>NC_139831.1:8489541-8944541 GCF_963691815.1 Echiichthys vipera
AATTCCGTTTAAGATGTGTGCCCAGCAGCATGAAGATGAAGGGAACACGCATGTAGCTGGGCACACAGACCCTGAGAGGGAAGCTGGATGAAGGCAGCGCTCCATATCTCCAGTCAGCCATAAGAGACACCTGTTCGTTTGTTTGCTCTAGCGGACTCGAGGATTTGTTTTTCACTGTGCCAACCGGACCCGCTGGCACTAGTTTTACTGCCCATCTGTATGGATGGGTGCAGTTAGACGATGGTCTTTGGAAAAAAAGGGGAGGTTGGGTGGGGAGGGGAGTTGATACTTGATGGCATTTTGGTCACATGGGGTGAGTTGCTGTCATCCTTTAACCCTCCCCCCTGGACCCCTTTCCCTCCCCCTCCCGTGCCCACTCCCTGGTGCACAGGCAGAATGCAGTGTCAGGAGGGTGAGCACTGAGCGCCCATTGTGTGTGCTAACCAAAGCGGAATGCCCGGGTGACAAAAGGGGGAGGAGTGGGCTCAGGGCACACAAAGCCAGGGGGAGGAGAGGGGTGGAGGAGGAGGAGGGGAGGAAAGGAGAGGGGGCAATTCGCTGGGGGCTAAATAGACCCACTCTGCCCCCAAAACTCTAGGCACCCTAAAAATCTTCTCTCACCTCCCCCCAACTGCCTTCTCACCCTCACCAGGCCTCCCTGCCTCGGCTCTGGGTTGTACAGTACGCAGTCTGCTGGAAGTTTCCTGTTTGTTCCCAGCAGTGTGAAAGAAGAGAGCCTACAACAACTGAACCCTTAAACTATTAAGTGTTGGTTTTGGTGTTATGAGTCATGGCCCCGAGGTCTAAAACAGGATGTATTTGCCAACCGTAGCCATGGTTCCTGATCTCTGTCATCACTCAGAGATGTCCTATAAGCCCCATTTATCACTGTCAGATGTTTACAAAACAGTTCTCCACTACTTTTTCAGAACATGAAACATTTTTAAGGCATTTTCAAGTAAAATATATTGCATAGTATATCAAATATAGGATCTGCTGATATCTGTGCTCCTCCTGTTCCACGGTTATGTGAATGACTTTTATCGCTACACGACCTATGACTTATTATCCGTTTGTGTGTGTGTGTGTGAGAGGCATAGGGGGGGCACATGTGCATGTACTCACCTGCCTACTCTAGAAGCTGAGAGCAATCTCGTCTGTGTAGCATCGCATGTGAAAGCCAGCCTCTCAACTCCCACACAGGACCTGGGGCATTAGTGCGGCCACTTTAAAACACACAAGGCAAACCCTGAATTAACTCTTTCTTAATACCAATATATCTCCTGCAGATGCAAGTAGGAGCAGATCCTCTTTTAACTGGCACCTTCCAGCTGCAGGACCTCAGTATTTTTAATTGCAGTCAAATCTGTCTCTCTAAACCTTTATTGGCCTTTTGTTAAATATCTGTTCAAAGCTAGGAATATTAGTCTGATGCCCAATGACCAATAATTGAAACAATAAATGACACGATATTACAGCATTAGCAATAAAGTTTGTGCCGAGAGACTGCACTAACACTTTTAATTCCGATTCATAATCCTAAAAGCCTGTCCAGCGGTACTTTAAATTTGTATTTATTCATTTTTTAATATGATGATATTATATTATGATTTACTTACATCGCCCTTTCCCCTTATTCTGTACTTTATGCATTTAAACGAGGCTTGTGTACCTTGTCAATAACAACTAATAGCAGGACTTAAAGTAATAAAATAACTTGGCTAATCAGGTGGGTTCAATTCCTTAACTTTTCTTCAATGATATAATTTTGCATAATCAAATGTTGCAAAACCACTTATTGACATTGAATCTAGTACAAATATGTATATAGTCCAAAAATTATCTGATGCACCACCCAGGCGCGGATGCTGCCATTAAAGCCACAGGGTCACTTTGAAGAGACCTTTGTGGTTCTTCCTCTTTCCCAAAATGATGACCGGGCAGATCAAAGGGGATGCTCTAAAGAAAACTCTTAATGGTGACCGCCCCCCGCCTCCATGCTTCTTTCTCCCACTCCCCTCATATGCCCACTTAACATCTGAACTCACTCATTCTTTCATTCATGCAAACCTCAGCCTTTCCCGTCATATTTACATACGCTGCTGCAGGGCAAAGGTAGTTTCCCATTTTATCAGTGCTGAGTTCATAGGAAGTAGCTTGCTGAGTTGTTTTGGTTTATGTGTTGTTAGTGAAGCACAGAGGGTCAAATACAAGCCTAGGGGCATGTTTAGGTCACAGAGTAAACCTGGCAGTGTTGATCCCAGTAACTTTGTGACTTTGTGTGTGCGTGTGTGTGTGTGTGTGTGTGTGTGTGTGTGTGTGTGTGTGTGTGTGTGTGTGTGTGTGTGTGTGTGTGTGTGTGTGTGTGTGTGTGTGTGTGTGTGTGTGTGTGTGTGTGTGTGTGTGTGTGTGTGTGTGTGCGTGTGTGTGTGTGTGCGTACACGTGTGATCATGCATGTATGTACATCAGTGCATGAAGGTCAGGTGAGTTTGTGCGGTCTGTGCTGGTGCAGTCAGAACCTCTTCATCAGTGCTGATCCAGGCAGCCATCATTGTTCTCGAGCTGTAAATCACCCTGCTGCAATCAGGGCCCTGATCTAGGCTTCTCAGAGCCCTCTCCCACTCCAAATGATTCCCCTTCTGATTGGTCTAACTGGACTCCTGTCTGTGGCGGCAGATTAGCATGGATTGTTTTTTCTCTGTAGCATACAGATTGAGCCATGTTAGCATTCACACCTCCACACGGCGGCCCAGTGTTCTGTAGAGGCTCTGAAATGCAGAGGAGAACCAGACTTCACGCATAGCTTTGATAACTTTTAAAAGAGCAGATGAAATACAGGTGGTGGACAACATAACAGGGACACGTGACATGATAATGCATTTCTATAACATAGCCGTATGTACTGTATCAGAGAGGCATTCATATAACAAGTTAATATTTGTGGCCTTTTGTTTGTGTCGTTGTTGTTTTGAGATGCATTCAGGCAGGGGTGTCAAACATAAGGCCTATGGGCCAGAACAGGCCCGCCAAAACAAGTGTGAAAATTCCAAAGAAATATATAGTTCCCATTTTTCAATTAAATGCACGGGTATTAATATTTGTTTTCTGGGTGTTGCACTGTGTAATAATAGTAGCAGTCCCTATGCTGTGTACGCTATTATAGAGCCCATGTGCTTACACACAGGCTACGTGACACAACACTGTGAAGCGCACTGTTCACGCAGGAGCTGCAAGTGGAAAATGTCTTTGTAAGAAAAGTGGACACAGAGTAACCAGTTTCTTTTTCTTCAGAGGTAAATGGGAATACAGTGTGCTTGGTGTGGTCACAGGGTCTTCATGACTCATCATGGCGAAAAAACACATAAGAACTAAGAACAACTGAGAACAGAGAAGGTAAATAAATTGTCGGCAGAGCTAAGGAAACAGTATATTTTAGTCATAGCTAAGAGATTAGCGATGCAGCTGTGAGGACTATAGCTACCTTATCAATAATGAAAAAAGAACAAGCATCAACATCAAAGCCATACTCTGATAGTGAGTTTGTAAAGACATGCTGAAGGCTGCAGAAATCATGTGTCCAGACAAGAGCAGGCTTTTACCAACAACAATGCAATAACTTAATCCACCACTTAAGTGCATTCATTTAATCTTACTGCTCATTTCTGTCATATACAGTCAAACACATTTTATCTCAAACGCTTTCTCTACACCTAACTTATCTGATTTCATTTTCCGTGAATTTTATTTGACCTGTATTCACATCTCTACTTTATATATATATTTAACTAAGAGTTTATTGCTTACTGTTTATTGTTTTGCTTTCTATATTCATTTAGCTAAGGGTTTATTGTTTATCTCATACCATATTTTTTTATACCTCCCTTGTGTTTTTTTGGAAGCTGCTGGAAACTCAATTTCCTTGCGGGAGTCGTTCCAAAGGGATCAATAATGAGAAGTCTAAGTCTAACAGCCTGACCAGAAACTGTGCTATATGTGGCCCATGAACTAAAATGACTATGGCGTTTCAGGCAGAGTGTGAATACAGGTGTATTCAGACAGACAGTATGAGAAAAATAATGTGTTTTTGTTCTAGTGGAGCCGAAAACACAAGTAGGAACCAGAAATAGGAATCTATTTCATTATTTCTCACGATTATGGTTCATCATAATGTAGTAACTGTAGCTTTTGATGGCGTCCTGGGTACATATACTAGTACATTCATGACCTGATCAGGTGAGACTATATGTACGTGTAAGAGTTCCCACCTATGTAGTTCTAACTCCTGGGGGTCATTTGTTTTCCCAGTGGGGGACCATTTGCCTGAGCACCAAGAAGGCAAGTCCCCTTGCTTCTCACAGAGAGACACTTGCTTATCTAACTATACAGTCATTATGGTGATTACAGCAATCTGTGATGTGATACTTTGTGCAGTTTAAGTCAGAGATGTAGGTTATGGCTATGGGCAAGATGTCCCGGTTAGATAAATGGTGCTTTATGCTGATTTAAAGCATAGTCTCCTGCTGAAATGTGATTTTAGTGCAGTGTTTAGGGCCTCTCCATTAATTTTCATTAATTTTTTTGCTTTCAACAACATCTTCAATACTGTTTATCATAGAATCACATCAGTTAACTTTAATTCTGAGAAATAGTTTTATCTCTCATTTTGGCCTGGTGGACATCCCTTCATTCTACATTACTACAGTACCCATGAGCCTCAGCTGCCATTTCCATGTAGAAGAGGCCAGTTGGAGGCATGAATCAGAAGTCGCCAACTCAAAACTCTTCGTTGTTCGGGTTGTGAACAAAACATGGCACCATACTTGGCCGATAAATTAAAAGTGAACTAGAGGCAGATTATAAAATCAGTTTTATAAATAGCATAATTTTTAGCTTCCACACATGGTTGCTCGTGATGGTATAACTGTAAACTTGGGGATCGGATGTTTCTTGCCAAAATGCAGCTTGGTAGGCAAAGTTAACTTCTAACCCACATTTTTTCGTTACTTATACCATATACAGTATTTTCTAGTAGAGTTATTAATATATTGAACCGACTATTTAATCAGAATATTGATTTATATACTGACTGATAGGCAATGCGATATGAGTCACATAACATTGCCTATGGGAAAAATGAATGGGATTTTTGCCTCTGGAAACCAGGGGCTCCTAAAATAAATCCTCCCACGACTCTATAACTGGTTATGTTGTCTTGGAGATGGCCATTGTGCAGGCCTCATGGAATCCTAATGACATCACAGTGATTCCAGGCTGTTTGTTCAGTGATCATGGGGATCACCGGCCTCAAGTCTGCGTCCTTGCAGAGGATGAGAGACATGTGTGACTAAAGAGTGACAGAAAGAGAAAAAGAAAATGAGGTTTCTGAGAGCTATGAATTCTAGCTAGAGATGTGTTTGCGGCATGCATTATATTCTGAAGTAGAGTGGGGATTTCTGGCAAAACTTCATCTATTTTCAAGGTGCATGGAGAAGAGAAGGCAGCCTTACAGGGTAAAAACGTCAGCAACAAATGCATAATATTCTGGATGTGTTTTTTGGAAGATTGGGAGTCATTGCAAAGCTAATACAGCGACATTTTATCTATACCTTGAGGAAGCCATAGCCAAGGGAAAGGAGTTCCCACACAAGAAGGATGAAATCACAAAGGGTATGTCAGCCTACCTAACTGATGAGATGACTGACGTGGGTGTCGCTTGTCTCTGTTTCCAGAGGTCTCTGCTTCTGCCCATCCAAACTAAGGGCCCATCCACACGGAGACGCCTTTTCCTGTAACTGCACAACTTTAGTATCGTTTTGGCCGACCATCCACACGCAGCAGGCCTTATCAGTTATCCCGGCATGTGTATTACAGCATTTTTATTCCGTTTCACTGCTTTTGTGTGGACGCAGATATTTCTTGAGTCGAGTCCATGTGGACAGAAAACTTTTTAAGAACGAAGGAGGAAACGTCCAAACGTCTCTGTTTTAGGGGTTCAAAAATCCTTGATAGTAAAATGAGGCTGTCATCTGTTTTTGCAAGTTCTGAACAAATTGAGACTTTGACCCTTTTGTCTAGATAAAAAATCCGGGTATGACCAGTGTCAGTAGGATTCATCTTCTGGGGACCATGAATGTCTGTACTGTATTTTGATTTTAGAAATGACTTGAAACATGTTTTAAGAAAATAATACTTTAAGGGCTCAATCACAGACAAAACAGAGATTTTTGGAGCGCATTTATTTCCCTGAGCTGAAATATACAATAAAAAAGAAAATAAAGCAAAGAAAATAAATGAGACCAGTATAAACAAATGTGAAATTGCAATATGTTGCACATTAGTATCAGGAAAAACAAGATGAATTTCTACGTAGTGACTCCCTAACCTAACAATGTCAGAGGATGTTAAAGACTAACATCTCACTGACTAAGTAATGAATCAGAGAAAGGGTGGAATTCTACAGGAGGAGAGAGAACGAGAGGGAGGGAGGGAGGGAAAGAAATTGCCTCTGGTGAACATATCCTCATGTCTGATAATCCCGCCTCATGTGTCTGAGCGAGACTCTCAAAATGGGCGTAATGATAATTATGGTGATTTACGAGCCATTCCTTCAGTTGCTACCATTATATCACATGGTATGTTTGTTTTTCTTTAAGGAAAGGCAAGTGTCTCATCTTAATTCTCTCTAATAAAAAATGCCTCACTTTGATTTGGACAAACTGTATATTATTTGCCCACATGGAGCAGTTTTGTGTGTGTGTAGTTCTTGCTTGTGCTTGAGCTTGCATGACAGACGCAGGTTCCTCAGGCCTGATCGTGTTCTCTAGTGTTTGCCTATTGCTGGTGTGTATGTGTTGACGTGTTATGTATGCGTTTGCTTATTGAGTGTGTGTGTGTTTACCTTTGCAGGGTGGGGCGAGAGGTCCAAGGGTAGGCGGGTGAGGCGGTGGGTGGCGGTGCTTGGACCTCGTCTCCCAGGAAGCTCTCTTTGCTCCAGAAACCTGAGCTTCAGCTTGTTAAGACAATGAGGGGAACACGTGAGACTCTGGCACATGGTGGCTAGGGTTACCTGCTCGCTCTGCCTCGCTCTGAACTTTTGGCCCTGGGAGCAAAACCTCCCCACCCTTATGACTCCTGCACTGCTCCACCTCCTGCTCTCTGTCCTCCCTTGGCCTGGTACCTCCCTTTATGTGCTCGTGCGTCTTTCTCGAATCATCTGTGTCGGACAGGTTTGTGTCCTTGGTGCTGCAACTCCTTATTTTATTTGCTTATACAGTTGTTCCCCCTACTCTTTCACTGTGTTACAGGTTACATTATGAGTAAGGAGGATTTGAGTGAAACACTCCTCGGCAGAATCCTCTTTTTTTGTATGTTTGCTGTCTGTCTCTCCAGACAATAGGCTGGCTGGGCCCCCGCCATCAGATCTCCATCCATCCACAGTCCACAGGTGAACTCCTTCCACCAGCCAGTCAAACCTGACTGTCAAGTCTCCCACCCACACCTATTGGACTGCTGTCCTCTCACCTGTGCAAATATGAACGAGAGATGGAGAGAGGGAGGGTGGAAAATAGTGAAATGGAAAGATATCCCGGCCTTGGTTACTGGGTGGGGCGCAGAAAAGAATACCGCACAGCTGAGCAAACCTCCATACCCATAGGACTTCACCTATACACTTTTCTCTCTCTGTTTTCTCTCTTAATCCGTTCTCTCTTTCTGTAAGCGGCCCCACAGCGATATTGGGCTAGGGCTTTCTTTTATGGCCACTGAATAGAGATTTCCTTTGAGGTTATGGAGTTGATACACTCTCCAACATCACTTTTGTGCCGTGGTCACAATGTAGAGTGATTTACTGCCTTAGGGGACACATACTCTCTTTAGAAGTGTAGGTGTAGGTATTATCTCGATATTATTCAGGAAATCCTTTTATCTAACGATATCCGCAGTTGACGTTTGAGTTAATTTGGAGATGTAACCTATAATCTTGATCACACTATACTAAACCGACTTGATGATTGATCCGCCCGGCTGGTGATGTGGATGTTTGATATAGTAACATGAAATTGAATCTGAAAATTAAGTCAAAATAAAAGATGAATTGTGTGGACAGTTGGATTTGAAACTAACTAACTAAAAAAAAGAGCGCCACACAAATAGTTTGTGTACTCATTCCTGAAATGCGTGACTGCTGAAATACAATGTGTTCATCAACAGTGATGCGCCTGGCTGAAATGTTGAAGCAAAACAAAGATATCCCACACGCCTCCACGTTGTTCCTTGGTAAGAGAAGTGTGGAGATATGAATCTTAACAGAAACAAGGTAAAATCAGGAAATGGTATTGAGTGGAAAGTAACCAGCCAGCTGGATGCAAACAAGATGTAGATGTGTACAGAGATTCATAAGAAATCACTTTTGGGTAAAGGTAAATTGACTTAAAGTGATGTACTTTTTGCTTGTTGTCCTGTGCATTAATGACTGTACCTCACTTTAAAAATGGCACACACTATTAAGATGACTGGCCCTGTATGTGGTTTGATAGTGGCAGGAGTCTTTAGTGATGGTGACTTATAAGTGAAGCATATCACATGAAGGCAGGCACACTCATTTACTTTCTGCCTCTCTTATTTCTCTCTCTCCTCTGCAGGTTTGGGCCTGAAAGACGTGCCAGACCTGCTGCCAAAGCATCAGCCTCCACCTCACCCTGCAGACATGGCTGAACACACACGCATGCATACCCACACTAACACGCACACACGGTGTACAAATCATGCATATCTCTTGTGTGTGTTGTCAAGCATACTTTGCTTCCTCATATTTCCATACATCCACCATGCATATGTTCCCATGACCTTTTCCTTTGCATACACACATGCACACACGCATTCTTGCCATCTCTTTCTATAGATGTCTGTGACGATGGAGTCGTCAGCGTCGGACACGATCGGGGCACATTCACACGCTCTTCCTCAACACAAACATAAACACACACATACGTTCAGTTTGTCAGTTGTCTCTCAGGCATGCCCTATTTTTAAAACTGTAAACACACCTACACACATTCTCTCATGCTTGGGCACACCCACTGCAACCTGTGTCATGCTGCTAGACTGTCCCTGCTCAGAGAACACCCTGCACTGTTGTAGGACAGGTAAAATTAGTCAGGTGAAGTAAATCTCGTCACCTGACACTAGTGGTCTCTCTTTAAAGTTGTTTGCACCACCGCCTCCATACTTAATGGTACAGCACCTACTGATTATTGCATGCTCTGAGCTAGTCTGGTAATTGCGCTGTACATACCTGTCCAGGGTGTAAGCCCATCCACTGAACATGGGGCCCCTCTGTTAGATGGCTTGCGGTATTGTTGTAACTGAGGGAGGGAGCCTCCTATCTGTCAGTCATTGCCTGTGATGCATGTCTCACAGTTTTAAAGGTCAATTCGTAGAAAAGTGTGTTTGTTCATCTTTTCAATCAGCTGGTGTTTATGACAAGTTCAGCCTCAAATCACCAATGCCCATGATCTCAGAAGCACACGATAACACATAGAAGGAGAATCACCCCTTCATAAGTGAAGTCATGATGGTTTTCAACAGTCATTTTGCATTTTTTTAAACCTGGGGTGACTTTCATGACATCTGAATGACTCAGACTCTGTGTGTATGTTTGGGTATTGGTGACATCCAGCATGTAGTCCAAAATCATTAGATTCTTCACTGTGGTTTACCAATATCACTTCCCCCTCTGAGCTATAACCAGTCATAGAGAGACATTTCTTATCTTTTTGTTCCATAAGAAGTAGAGGCTGAATGTATTGTTTCACAGCATATATGTATCACAGCATCAGGTTTTTTACTTTCTATGTAACAATTATGAACAAACTCTTACTGGCAAACTCTGTGACAGCCTGGTAAGATGCTGACTGTACCTTAATGAGGTTTCTGTATTATTCAGGGAAAAGGGATACAAAGGATAGAAGTAAATTAAGCCTGGCAGAGTGATCGTCTATCTAATTTCAAAGTATTTACCAGCTTGTTGTTGTTCGGAGAAGCAAACTGGAATAAGGAGTGGCCACAGAAGTTTGTCACACAAGTTCAGTTCAGTCTGAGAACAAACTGAATGAACTGCATTACTGACTAATTTATTTAATAATAATAATAATGTACTGTACAGAGTTCATCTCGAGGTAAGAGACAGCAACTACCTATCCCAGAATACTAAAAAAACAGATCAGTGAAATGTTTTTTAAAAAGCAGGCTACTTTAAATAGCTTGTTTGTGTTATATATGGATATTCAAGACCAAGGGATGATGGTAAAGAGTAGAAATAGCACAGAAATAACTCACATATGACAAACTTCCAAATTAAGCCATTTAAATGTTGTTGTTTTTTGACATGAGTGGTGCCCACTATCCTTCCCCCACCTTTTACAAATCTCCAGTAGTTGTGAGGTGGTGGTGTGTTGGTGTAGGTTGTTGTTGTTATTGATATAGCCACAGGCCTGTGGCTCTTCCTGGGTGACAGTAACAGGAGTTAAAACCTGTAAATCTTCAGGAGACCTCCTTCCTCGCCTCTAATTCCTCATTACCTCACGGCAGGTTGTCTCAGGAGAGATTTAGAAGGCCTGCAGGGCTGCTTCAGTCTAGGAGTGTGTTTTACTGAGTGTGTGTTAACATCTTTGGTCAGTGTGTAGGACCGCAGGAAAGCACCGTGGACCGTTGCTTTAGGCCAGGCGCATAACCACGGACCACAGGCAGGTAACACCATATGGACTTCCCATTCTCGGTTGTGTGTACAAGTGCATGTGGTTTCAAAGCTCCAGGTGTAAAGATGCTGCACTCTGACTAACTTTTCCCACAACCACAGCCTAAAATAATAAGAAAAGAAAGCCTGAGATGTTGAAATATACACTTTAACTCTGTGTTGTCACAGTTCAGCATATCAGTGCAAGTGTCACATCTTATCCACCCTGTTAATTCTGCCTAAATGTTTACAGACTAATGAAAGGACTCTGGGTTTGCTCATCCTTTTAGCCTACATCAGTGTAACCTAACACCCAGCCCCAGCAAACACATCTATCTATTTATCTACCTGGCTGTCTGAGTCTTATCCTATGTCTTTAAACAAACCCATGAAATCAATGTAGGTTCCCAACACTGTTCAAACAAGAACTTTTCTGAGTTGGAGCCTGCAGGGGAGCCTTGCGTCATCTGTTTACTAGCTCCCACTAGTGGTCAAAAGCAGTAATTTCAGATCCAACAAGGGAGGTGGTTAGAAAGTTTTCAGCTTTTCTGTGGGTATGCATTTAATATTTTATCAGAGAGGTGTCTGTTTTATTTTTGTTAATACAAGTGACCATATTCATTGGTTTTATTACCATTAATAAATTGAGCTAAAAAAAAAGAAGCAAATTTCAGTAAGTGTACACATCACATCCTCTTGTATCATGAAACAAGAATGCACTGACAAGTGGGTGTAATGACTTTTCCCTTTTTTCATGGCTATCCTCTTTGTAAATCCATGTTGGTGTGGTGTTGAAGTGAATCATTCAGCGGCTTGTGTGATCCTCTCTTCGGCATTGTGTCTCCAGTGACAGTGTTTACTGATAATTGAGTAATTACCTGTAAAAGATAGCACTCCTGTGGCTCTGTTCAGCTGTAATCTTCACAGTCTGTCTACTGCAGATCGGGTTTTAGCTTGGGAAGAAGCTAAAAGCAACAGTTTAGCTCTACTCTCTTTGTAAATGCGTGTGAGAGCCCATGTATATACATATAACCACTCTTCTGACAAGAAAGTCTTTAAAATTAATTTGCAAACTCTGACAAGAGGATGGTTGGACATTCAAAATTGTACAAAATCACACAACGGTAAATTGACATTCCTTTGTGAGTTTCACAATCCCACAGTGAATGGAAAGTTGTAACAGGCACTTTGTGCGTACACTAGAGGCCTCACCCACAATGGCATTTGAAAGACAAACAGCAGTGCGTGCTGCTGGCCAGAGCGCCACAGCAGTGAAAGTGGTCGTTCTTTTTGAGTTACGGCAGCCAAAGTTCAGCATAATGCCCGTGTCATTACAGTGTAAAGAAAGCTTTGTGAGTCAGTCCTGTTCCTTTCCTGATCTCCTTAGGCTATTCTCTTAAAGATTTTGAAGATTGCTTTTCTTTTTCTCTGTTTCTTTCATTATTTCTGCTCTCTCTCTCTCTCTCTCTCTCTCTCTCTCTCTCTCTCTCTCTCTCTCTCTCTCTCTCTCTCTCTCTCTCTCTCTCTCTGTCAAACTTTGTGTCTGCCTATAACGATAGATCCACAGCGAAGTCTGTCTGAAAAAACATGCATGCTGTCATCATAGCTCCTGCCCTGAAGAGATGCCTTCCTAAGGTGTGTTTAATGTACAGGATGGGGGACAACACCTCAATATGAAGCTATGAGTTTGTCAAATCAAAAGACTTCTAAAATCTTTTTAGAATTTAATTTATATTATATATAATTAATAAGAATTGGTAAAAAAAACTAACTTTGGAGGATATGTAGTGGCTAAAATTTAACAATTAGCAGACATTGGAAGCACATTAGGAAGGGATGTTTGGTGCCTTGCTCAAGGGTACCTCGGCATGTACCCAGGAGGCGTACTGGCACCTCTCCATTTGCACAGCCAATATCAACAAGACGAATAATTACCGCAAGCAAAACCTGTTTTAATGTTCATATAGGCACTTACTTAGTTACTTGACAGGATATACTTGAAATATCGTGAGCCTATCCTTGAACAAAACAGATGCTCATCGTACTTCCTCCTCACCTCTGGCATGTCAAGCCAGCACAGTGGCAAACCTCGCATACGCTACTGTTTCCACATTCTTGTCCTTTATATTTTGTATATTTTTACCCCCCTTCCATCCCCTCCAAAGTACCAGCTCCAAACTGGGCTTCCAACCAGAATCAAGTGGTTCAGCCTGAATATTTGGTTACGGGTGCATTTCCATTCGATTGTCCTAAAAGGGGACGAGAAGAAGTAAGCGATATGACTTAAGGAGATCATATTAATGTAATGTGCACACACAATAATCCCACAGGTCTTCCTACCCATTCCCATTAGAAACCACACCCAGGAGGACAGGTAACAGGAGAACACCTTTCACAGGGTCAGATTGGAAGAGGTGGGAAAACAGGCAAGGTTTCTCTTTGATTAGTTTCACTCCTTCTATCTCTCATGCCTTTCTTTTCACATCTACTTCACCTCTTTTTATTTATTCCACTTTAAAACTCCCTCTCTTACCAGCCAAGTATATGATCTGTTTTAATACAGGTATTGGCTGGTAATTTGAAGTGCCTCATGCATGCCATAAACTGATCGGCCAGTTCCTTTTTTTTTTTTTTTTTACCCTCCAGCGTTTGCCTGAGAGTTGGCGCTCTCAAAGGGACAGTAATATGCACTGATGTAATGTGTGAGATAGGGATCTTTTGTGGGGTGTGTTATAAATTGTCACCGTAATGCGAGTGCACAGGGAGCTGGGTTGGGGGGTGGGGGGTGGTTGGGGTGGGGGTCTGGTAGGAGGGGTGGGTGGATCAAGCAGTGTCACTGGAATCCACAGTGTTGTGAGAGCCCCATACCTTTCAGCTTCATTAAACCAATTTCACGCCGAGGTGAGCTAAGAGAGGAAGCTCTGAATCTCAGCAGCGGCAACAATGGTGCATTGAAGGGATGAGGCGAAAGTAAATTAGGTACCACTTCACAGACGGCAAATTAAAATCTGAAAGTTGGATAGGAAAAGTTGAGGGTAGATGATTATGTCTTTATTGTGCCCTCCCTCCTCAATCTAGAAACCCTCCCTTCCTTTTAGCGACCACCTTTGCCCCCCCACATCCCCACAACCCAATCCTCTAAGAAAAAATAATGATCTATTTCTTGTCTGGTAATTGGTTTCTAAGATGCTCCCACTCAAAGGCCTGATCTCAAATACCAAGCTGCTTACTGCCCTCCTTTCAGCCACTTAATTTACTTGAGCTTATCAGTAAGATTTCATATCCAGGAAAATCATATAAATTAAACATTAATGTAGGGCTTATTTCTGTGCAATCATTGACCTCCCAAGGCCATTGAGCCGCGTTATCGGGTTTGGGACTCAGTGTTTGTCACTCAAACTGATGTGTTTTCAACAAACCCACTTAAAGCCACACTGTAGCCTTGCACTTGAGAAGTACTTAGTAAAATATATCTGGATATACCTTGTAATACAGGCCCTTAAAAGCAAAGGCATTCCTTAAGTTCACTTTGAGATTTTATCGATTAAACAGAACTTTTATTGTGTAGAATAAATGATGTAGCACTACAGTAATGAGTGGCCCCAGGGTGACTTGAGAACTGCTGTGACCATGAACTGGTCCTGTTACAGACAAATGTTGTTTTTAAAAAGGGATGAGGTCATAGGTGAATTTTAAAAATCTACATTTTAAGTGGTGGCAGAAAATCAAAATAGAATATAGAATAGAAATATCACAATGTAAAAAGACTCTCAGAATGAATTGATTTAATATTTTATCATCAAAATATACTTAAGTATCAAAGGCAAAAGAAATAAGTGGAAACTGTTATTGTTTTGTGTATACAGTGTCATATTAATGTACTATTGTTACAGTGCAACTGCTTTAAACAACATTTTATGGTCATCAAGGTGGCGTATAGTATATAAGTATATAGATAACATTGCAGCACATATTTTACAATCATAAAAAACTATAAAGTACAACAATATAAAAGTATAACACTGAGTATAAGATACAAAAAGATAATATAAGATGTAACAAAGTAAATACAATATAAAAACAGAATAACATAATAAAATGTTCAGTGCTGGAAGCAAAGTAGAGCCAGTAGTGCAGCATGGATAAAGAGTTATTGCACATGAATGGATTTATTCACAGTGCTTGAGAACAAATGTATTATTGAACTTGAAAAGAGGTAGCATAGGTGGTTAAGATATAACACAGTCATTGCCAGTTGGAATAGCTGCACATAAATCAACGTGTGTACCTTTTAAAATGTAATGTAGCGGAGCCAGTTCAGTTGCATTGGTGGTGCTGAAATATAGCAAGTCCAGTACTTGAATACATGTAATTAGTTACTTTCCACCATCTATAATTATCAGCATTATTATTTTTACTTTAAAACTACTGTCTCCAGGAAGTAACTAGGGGACCTGCCTCAGTAGTTTTTTCCACAGCACAGTGGTAAGGGATAAAGGAAGATGAAGGAAAAAGACAGAGAGACAGCAGTAAAGAGTGGGAGGAGAGGTCACTGAACCGCTCTGGGGACCCCCTCTGTATATTCACACGTGCATGCTTGTGTTATATGTATTTTTTTGTGTCAATGTAAATACTCATATGGATGTACGCTATAAGCATGTGCGTCACTTGTCGTGGGCACTAAACTGGGCTCCCTCACTGGCTGGTGGGGTCACTCTGGGAGCCACAGGGGGCCCCACACAATGCCCTGGCAGCAGTGTATTTTTTACTAGGCCTCGCGCCGCTGGCTTTACGAGAGCCAGACAGACGGATCCCCTTCACGCCATAAAGCCATCAACAAGGGAACAAAGAGGGCAGGTGCTGAGGGCTGCATTGAGAGCTCACCTGCACCCAGCGGGGGAACAGACTCTGTCCAGCCAAGCCAAGAGGCCCTCTACATTCACATCCCCACTCACCAGGCACTAACAAGCTAGTGTGAGTCCGCCACCCCGGAGAAACCATTTCTCCTCACAGACAGAAGCAGATCCTCTTTTTATAATGTAGATGATGACACACGTGTACTCTATATGCTGTGCTAAATGATTTTGTTGAATGAAAGTTGGCTGCTGCAAGACCAAAACAGGCCGCAACAGGTTGCTGCTTAACTCTGTAATTATCAGCATTTGACAGGTAGCGAGAGTGAAGTCTTTAGGAGACCGCCAATTAGGACTGCTTTCACAAATACTTTTTAGAGGTAATTTTAGAGGAGGATATGAGACATAAAGCATTTATGTATGTAGTAATAAGAAAACTGAAATAAAATGGTAAAGATTAAGAGAAGGAGTTAGAAGGACATGTAGGGATTCAAGCCAACAGAGACCCTAAAGGAGAGGCAGATGGTAAAGCTTAGCAACAAACCACAGCCACAGGTAGGCATGGCGGCAGGCAGGCAGGCAGGCAGGCAGGCTGTCAGCGGGGGCAGACTACGAGCTGCCGCCCCAGCTGAAGTGACAGATGTGTGGTGAATCTTTAACTCTGCTAGTTCCCCACTGTCGCCGCATCTGTCCCTGCACTCCACGAGGTTGGCCCGGCCCCCTCCTGTGTGAAAGAGGCGACCAAAAAAAGAGAGGACTTATTGATTAGTCCAGGCTGTCCTGGCTGGCTTCATTTAATGACCTCCGGGAGTCATTATTGAAAAGTCATTGTCTTTGTGATTAGTTCACACTTTCCCTTACCATATGGGGAATCCTCCTTACGCAACCTCAAGGGTGAGATCCGTAATGTGCTTCAGTGGAACAAAAGCGCACTTGTTGGCAGACTGAAAATGAATCTGAAGATATTTGATTTTTGTTTACATATCTAATCCGCTTTTGAAAAAAAATGAGGTCATGCTGGGGGGACATGTTCGACAACAATAACATAAATGAGAGGCCAGCGTATGCTCTCAACTGAAACAGCAACCCCTCTCATTGTCTCCACTTAAATCCTACTATAGAAAAACATATCACTGACAGTATGAAGGATACATCCCACTTTATTCTCATTTATACATTTGGTCTAATCTCCTCAGACGGCCGAAGTGGCAGGGACAGTGTCCCTCTCTCTTTCCCTACTCAGCCATGGCACTGGCAAGAGATGGTTTATTTTAATTGAAAATTAGCAAAACAAAACAAGGGCAAGAGGATCCCTGAATGGGGCCCCTTTCTCCGGGAGCTCCTGTGCCGTTGAATAATGCATATGGGAGAAAGTAAACAGCAGCCGCGGGCCTTGCTGGGGGAACAATGGGCCGCACACAGCCCAACCAGGGCGCCTGATTTTATTACTGGCCTGTCAATCCCCCCAGCCTGGGAACTGTGGGACCTAGGCCAGGCAGCAGCTGCTGACCGCTCCGCACTGACCCAACACACCCAACAACCTGCAGGATAAAACTCTCACACCGCTGCATACCTCCACTGACTGCACTGTCCACTCCTAATCTGTCCATTCACACACTCCACATGGGTGCAGATGGAACTGGAAGAGCGCTGAATTGAATCCATTTCCTGTTTGATTGGATAATCCGTTCAGTCTCGTTTATCTGAAGTTTATTTTGCAGGATAGAATGTGAGGTAAACATTAGATTATAATTCAACTGTGCTGTGAAATTGAATCCGCAATTCAGTGAGTAACTTATTTCACACTAAAGCAGACTTTCCTGCGAAGATATTATTTTCTTTAATTTGTTGGGTTTTAGATGAACTCTATACCGTCTCAGAGGCAGTGGTCTGGGGGGTCATCATGGCCACTTGTAAACTTTTTCCTTCCACTAGAACATTCTTTGTGTGTTCGTTCTCTCTCCGGGCATTGAGATTCTGGTCTTGCTTCTGGCTTCAGCCAAGTCCCGGTTGCCATGCCGACGGGCAACTGGTCTCCCAGGATGAGTAATGATGTGATGTGGCTGTGCTCTAAAGTCCCAACAAAGACCTTATTACCGCTGCAGCACCTCATAACACACCATTGTTGTCAAGTGCTCCTGATATTAACCTGCCTGCACCGGGACTTCCTCCCTTCACAGAGGAGATGTGTGAGTGTGTGTGTGTGTGTGTGTGTGTGTGTGTGTGTGTGTGTGTGTGTGTGTGTGTGTGTGTGTGTGTGTGTCAGTGTGTATGTCTGAGAGCAATCGTGTAAGTATTTTGAGGGCTACTGCTGATGAAAGTTGGTCAAAAAGAGCCCCCCTCAGAAGTTTGCTCTGAATTTAGTTGATTGTTTTTTACCCTACATAAGATCCATTATATTAATTTTGCCGGCTGATTAGTTGGGTTATTTGAATTTGACCTGTTCTGAGGCTTCAACAGTCACAATAAAGTGAGTTAATTTTGCTTATTAATCATGAAAATTAATCTTTGGCTTTTATATAATCTATATTTAGGTTTAATCAGCATGAAGCTCCCATATTTCAAGCCTTCCAAAAGAAATCCAGGATCTCCTCGCCTTAGCTAACAGCATCCCCGGGCCCGTGAACCGTCCACAGTGACCAGGCCCCAGCCAAGTGTGAACTGCCATAAAGGAGAGGTGTGTATATGTGTGTGTTTGTGTGCGCGAGGCTGTGGTCTATATAGGCAGGGTGATGCCACAGGATGTTTGAGTGTTTGACTTGGTTTAACAACATCCTCTGACAGAGACACCACAGGCTGCAGATGAGGTGAGAGATAAGAAACAACTGTGATCCAGGCCTTCACCCCGGCCATTGTCCTGCTTATCTCTAATGTAGCGCTATCTGCTAATAATGGGGAGGAGAGAGGAGGAGATAGAGGGAGGGGTTGTCATTGATAAAGAACAAAAACATCCTTTTTTGTTCATTAAGGTGTGCTTTGGGGTCACATTACTTTATTAGAACAGACCGCAACCTCCCCATAATTTGTAATGGAGTTTTGTGCCAGCAGTAAACTAATTTTACTTTACTAAATAAGTTTATAAATAGATGTCATGACTTCATATTTAGTGAAATGAGTTTGCATGTTTCTCTACAAATGGGAAAAGGTATGCAACAGATATCTGCACACACACACACACACTCGTAGATGTGCACATAAAATATGAATCTATTCATTACACGGCCAAGTATGTTATTTTGATGTGTGCAGATGTCTTAATGAGCTGCTTTTAGAATGGAGCCCTCTTTGTTTCAGCCTGATGAGGCGTACACTCAGGTACGTCACACAGGATGTCTTGTCCTCTCCGGTTTCCCTTGCCCCAGTCGAGAAGGGGTGCGCCAAGGAGGTTATCAGCACAAAATCACCACTCCAGACTCCACCAGGGGGAGGGGGAGGAGGGGCTTCTGGCCCTGCGTACATCCCTGTCGCCGTGGGAAACCGCATCCATCAAATAAAGTCAAGCATTTACCTGTGTGGCTCAGGTGACAGTGGAGGAGGGGCAGGGGTATTGGTTGAGGGGGAGATGTAGGTGGCCCAGGGGTGAGAGAGTAACCCTGACCCTCTGGAGGTAGGGGTGAGGAGGGTGTGTGTGTGATGGAGTAGGAGGGGAGGCCACGATGGGCTACCGCCCTGTGGCCTCCGTCCTGGAGCTAGACAGGGGATTGTGGGAATTTTGCCTCCTTCTAACAGGGTCAGCTGTCCCTTGGGAGACAGTCCCCTTTCCGCGAGTATCAGCAGTACCTCTCCCGCCCTCCACCTCATCTTCCCAGCAATACCACAGCAGGACTGGTAGAACGAGTTCAAACACCACCAAGACTTCCTCTCTATGGGAAATATTCTGCACATTTTTCTTGCTGCATTTTTAATTTTTGTTGTGTCTAAGAAAGGGAAAGATATTCAGGAAATCTGCAGCTATATAAGATTTGAATGACCACAACTAGCTGTAAAATGCATATATGCATATTTACTTGTGTGCTTTCATATGGGGGCTCGAGTCCATGAACATGTGTCATCTGTGAAATGAGTAGGGTGTGGCATTTGCTTCACTTTGATCACTGGCTATGTCATATTTCATAGAAAAACCCTTATTTCAAAATTCTCAAGGAAGTAATTAAAAATAAATCACCACCCCCACATTTATTAGAAACTCTGTTATAGATACTGTAGAAGAATTAATTACACTCCAAAGTCATTAAAAGCAGACTACGTCTCACTTTTAATTACAATCATTCTTTAATGTGAGCACTTTGAAAATTCATCATATTTCTCATACTTTAATGAAGCTAACTTCTAAATACTGTGTTATTCTAGTGACATATTATTTATATATCCAGTTTCCACCTGAATAAATCACGATGCAAAACAGAGCTGAAGACACTTTGGTTGATAAGAGGGATATTTGGTTACACCTGGTGATATGTAGATAAGATTAAATTTGAGACAGAGTGATGAGGGGATGGAGGAGGAAGAGAAGTGGGTGGAGGGGAAAAAGGTTTCCTCACTGGTGCATGAAGAACAACATCTAAGGTGGTTGGGGCAGGGGCCATGGGGTTGTCCGAAGATGTTCTGAGCGCAGAATCAGTGTGCAGAGGTGAGCTGAGGAGCTGGGTGTTAAGGCTGGTTTGGGAGCTAATCCTTGGATTAAGATAGAGACAGGCTCCAGGACAGGGACAGGGTCTGCTGAGAGCGGGGCAGAGTGGATGGCCAAAGGGTCGAAGGGTCGTGTTTACCTGCGGCAGGTATTTCCTCTGGGAACTGATAAGACTCATGGAGGGGAAGCGCTCTGTTCCAGGTGAGTGCAGAGGGGCCCGCAAAGTGACACCATACACAATCCTCACCTAAGCCCCCTCCCCTTCAGGCTCCACCCCTACAACACACACACACACACACACACACACACACACACACACACACACACACACACACACACACACACACACACACACACACACACACACACACACACACACACACACACCTCGATGCCTCATGCTCTGACCTGTTTTGTTTTTTTATCACATGGTTGCGACGGAAACATGCTCTTCATTTGGAGTGTTGTGCTATATGTTTTTATATTTTGCCTCATATCTACATTTTTGCAATTACTTTTTCTTTGGTCTTCTGGCAGGTCAGGTAGTGTGTGTGGAACCCGACTGGAGTGTTGCCTTATTTTGCTTCTTTTACCTGCTGTTTTTTCTCATTTAATCTGCTCGTGTGGCTCATTTCTCCAAGCAAATTAGCAAAATACCACTCCCCCTGTTAACGTGTACAGCCAGTATCTTCCTGGCAGCTGAGGTAACTGGGCAGGACCTCTTCCAGGTCTGTCACTTGAGCAGGCAGCTGTGATATGGCTGAGGTGTCACCTTGTTTGTTTTCCTTCTCTCTTTCTCTTCCTCTTCCTCACCTGGCGCAGCTCTGAGGCCCTGCCCTTGGGTCTGAGAGGAGTCAGTGAGCTAGAACATGTTAACAAGCACAGCCTCGACCACTGTATTGAAAGACACACACGTGGTCGCTGCACAGGGGGTAACAGGGTGGTGTGGGGGAGAGCTCGGAGCTGGTATTGATCGAAAGTATTGTTTCAAAATAGAAATTATTTTGAAGTTTTTTGAGACTTCAACATAACAATCAACAAGTTTCTACTGTAACTAATCTTTTTAGGGTAGGATTTTAAATTTCCCTCATTTTCTAAATCTAATTTTGTGTTTCCTTCACTTCTTTTGAACTGTTTTAATATATTTTAGTTACTAAAAAGTTGTGGTACATGGCAGCTATACAGGACGACAGCTTCAACATCCGTATATCAAAGTAGGAGCATTATATTGTTAACAATGGTTTGTTAAATGTTTTGTGGCAATATCAAGGAACCCAACGATGGTTATATCTCAACACCTGCGCTTGTGTGTCGTGAATGTGTACTCATTGTCATATACAATATCTTTGGTGTGTATCTTCAAGAGTTGCCATAGCTGTTATCAGTGGAGGAGGTGAGAGTGGTGTGTGAGGTAGGTGTGTAGTGGTACACTCCTCTTCTCCACCTCCTCGTGCCCTCTCTTCCTCCCCTCCATCTCTGCAGAAAGCCTCATTAGTACCAAGGAGCTGCTGAGGTAGCACACGGCTGCCATTGTGGCCAATCCAAACATCAGGTCCTCTCCATCCGAGCCCCCCACTTCAGAACCCCCAACCAAATCCCATTTGCAGGCTCTGCAGCTGCCCGGCTCTGCCAGAGCACTTAGCCGTGTCATTCTATCCAGCTCTCCAGGCCTCAGAGGAAACAGGCCTGTTTTGTGCTTGGCAGTCTCTGATATGACTCCAGAAATGGAAATGAAGCCATGGATCTTCATTAGGAGAGGCAGGTGTCCACAGAGACCAAGCCCAGGTGAAGGAGCTGGGAGGAGGCGGCTCGACGAGTGAAGGCGAAAGCTGGGTAAGGGGGAATTGGATTGGTGGGGGGTTTTCAATCCTTAAAACCAAATGTGGTTACCCCTCTCTGCACTTATACACACACACACACACACACACACACACACACACACACACACACACACACACACACACACACACACACACACACACTTCTTCGCCATCGCCGTCCCCACCCCGCACTTAATTGCCCATGTAATGAGCTGCAGTGAATGGGATTACTTGTGTGGAGGCACTTGAGGACCCTGTGCATTGGGGGCACCTCCTGCAGACTCTCAACTCCAGGGAATACATTTAGGATGATGTTTTCTATGAAGCGCAGGGGCAAAAACCTCAGCTCTTCTCGCTGCATCTGGCCTAGTTGCATTAGGCCCTCCACAGCTTCCCGCCTCCTCCCCCACCCTCTCACCCCCTCGGGCTCTTTTGTTTCCTTAATTATTCATTACAGAGAGGTGGCCTTCGCTTTGAAACCTGTGGAGGTGGATGAGGCTTGGCGCTGACCCACGAAGCACCAGAGCATCCTGGAGCCTGAGACATGTCTTTGTGACAGGACACCTGTTATTCCTCAATCCTCAATCAGTTTGGCCCCCTCGCCTCTAACTACACATTAACAAATCAGAGGGGAAAATAATACACACATATCTTTGTGAACATTAATGCATTACATATGACATTAAGATGACGTCCATCTGTCCTTTCTATTTGTTTGATATTTGCCAAGATGTTTTTCAATCACTGCACTGAATGAAAAACATTAGTTTTAATGTTTACTCTATGAATGATGCACATAATGCAAACTGAACATGCATACAGAAAACCTCTACTTTGGAGCCATGCAAATGTTTATGTTTATAAGTTCCAGAAAGTAAAGCAGACTGTACTTCCCTGCTAATGTGTGTGTAAAGTGTGAAGGAGCGCTCTCCATGGTGCCCAGGGCCGCTTCTCTTCTCACGCTGTTTTCGGTAAAATATTAGCCCCCGTAGCCCTCTGCAGGGCGGCTGACAAATAGAGGGCTGTTGTCCCCCTTCTCTCCCAGGGCTGAGGGTTAATGATCCCAGTTTGGGGGGGTTAAAGCCTCGCCAGTCGGCCTTTCTCCTGCACCCCAACAGATGTTGCTAGGACTTTAATGTGGTTATCAAATCGGAGTGCCCTCTGAGCCCCAGGAGCTCATTGTTTGTCGTTGCATTCCAGGGCCTCGCCGTGGTGACAAGGCATCCCGGGGGCCAAGCTGGGCTCCTGCTGAGTCTTCCAGCAGCCCCTCAGAGCTGACAGCTAGGGCTACCCCTCTCCCCACACCACCTCCACCTCCGCCCGGGCCGCCCTCTGTTTCTGCCCCAGATCCTGTCCCCTCAGTGTCATAAAGTCATCCTCCGTCTCCCCTCGATCCCACAGAGGCCCTCTCAGTCACGCTGCTCCCACAAATAGGCCCACTCAGTCACTCACCCACTCACTCACGCTCACTAGTCCACTCACATTTTTGGTCACACAGATTAAGCCCACTCTCTCTCACACATATGCATCCTTAAAGCAAAGATAAAATGTATTTTAATATGTTTGCATGTAAAAAACAAAATTAACCTGAAGGATGTCCTGCATGTGAAGGAATTATGGATAAATGTAACATGCAGTTTTTTTTTATTCTAGACTGAATGTGTTAAACCTTTTGACATGTGAATGGTTTGGTATTAACAAACTCATTGTTTTTGCGCAGCCAAACATTGTTCAAACACACAAAAAAAAATGTTTTAAGTCAAAGCAAACTTTCTAAATATGCCAAATATGTTAAGCTGGATTCCTGGTAAAATGAGGCACAAAACATCTAGAATATGTATTTTTGATGGAGCTTTAAAAACACTTGGAGTCTAAGGTTTGAACATGTGTACTAAAATGTACAATTATCCCCCTGGGATTATTAAAGTATTTCTGATTCTGATTCTGATAAACATAAAGCTTCAAATGATGTGATACTGTCTAATGGTGTGGAATATGATTGTGTTTGCAACCTTAAAGGTACTCAAGAGGACAAAAAGGAGGAAACTATGTTAAGGGGTTAAAGGAAAAGAAAGATTAAGAGGGCTTGGAAGATTATTTTGGCTGTATGTCCTGCTCTGGTAACTTATTTCTTAAAGAGGTGACAACTCACACTTGTATGAAGAGAATATTAATGGCAAGTAGGAATTTACACTTCAGACATGTACTATAGTTCTGTTTTTATCATTTTGCATAATGATGCAAACATTTATACAACATTCTCTATCAACAAAGAGCACACACTGTGGTAAACATAATGTGACAGCTCATTTGAAATTGTAAACAGGTTGAGTGTTCATAGGTGTCACAAACACCTCCCAGATGAATAGGTCATGGTCTTGGAGGCGATAGTGGAGCCCCGGGGTCAACCTGTGCTTTCTCTGCTCCTCTCTGCATATACAGTATCAATGCCAGCAGCTGTGGGATTGTTTGTACACAGATGCAGGGGTGCTTGATGATAATTGCCTCGCAGCTGCACTCCGGGCCTGGAACTGGGTGGGTTTTTTCCCCCCTTGGAGGCTGACATTGTGTGTGAAGAATTCAGAGCAGGAATGTGGGAAACAGTTTAGTAATTAAAGTATTCTGTAACTCAATTAACAAGTCCCCCCCCCCAAACGCCCCTCTGAGCCCTAACCACTATCCTTTACCTATCCCCTGCTAGAGTCTGTCTGTTGGAGAGCCTACGGTCTCTGTAGCCTGCTCCGGGGCCTTTGGTGTTTAACTAATGTCAGGATGGGTTGCAATGAGAAAAGAGGGATTTGTTACGTGGAAATGTGAATGTGGGAGGGTATATGAGGCGGAGAAAAAACAGTGAAGTGGAATAAATGGGGAATTGCTGTTCCACGGAGGGCTGCTAACGTGGTTACCACTGAGAGGTGAGCCACTCATTACAGCCTTGAGTCATTTTTCATAGGCTGTTATCAACTCACTGTGCACAGAAGATGGATGGATGACAATTACGCTGATGAAAACCTCACATAACTATATTGGCAGGAATAGGAACACTCCACAAAATTACTATAACATTATTTTTAGGTCCTTTTTTACGACAGCAGCAATTTTAAAAGAAAAACAAATTTCATACGCCATTTTGCTTTTATGGTGTTAACTCAAGTTGTGGAAACATGGTGCTGATATAACAGAATGAGAAGGCGACAAAATCCATGTCGTTTGTTCTAATTCCCCCCAAAACTGCAGCAGGCTGGTTGCTGGGTCTTCTGAGTACTTTGAACAATGACAGGCAACAATCAAGGTGCTCAATTAACTGTATAATGATTAAGACATCAATTACCAAATTGATTGATGAAGCCAAATGATCCGATTCATTTTCTCCATCCAGCGGAAAAATTGGGAGCAGCAATATGAGAAAATTTGTTGATTAATGGTTCGGGTGTGGAAGCCCTTCACCATGATAGTATATGTAATTTAATATGATAGAAATTTGCTGTAAACACTTATATATATATATATATACCATGAACAAACGATGCAAAAGGATTAAAATACAAGACTTAAATTAAAGAGGAAAAACAAATTGGTTTGCTGTTATAAAGTTAAAAAATAACCCAACTGTAGTTTAGTTACTTTTCTTTAGCTCTTTCCTCGTTTAATGCTTTTATTGTATAAAAGCAGTTAATGTATCAGATGAATGTATCGCTTTTCTCTGTCGCTATTGACGCTGATGATGTTCCTCTGCCCCTCTAACAATAGCCAAAACAATGTTTGAAGAGCGCCTTGAGACCAGCTTGGACTAAGGCTTTAGTTTTTATTCTGTTCATGTTGTCAATGTGTAGAGGGATAATTGAAGCGATCCTTGACTATGGGATCTATTTATACAGAGCATAATTCCCTCTGTATTCAGGCATTATCATGGTGTCAGAACAAGCACAATGGCACAATAAGGTCAATATAATGAAACTCCAAAACAATATGGTGTCATTCGTATAATAAAAACTGAGCCACTCCCGGTTTGTTTGGCCTTGTAACAGTGCTTGGGTTGTATTGAACTTACACTGAACGTGTTACAAAATTATCATTATCATAATGTGTTAAATCTATTGTCCAATAAATTACAATACATTTGTGGCAACATCCTACCAATCTTTACACCATTACACCGTGTCTTGAAACTCTTTTTTTCAGCTTGAATGTTGGAAAATAATTTTGTGATTAACTGTATTTCTAAAAGTTGTTTTTACAAAATATTTTGAAGCACTTCTTTTGTTCCAACACATTTAAATCTTCTTTAATTATTATTCTTACACATTTTTGTTAATATTAGTAGCAGTTGTAGTAGTAGTAGTTGTCTTTTTTGTTGTCTTGTTGTAATATAATCATAATAACCATTTTATTAACAGCCCTTGGAAACTGGTTTTATTTGTGCTGCCATGACTTTATTTCTTTATTTCCAGTTTTATGTTATACTCAACAGCATCTGGAAGCAAAATGACATCAGTAATCGGCTTTTTCTCATTAGCAATTTGACAAATACCCCCTTTATAACAGCCCCACATCATTCTGCTTGACTTTCCCCCTGGGCCTGAATTCAGTTATTGATTGCCCGTTCAGTTTCACTTGGAAAAGGTTGATAAAAGGAGGTTTTCACTTTCTCAATTCGATGTGACAGCTCCCTAACAAGAATAATGGAAAGCGCCCATTCACAGGCAAATCAAGCTAATCCAGCGTGCCCCTCCACTCTCAATGGAGAAGTCACAGTCCTTCCCGGCCCATTCCATCACAAGCCTCTCTCTTCAGAAACCTTCAAAGTTAGCCCAGCTCCTCCAAAAGACAACATTGCTCTTTGTATGCCCCTCTCACTCACCATCCGATGGATAAATAGGTCGATAAATAGGTCGATAAATGTTTACAAAGTCAGAGGGGGAAACAAAAACTGAAGCATATAATTGGTGTGTTTTATGTGTAATCTGATTTCACTGATTCCCACTCCTCATCCTCGGCCGCAGCTGATGGATAGATATCATCAACGCTGATTTTATAACCACGTAATAAATAAGAACAGAACTAGCGTTATTTTATTTGCATATAATTCTAAGTTACATTTGTTTTTAAATTTAGAAAAGTGTCTGCTACAGCAGCATGTGTGATATTAGTAATAGGTTCCCGCTTCTCCTGTTCTGCACTGGAATGAGCTGTGGTTTTCTTCCTCTAATCCCCCTTTCTGGGCAGCAGGTGACAAAGCAAAGGTGCGTGTGTGTCTGTGTGAGTCACGGTAAGTGAGTAAGTGTGCATGCTTGACTGACTGTATGTGTTGTGTTAATATGTGCTTGCATATGTGTATACGGTAGGTGAAAAAGAAAAGTTATTATTGCAACTTAAATGATGTTGTATGTTTACATGTATTTTACGGGCTCTCACGGAGGCACAAAAAATGTTAATCCTACATTACACCATCAGGCCAAACACTGAAAGAGGCAAAAAGCCTGCAGAACAATGAATATAACATATCATCTATATGGCATCCATAGCGGCCTCATTAATACAGTCCTTTGATAATACGCTAAGCGGAGGAGAAAGGCTGAAAACAACATAAATAAACTCAGGGTGACTGTTTGTTCTGGTGCTTATCTTTACATTTTAAAAGAATGCTCCAACTTGTCTTCTGTTTTGACTGCAGAGGTCTCATTCACATTTGACTTAACAAGACTGAACAATGACTTTGTAAGACTTTGGTTGGGCCATTAAAGTGCCACAGGTTCACTCCCATTCTGCTCTTAGAAGAGAGAAAAGGGAGATTAACATGATTTTGCTTTATCCACCTCATATAAGCCTCAAAACCATAAAACACAACCCAAAGGCATCCCCGTCCTGCTCTGAATGTGCACTTGTTACTGCTCTCAATTCGGCTTTCAGCCCCCTCTAAAGAGACAAGGCCCAATCACAATATTGTCAAGGCTCTGTTGGTTTTCTGGTTCAAATCCTTGTTCACGCTGTTTGCTGAGTACTCATCTGCTGTGACAGCCTTCAGACAAACAGTGAGTCCTGAAAGAGGTCTCCCACAACCAGATCTTTCCTGCTGGGCAGCGGCTGAAACGTTCCTTTCTCTCTCCATCAAGTGGAACCCAGGCTATTGAGTTGGCCCCTGGGATCCCTCCATTGAGGTGGGCTATGGGCCAGTGCTTCGCCCCTCCTTGCCCTGGGCCACCCTCATTCTCCCAGCACACCTGTACCCCTAAACCCCATCGTGGGAACCTCCGCGCTGCCTTTGCCACCTGAGCTGCACACTGTGCCAGCTGGGCACATCTGACAACACCATTGGGAGTCAAAGCACACAGAGACTAAAGATAGTCACAGCGTGCCAGCTCGATTGAGCTCTTAGAACTTTTTTTTATGGGAAAACTGATGTGGTTAATGAAGTCAGAGAGATTAAGGGATGTCTTCAAAAGTTATGAATCAGACTTGCGTGTCAGTTTATGATATATAGCAACCATTTAAGATTTGCATATCTGAAAAATACACTCACAAAAACACATTTCCAGCCTCAGATCGCAGTTCTCCCTGCTTACTCACAACCTCCCTCATGTACCCCTACCCTCTAAATCTCCATGGCACACTGCAAAAAATGGCATCAATTAATCAACATTCATGAACCGTTTACTTGAGCTCCCCTTTGTGCACTGCAGGGCCTAATCCAGACAGAGACCAGGCTGTTCTGCAGCAGTGCAGACTGCGTCACTCCACCCTTTGTGGGAGAAACCCATCAACTGGTGTTTCAGGGAAATGTCTCCCCCCACTGAGAGCTTAACCTTCCCCCTCTCTCACCCTCTTCCTCTTGTGCCCCCTCAGTACTCAGGGCAGGAAGCTCTATCTCTTAGAGGAGGCAATCCATCCATCCATCTTGCCTCTTCCAATCCAATTCACAGCCGCTCCACATGTATGAAGACATCTGTCCATATTTGATCAGATATTCCATTTTGCTGCAAATGATCCCACCCTCCATCCCCACCCATGAGGGAGGCAGCTATTTAAATGTGCTGATACTTTCCTGCATAATAACCTGCCAATTCTTTGCCTTGCAGAAGAAGCAAGTTTAATTGGGCTGTGCATTTAGAGCTCTTCTACAATTACACAATTACAGCGGAGATGCATTTCTGCACGTTGCGATGTTTGCCCCAATTTACTGCACTTTTCATACAGTTTAACACTGGTTCCCCTTTCAGAGGATGCAAATTTGGCTCATTTGGCTTTAAATGAAGCATAATTGCTCATATTGAAATCCACACCTTTCTACAAGAGGTTCCTGCCAGTTAGTTCTCATTAAACCTAAGGAGAACAAAAATTCCCAATTCCATTTCAGCTCACATGCCATCTGTATCATCTTGTGTTAAAAGCAAGGAAATTGGAGACAAAATGGATGCTGAGTGCATGGATGGAAAACTTGAAAATCAGTTTGTTCAACTCAGTCAGGGCAGAATAACCTTTTTCCCCCTGAAGTTTGTTTTCTAAATTTCTCACAAATAGCTTGAAAGGGAAATTTAGAAGGAATGTTTTCATGAGAAAAAAAACCCAAGGGACGTGGCTGATTGAAATTAAAGCCTTTTTCATTGTTTTCAAATACAGAATGTGTTTGCTGTATGCAGCCTGGAAAAGCATTCAATTAAGTGCAGCCTAATTAGTTCGAAGGGCATGTACGGCTGGCCTCTCTACATTCAAAACACAGAATAGTGTGTCAACCCCGACATGTGATCACCATCAAAGTGTTTTCGACTCCTTCCTCTTCTTTTATAACACTGTCTTGCAAGTTATAGAAGAAAATCTTTTTCTAAAAGGCTCTCTGAGTCTGAAGTGGTGGCCTTAGCCCACTCCAAACAATGCCTTACAAGATACTGTTTAAATTCATATCCGCTCGTCCTTTCTTACGGGGGGACAACACAACAAACCACTGACCCACTGATACACAATTAGAAGTGATGCGGCAGTTAAGGCTACAAACAACTCTGTTTAACCGTCTGTCTTTGACCCTCCACCATTGAATAAATATAATGCCCCCAATGAGAGTAAGACACTGAGGTGGAGTGAAAAGGGAGCTGGGGAAGATTTTAAGCCACACATAAGTAGTTAAAGACCTTTATAGAGTATAACACCATTATCCCTGCTGAATAAAAATAGGATTTAGTGTTTTTTCTACTTAATTTAAATCAAAAGAGTCCCCACCTTACATATTGCACTGGTAATGTAATGGAGAGAGACCCACAAAAAAGGCTTTGTGGCTCTGACACCTCCTATAGTGGGACTGTGTTGTCCTGTGAGCAAAAGGGAGAGAAAGGTTTTTCTTCCCTGCGTTGCTATCTGCTAACACATTCTAATTGATGCTGCTGCATTCCTCCACTGGATGCATTCAGTGAATAACGAGCCTTGGACTGAATACCCATGAATTGGTCCCCACCAAGCAAAGCAGTAAAGCCTTTGGCCCCCCATCCCTCAGCCTCCCCGCACTGCCACCATCGCAACCACTACCAAGCACCACCTCCCCTCCAAACCTTCCCCAAAGCTCTACTCTAGCTTTACCGCCCATTAAAGCACGACCATTGTGCAGAGATGCAGTCCACAAAAGCTGTCAATCTCTCCTGGTCCTCCAAAGCTTGGACTCACACAGACTGGAGTGACAGACCTCCCCCTTCACCCCCAACCCACCCGTGTTCCCCCAAAAATCCTCTCCCTGAAAACTTCTCAGCTAACTATCCCCCGCCACCCTCTCTCTCTCTTTCCCTCTCTCTCTCTCTCTCTCTCTCTCTCTCTCTCTCTCTCTCTCTCTCTCTCTCTCTCTCTCTCTCCTGCTCTCCTGCTCTCTCTCTCCCTCTCTCACTCTCTCTAGCCCCAGCGCACAAAGCATCAATCTGTCTTCAGCCCCAGCACCCTTGGCCCTTTGTCCCATCTGCAGGTGCCTCTGAAAGCACCCACGGTCGCCCCAGCCTCTGCGCACGCCACGCCTAGTCGAGGGACAGGAACTGCTGACAAAGGCCCAGTGTGGGAATGAGGGATGCTTGGAGGGAGGGAAGGGGGTGTCGGAGGGGGGCTGCTCTAAGACAGATGGCTGGGGAAGTCTCCCAACTCCTCCACAGGGGCTGTCAGTTTAAATTCAAAACTACGAATGAGATTCACAGGGAAGGAACCAGTAAAGGAATGCCCAATAAATTCAGTAGCTACTGTACACTTCACTAAGGACCAGAACACAGAACCAGCAGAACTCTCTGGAGATCAGATCCGATGTAATTCATATTAAAAAAGAAATTATTAAAACTCAAAATTTAAACAAGCTCTTAAAATGATGAAAAAAGCACCTTACATGTTATCCTCCAATGGTGTTAAGTAAGCCTAACATATTTTTGGTTGCATTTTATTTGTAAATACAGAAAAAAACACATTTTATTATTCTTATTATCCCCTGAGCCTTACTTCTACTTTGAAATAAAATTACAATTCACCGCTCTAATTCTTCTGCCTTGTGGTTCTTATTTTATGTTTACTATAAGCACACAGATTAAATTTGCTGTATAGACCTTTTCAAAGATGTAAATCTAAACATTTCAAAACAGTCAAAACAATTTATTTCCTGTTGCAGTGTACTGTATGTGAATGACATCAGCTGACAGGAAGTTAACAAGGAACACATATGTTGCCTTGTGCATTCACTTAAGTATTGGAATAAAAATCACCATTTCACCCACACAAAAAAACACCAAAATCTATTTAAATGACCAGTCATGTGAATATGTATAAATGTCTATTTCTATTTCTTCCCTTTTTAAATTTAACTTTAGTGCTTATTTTTTGCCATTTTTTACCTTATTTTGTAATATTCTGTTGCTGCTGTGACAAAAGAATTTCCCCGTCTGCGGGACATTAAAGGTTTTCTGATTCTGATTCTGATTCTGATTCTGATTCAGTCTGCATGGATGCATTAATGTTGTGTGCAACATACTTCCGTTTCATTCTTGAAGAGCTACATATTATAATTATTATAATAGTAAAAACTAAAATAACAAGATATTTTTGACTGCAGAGAACTTAAAAATGTACTTGAGACAAACCTCAACCAGCTCTGCAGCCCTGCTCAAGTTTGCCAGTTTCCTTTCCTCAGTGCAACAAGTTTCCTACATCTCTTTGATGTTACTGGGCTGCCACCATGTGGACACGCATCCAATTACAGTCCCAGCCTGGTCAGATGCGTACACGACCTGATGAAGCCTCTTGGATGAGAGGTGAAACGTCTTCCTAGACAAACAACCAGTCCAGTTGCTTTTGAGTGAAATATCGTTGGGGATAACAATGACCTGGACAAATGAGAATATTTACAGGCTTATCCAATTACAGCAACCAGTTGAAAAGCGAATACATGGGCCTTTGATATGGATGCAATATTATAAGTAAGCCACAAAGTAGAAAAAAACATCACTGCTGTATAATGTTTCGATTTGGTGTAATTTAATGGCATGAACAACAGTTCAAGATTGATCCTGTTCATCAGTTAAAGCGTTACTTTAACAGAAGAAGAAGAAGAAGAATTCCTTTATTAGTCCCGTGAATGGGGAAATTCAATTTTCACTCTATTATTTTTCATTTTACACACACACAGGACTAAAATACACACACATGCACAGACAGGACCTACATACATGCAACCAATGGAGAGATGTTAGAGCGAGGGGGCTGCCAGTGACCGGCGCCCCGAGCAGTTGGGGGTTCGGTGCCTTGCTCAACAGCACTTCGGCAGTGCCCAGGAGATGAACTGGCACCTCTCCAGCCACCAGTCCACACTCCGTTCATGGTCCACACAGGGACTCGAATCAGCAACCCTCCGGTTCCCAGCCCAGTCCATAGGTGACTGGGCTGGGAACCGGAGGGTTGAGCTGAGAGCTGAGCTACTACCGCCCCAAACAGTGTCACAGGTGTGAAACCCAGCCCCTCTTCCTGAGGAAAATGGAGTTCTTTTCTGGACACCGTGCTGCCTAAGCTTTTTCAGTTTGTCAGGGGCATACTGATATTGTCTCATTTCCCTTTAGGATTCCCGTTCACACATAAAAAATCTTCCCAGAAGAGCTCCATTCAGTAAAAGTTTGCTCTTCCATCTCACAGGAACTTTCTCTTTCAAGGTATGGATGGAAGATAATGTTGTGTGACTGAAAGTGCCAGAACAGCTTCTGGAGCTTGTGGTGAATTTATTTTGTCTTGGATTATATTGTATTAAATATTTCAGAAAATTCTGTTTTTAAATTAATTATTTCATGTATTTATTATTGGGGTTTCACAATAAACATTTTAAACTAATTATACTTAAAAACTCTCGAACTTTGTCATATTGTAATGAGCCCACTGTTTATACAGTTTATAAGGTCTATGTATGTATGTATGTATGTATGTATGTATGTATGTATGTATGTATGTATGTAAGTATGTATGTATGTATGTATGTAAGTATGTAAGTATGTATGTATGTAAGTATGTATGTATGTATGTATTTAAGTACGTATGTATGTATGTATGTATGTATGTATGTAAGTAAGTATGTATGTATGTATTTAAGTACGTATGTATGTATGAATGTATTTATGTATATATGTTTGTATGTATGTATGTATGTATGTATGTATGTAAGTATGTATGTATGTTTGTATGTAAGTATGTATGTATGTTTGTATGTAAGTATGTATGTATGTAAGTATGTATGTATGTATGTTTGTATGTAAGTATGTATGTATGTAAGTATGTATGTATGTATTTATGTATGTACGTATGTATGAATGTAAGTATGTATGTATGTAAGTATGTATGTATGTATGTATGTATGTATGTATGTATATATGTATGTATGTATGTATGTATGTATGTAAGTATGTATGTATGTATGTATGTATGCATGTATGTATGTATGTATGTATGTATTTAAGTACGTATGTATGTATGAATGTATTTATGTATATATGTTTGTATGTATGTATGTATGTAAGTATGTATGTATGTATGCATGTATGTATGTATGTATGTATGTATTTAAGTACGTATGTATGTATGTATGTATGTATGTATGTATGTATGTATTTATGTATGTATGTAAGTATGTATGTATGTATGTATGCATGAATGTATTTATGTATGTATGTATGTATGTATGTATGTATGTATGAATGTATGTATGTATGTATGTATGTATGTAAGTATGTATGTAAGTATGTATGTATGTATGTAAGTATGTATGTAAGTATGTATGTATGTATGTAAGTATGTATGTATGTATGCATGTATGTATGTATGTATGTATTTAAGTACGTATGTATGTATGAATGTATGTATGTACTGTATGTATGTATGTATGTATGTATGTATGTATGCATGTATGTATGTATGTATGTATGTATGTATGTATTTAAGTACGTATGTATGTATGAATGTATTTATGTATGTATGTATGTATGTATGTATGTATGTAAGTATGTATGTAAGTATGTATGTATGTATGTATGTATGTATGTAAGTATGTTTGTATGTATGTATGTATGTAAGTATGTATGTAAGTATGTATGTATGTATGTATGTATGTATGTAAGTAAGTATGTATGCATGTAAGTATGAATGTATGTATGTATGTATGTATGTATGTATGTATGTATGTATGTATGCATGTATGTAAGTATGTATGTATGTATGTATGTAAGTATGTATGTAAGTATGTATGTATGCATGTAAGTATGAATGTATGTATGTATGTATGTATGTATGTATGTATGTATGCATGTATGTATGTATGAATGTATTTATGTATGTATGTATGTATGTATGTATGTATGTATGTATGTAAGTATGTATGTAAGTATGTATGTATGTATGTATGTATGTATGTAAGTATGTTTGTATGTATGTATGTATGTAAGTATGTATGTAAGTATGTATGTATGTATGTATGTAAGTAAGTATGTATGCATGTAAGTATGAATGTATGTATGTATGTATGTATGTATGTATGTATGTATGTATGTATGCATGTATGTAAGTATGTATGTATGTATGTATGTAAGTATGTATGTAAGTATGTATGTATGCATGTAAGTATGAATGTATGTATGTATGTATGTATGTATGTATGTATGCATGTATGTAAGTATGTATGTATGTATGTATGTAAGTATGTATGTAAGTATGTATGTATGTATATTCACTAAATTCCACACAGTAAAATAAAAAGAAACATTTCTTCATTTGGCCACATGGTGGGGATAGAGTCCAACTTACAGCCATGTATGTGTTCACTGGCACTGGCTGATGTGACAGATACTTCCCTCTTATCAAATCATCACATTTCTCTGACTGCCTGCTTTTAACTTTTTATTGCTTATATTGGTCATATATAATATTGACATTATACAAATATGTTCATCCCCACTCTGAAATAAATACTAGAGCAAAACCAAAAAACGTCCCAGAAACCCTTTTACATCTTGACAGCAATACCCCGATGACATAGAAGATACATAACGGATCTGGAAGTCTGCAGGTTTTGAGGAGTTTACACACACTTTATAATGATTATTTTCCACGATGAGTACAGTATGACAGCATGTACAGTGTGTGTTGTGCTGTCACTTCTAAAAATATCATGGTTATTTGAGCTAGCTGAGAGGTTTCTGTGAAAATGTAAACATTAACACTGGTCCTTGATGTCAAAGATGATAGTTGGCCCAGGTTTAATGATGTGTGTGTGTTCTCTGTACGACAGCAGGGAAATACAGTGTTAACCAAGACATTTGCTACCACGTGACATGACGCACACATTGAAACCACATTTTGCAACAGGATGGTCACTTAAAATGTTTGACTTTGAGATCTCTTACCTTTGAGAGGATTTTATAGGTCTAAGATCTATAAGTCCAACTATTTCCCTTAAGATCAAGTCAGCCTTTAATCCCAGGTACTGTCCCATGTCTGAGCTGTTGATCCTATTGTTTATGTAAAAACTTACAAAACAAAAGTTACCTTTAAGGGAAATATACACAGTAGATTTCATAAAGGGGGAGTCTTGATTCTGTTTTACCTGCTTATACGTTTAAGGTCAGCATTTTTTTATTTGTGCTAAAAATATTTTGTCTGGGTTGACCAGTAATAATTTCCACTGAATATAAAAAGCAGACCACAATGTTTTGTGGTTCAGAGCTACTTCACACTCTGACACAGGCCGACACACATCATAGTGCTCACTTAGCTTGTGTCCTAAATATTATTAATAATCCCGTTAAAGTTATGAACAAATATCTTAAGTTGCAGCCTAACTACACTTCCTCTCCCTTTTCAAAATGACCACATCTCATTTACAAGAAGGACGTCACTGAGGCAAAAATGCAAACCTGTTGCCACATGCAAATAGCTGCCAGAGTCACTCATGCTGTGACACATACAAATACAAATGAGCTTCTCAGAACCACAACAAGATCTGTGTCACGTTGCATGTATTCCATGTGAGGCAAAAAGTTCAGACATAATCCTTTAATGCAAGGTTTTAGTGACACAAATAACATAAATCTGGATTTCCATGTAGTATTTCCAGACGTTGACAGAACAGCATTGTTTTCCTCTCACTCTTATAATGACCTTTGATGACACAGATCAGACAGTGCTAACCTCAGATTTTAGGGACATAGTTCTTTCCTGTTCCTTATTCCACCAGATTACAGCTTATTCTGCATTTCTTTGCTTCAGCTTGTCACAATAGCACTTAAATGTTCACTATACAGCTATACAACAACATTATGTCTGATGACGCCAGAAGTCAAGACACTAATGCACATGTTTTTCTTCATGTGGTATTCTTTCTGCTAATTTAAAGCTAGTAGGAAAACATAAGACCTTTAAGACAAAGAGGTTCGCAAATCCACCTTAGCCTTTACACCAACTTACACTCCAGAATGCAAAGGCTGAGATTATTTCCTAAGCAAAAAGATCATATCGCATCCGTTTTGTAAAACCATGTTAACATTTACTTTTTAAAGGGACACATAGGTTGGCAAGGAGCTGTATTTGACCTTTACCCTTGGAGCCAGAGAGCAGTTAAAAGCCTTTGGGCAGGTCCCTGCTGGCTGATCAAATGCCAACAAAACAAGAGTGCTGATCGACCATTTGATGTTCAGAAATCAAGACGATCCTTTAAGTCCTAAATCTAAATCTCATAAAGTTAAAATTGGTTTTGTACTGCTTACGCTTAATGTTATTTGCTTTCTTTCTTTTTTGTATATTTGCCTCCAAAGCACCTCTCAAAGAAGCCAATGTCACCTAAAATCTATATTTACCCATTTTCAGAGCACCCCCCTCAAGACCTAGAAACATTTGGACATACTCACTTCATGTTGATGTGCAGGAGGCTTTTCAAAAGCATCAGGTGATGAGGTAAGTTTAGTGTTTAAACATCATCTAAACTAACCCGCTAATTTCATGAAAAACATTACTAATGTTAAGGAGTAATGTTTATGTGAATTACTTTAACAATTCTCTATGAATGAATACTTAACACTGAATATGAAATGTAAAGAAGCAGGCTACATTTACTCAGTTGTACATAAGCACACATTGGGGTACTTGTACTGTACTTAAGTATTTCCAATTTCTTTTATACTTCTACTCCACTCCATCTTAGAAGGAAATATGTTACTCTTTACTCCACTACATTTATTTTAAAGCTTAAGATACTTTGCAGATTTAGATTATTAATACAAAATATAAAAACAACTAATTAATGATCATTTATTATTGTTTTTGTTGTTGTTATAGCTTAATTTACCACATTAAGCAACTCAAATTAGCTCAGATTTCAACCGGCTGCAACACATTAATGCATCAATAATTATAATACAATAATATAATATATATTATTCTGAAATGGGTAAATCTGAATATTAACTAGATACTTTCGCTTTGGGTAATTCATATTTTTATGCTGATTCTTTTATACTTTTACTTGAGTAAAGGTTTCAATGCAGGACAAAGTATTATTTGTACTTCTTTATTTTTTGTAATATGTCCTTATGCACAAGTAATTTATAAAAGATCAGCTGATGTATATATATATTTTTTTTTCCAATGACAGCTGCATCTCATGGTTGTGCTGAGATATCTGTATAATATCCACCTCAAGCTTATTGCCCATGATTCTGTTATAAGAGATGGGCTGTCACACAGATTAAAGACACATATCTGAGGTTTTTATTTAATGTTCAATGATCCTTGAAGTGCAATCATAAACTGCCACCTCTCTGCTGTAGAACATGCAGGAAAATAATAATAATAGGGCCTAATAATAAGAATAAGAATAAAAAACAACAACAACACCAACAACAATAATAATCATAAAATAAACTTTATTTATAGAGCACTTTTCATACCAAAAAATGCAGCTCAAAGTGCTTTACATTCAAAGCAGAAAATTAAATGAAACATGCTCAAACAATAGGTGACACACAAGAAGAACATCTCATCTCGTCTTCAACCACTTATCCAGGGTCGCGTCACGGGGGCAGCAGCTTAAGCAGGGGACCCCAAACTTCCCTTTCCCGGGCCACATTAACCAGCTCTAACTGGGGGATCCCGAGGCGTTCCCAGGCCAGCGTGGAGATATAATCTCTCCACCTGGTCCTGGGTCTTCCCCGTGGCCTCCTCCCAGCTGGACGTGCCTGAAACACCTCCCTAGGGAGGCGTCCAGGGTTCATCCTTACTAGATGCCCGAACCACCTCAACTGGCTCCTTTCAACGCTAAGGAGCAGCGGCTCTACTCTGAGTTCCTCACGGATGGCTGAACTTCTCACCCAATCTCTAAGGGAGACTCCAGCCCCCCTCCTGAGAAAACCCATTTCGGCCGCTTCTACCCGCGACCTCACACAAGTTACACGCAAGAAGAACATCACTCATTTAATTGAAGAATGAAATAGTAAATAAAGAAGAACAACAAACAATTAAATTGTTAAAAAAATGAATAAATAAAGGAACTGAAGTGACAAGCAACCAACGATAGAAGCTTGGGCGGCAGTAGCTCAGTCCACAGGTGACTTGGCTGGAAATCGGAGGGTCGCCGGTTTGAGCCCCTGTGTGCACCATGAATGGAGGGTGGACTGGTGAGGTGCCAGTTCATCTACTGGGCACTGCCGAGGTGCTGTTGAGCAAGGCACCGAACCCCCAACTGCTCGGGGTACTGGTCACTGTCAGCCCCCTCGGTCTAACATCTCTCCATTGTGTGTGTGTGTGTGTGTGTGTGTGTGTGTGTGTGTGTGTGTGTGACATGAATAATAATAATGAAACATCGAATTTCCCCGTTGCGGGACTAATAAAGGAATTCTTCTTCTTCTTCCAAAATAGGAAACACTTGTAGTTCATATTAAAAAACCACATTACCCATAATGCCCTGTGAGCGAAAGTCGCCGCACCTACACCGGGTGGAGCTTGTGAACGTGGGAACGTTTGTGGGTTGCTTGCTTGCTGCTGCTGCTGCTGGAGGAGTGAAAATTGTTTGACAGGGAGGTGAGGCGACCTGTGTAACGGAAGACTGAAAAGGAGAAGTGAAGTTGTTACTGCGTCTCGGGCAGTTTGCGAGTCAACGGAGAGGCACACTCGAGAGCTACAAATGATTTGCACGAGTGTAAGCAACAGGGCGCAGAGAGAAATGTCAGGGACTGTCTCAGCCTCGAGCAGAGGGAAGCGCGACTAGAAGCGTACACCGCAACGCGGAAAAATATTCCGGGGGAGAGAATGCGAATGGTGGGAAGATACCGAAATCAAACAAAATGGAAACAATGTAGCGTCGCTGCGGCATTTCACATAGCTAGAACTAACGATAGAGTAGAGGATAGATAGCTAAAGGAGCTAGCAGCAGGTTAACTAACATACATGTGAAGTTATTCCCCCGGAGAAGCTGAAAGCAGAGCCCGGAGGCGTCTGTTGAATCAGAAGAGTTCTCGTCAGTTTCGCGAAACATCAAGGAAGATAAACACGGGGGGAAGATGCTACGGAGAAGACTGAACCGTTTGGTATGTGTGCCTGGCATCAACACCACACACACATTGTTAGCTTATGACATCCTGCTGCTAGCTGTTTTAACTGCAGTCATTCTGCCCTGGAATAATGTAAGTGAGCTGGCTTTCCCCAGTCATTTCATTTCCCCCATTTTAGACGGAAATTCGTGAGAAACTTGCAACAAACTGTTACTTCCCGGTGCCTGGCAACAAGACATAGCCGTTAAGTCAGTTAGCTAAACTGCTAGGTAAGTTCTCTTCCACAGCCAGGAAGTCACGACATATGTTAAGTTGATGGCATGAAACTTAATGCTTTCAGGAATTGAATTGCTGCCTGCTATGCCGCCATGTAAACTCATTTTCTTAACCTCAAAAGTACAGTGAGTCCTCTCCTGTGTGTGTGTGTGTGTGTGTGTGTGTGTGTGTGTGTGTGTGTGTGTGTGTGTGTGTGTGTGTGTGTGTGTGTGTGTGTGTGTGTGTGTGTGTGTGTGTGTGTGTGTGTGTGTGTGTGTGTGTGTGTGTGTGTGTGTGTGTGTGTGAGTGAGAAACAGCCCTGTAAAACTAAAGCTCTATTAAGAGAGCATGTACCTGTCTCCAGAGACCTGGACTGCTTAACACTGGGGTCTCAAATGCTAAAAATATGCTCTGTATTTAAAGGCACACAGACATGCATCAAAAGATATGTCTTTCCCTGTATGTAGCCTTTATGGACGGTTAAACAATTAGCTGATTAATCCATTAATGAATCAACAGAACCTCAGTTTGAGAATGTAATGGTTTCAGCGTGTAACTTTTCCGCATTAAAACGTCTACATCTGTGTTATATACTTTTGTTGAGCTGTGTACTTATATTATCCCGCGTTTCCAACAATATTCAAACCAGAGAAAGTCATTTAAATCAGTGTTACATTTGGTCGCCTGCTAATAGTGTCATATCCTCTGTGTCTGTTGTACTTGTCTTCCATAAGTTGTCATGAATTAACGTTTATCTAGTTTTAAGCCACCTCTTTATGATACACTTTTTTTTTCTTTTAGGTCTTAGTCATTTTTAACTATATATTTTAATTAGATGAAGTATTTAAGTCACTGGATGCTTGGGTTTTAAGTTATCTGAGAAACAAGCTGAGCCTGAACCAGTGTCCTATAAACAGTGTTGGAGAAACTGAATTTTAACGCGAAAACTGGTTGATTCTGTTTTTCACGCTTTTAATCACTGGGTCTGTTTAAGAGAGAGAGAGTGAGACCTCTGCGCTTAATAAATAATAATCCTGGTGTTGAAGACAACACCTTCCATGATCCCACGCTACTTTAATGACATCGCCAGAGTCCGTCTTTTTTTATTGCATTGACTGAGAGACCCTTATGGGCAGATTATTATATACTGTGCATTTGTATCAGCCAAGATGCCATCACTGGTTCTAGCTTCTTAAATTTGAGGATTTGCTGTTTTTCAGTGTTTTTATATCTCCTTAATAGAATACCTTTGGATTTTGCTTGGACAAAATAAGAAAGAAACTCAACAAATGAATCAATACTGATAATAATCAGTGTGCAGCCCTCCTTGGGATGCATGGTAGTTGTTTCTAATTGCGCTACAGTCCCTCTGTGCTCTAATGTTTTGCATCGAGCCACTGGATTTGTTCAGTAGAAGAAGTTGGTATTTTGCCAGCGTGGACTGCTTTGACATCATATTTCACAAGTGGTCAATTTAATGCTTACCCTTTTAAAATTCATCCATTGGTTTCATTGCCCTCCTCATACGTTAATCAGCCATGAGTGAGCTAGTTGAAATTGGAGTTACTATCCGCAAGGCCAGGTTTATAAATGCTAAACTGCCTTTACTGCCACTTTATCATCCTCTCATGCACCAGTAACCTGTTGTCACCAGTGGGTTTGATCCCTTATTGGCTATGTGAGCAGTATAGATAGCAACAGTGAATACAGGGAAGCAATATAATAATTATAGTGCCTGACCCTACTTCTGGCCTCTCTCTAAGTGTTGCCAGGTCAGCTGATTTTTCTCCTGGAGAGGATTGCTGCTGTAATTTCTCTCCAGTGTGAGCTGTAAATAATATTTTGCACGGGGCAGCCAGCCACACTGTCATTGATGCACACAGTGCCGTTATCTGAGGCTCTGGCTCTCTGCCTCCTGATTCTCACCACCCTCCCCTTGCCCACGGGGGGTACATGTGCATCATGAAGAGGGAGAACAGATACAGAGGGTGGAGAGTGTGGCTGCTCATACCGAAAGGCACCGAGGAGGCTTCATGTGTCTCACTTGACTCTCCCAGTATGATGCACTGTGCCACTAAACCCTGAGTGTGTCTTTGGAAAATTATTAAAGATGGCTGTGGGAGCGAGTGGGGCTGGGCTTTTCATCGGGGGGAAGGTCCAGAGGTTGTAATGCTCTGACAGGAATGCAAAATCACACAGTTGCCTTTGATGTTCGCTCAAGCCCTTGCAGGCAGCGCTATGATCTGTGAGAGGTGGAGCCTGGTGGAAATGTGATAGTATTCATTGTGGGAGCCCCTGCCTTGACTGCAAGGAGACAGCACCGACACATGAAAACACTATCACCCAGGCAGCACCTCAGGATCTTTTTTTTTTTGCACCATGGTAACCAGAAGGCCTCCTCCCACTCTCTTGCTCAGTTGAAATCACAGAGTTTGGATTATACAGTAATAGTATTTAATGATGAAACAATTTGTTATTCAATCGCTTAATTACCAAAGTATTTTGACAATCGGACTGTTTTAGGCAAAAATGCCATGCGTTCTCCAGTTCCAGGACTTGATTTTGAGGATTTGCTGCTTTTTTTTTTAATAGTAATAATAATGAAACCTTAATATGACTGATAAAAATGTTAGCTGGATTGTTTCATGGTTGTAATTCACATTTACTGTGCGGAGTTCAAGGCGTCAAGGTTGCTTTTATTTTAGCACCTTCACCAAGAAGTAGGATTGCATTTTACGACAGCCTTTTTGGGTTATTTAGGCCTGAACTGTAGAGCGTTTTTTAATATTATGATGTCTTTTTTATCAGTAGCAGTAGCCGATACAGACTCAAATAGCTGGATCGGGTATTAGTGACTATAAGGACAATCTATTAAATTCTATGTTTGTGTACTATATACATTATAAACTGGAATTTGAATTCTTGTTTAAGTTTTGACCAAATTGTGGTGCATTAAAACAGTTTAACCATGTTATTCCTGTTAATTTAGGAGATGTTTTTACAACAGTGCAGGTGCATAATTTATTATTTGAAAATAAATAACAATTCAATACATTAATATCAATGTCTTTTTTTTTGTTACAACTTGTTTTACAAAGTAAGCAAAACAATGTTTAAGTCAAGGGTGATGTCACATAAAACAAGTCACTTCCACACAGTGACACTGGTATCTGATTGGTTCCTACTTGGTATCGGCTGATACCCGAAGCCCAGGTACTGGAACTGAAAACGTTTGATTGGTGCATCCCTAAAAACATATGAGAATGGTTTAGATTTTGATTCATAAGCACTCCAGTGCAAGCTTGTCATGATACCAGAATACTGAATATACAGAATAATACATGTAGTAATTATGATAAAATACTTATACCTTAATAACTGAATTAAACTGTGATACAATACAGGTATTAAAAAACTATTCTTGATACTTCTTTTGATTCCACAGTAAAAAGACAAACAAGTCATCAGCACACAAAATAGGGTAAAAATGTAACCTGCAAACAGTGCTGGTACAGAAAAAAAACACATACCAACACATTTGTAATAATGTGTTTGACTGATTAAAATCCAATTGAGTGTAGTTGGCTGTATTGTTTTAAATGCATGGTATTGGTGGTGGTTGCTTACTCCACTGATGTGTTGAAAGTCACTGAGTGTTATTTGTTTTCTGAAAGCTTTAAAGTGTAGCTAATGCTAATTCCGTTTTGTTTTATGGCATGTGTGGTGAAGTATCAAATATTTTCTGCCTCTGCTCAGGGAGCAGCACATCTCAGGTTCTCCCATCTCTCAGTAGGGCTTCCCCCACATCCTGCTGCTCTCTTCTCTGTCGCTCTCTTCAGCATATCCATCATGCTGCAGGCTGATGTACTGAGGCCTGCCCGTGTCAGATCTGTCTATACTTGAGTGTGACCAGAGCACTTGCAAACAGGCCCTTACCTGGCGGGAGCTGTGTTATGTGTGTGAGGGTTTTGAAGGAATGCATGTCAAATGGGTTTGGAAGCCCCTGGGCTCTGTAAACCTGTTTTTCAGGTCAACTAAGAGCAATCACAGGTCTGAGATGTACACACAAACCTGTATACACAAACGTGCATGCGCCCACTAACACAGCTAAGAAAATGTCCATGCATGCACACAGACTACATACACTTGCACATTGAGGTGATTTTGTGCGTAAGCAAACACAAAAGGTTGAGTATATTGTCTTCAGATTTTATCCAGTATTCAGTTTTGCCAAGGGAAGCTAAACTTTTCTTCAGGTATAAGAGAGGATGTTTTTGTACCTGCTGCCATATGAAACAGCATATCCATCTGACTTTCCAGCTATATAGCACTTTGTAATGTCAAATGTATCAGATGCTTACACTGTAAATATCTGTATTTTAGTTTTATAGCTTTACCTACCGAGTTCCAGATTGTATATTTATGCCTCCGTGCCAGCAACAGCTGTGTCCGGAAGCACGATGTTTTTGGACTCTCCGTCCATCTGTCCCTTTCGTGTGAAAGTGATACCTCGGGCACCCCTGAAGGGAATGTCTTCATATGTGGCACAAATGTGCACTTGGACTCAAGGATGAAGTGATTACATTTTGGAGGTCTGAGGTCAAGGTCACTGTGCCCTCACAAAATGCATTTTAGTCCATAACTCAAGAATTCCTAGACTTAGTACATACCACTCCTTTCTGGGGTTTATTCAACAGCAAAACCCAGGAACAGAAGGGGAGCCATTTGGTCATATACTGAATTGGTGACACTCATTTTGTTTATCTTTTATGGATCTGTGTGTGAAATATCCATGCTGCACCAAAAATACACTTAATCCATTAAACTCCTTCAAAGCCTTCACTATATATAAATGATGTAAGTCTGGACAGAATTGGATGAAAACTACAATTTGACTGTTTGGCAGAGGCTCACAACCGCTGGGCAGTAATTATCGCTTATATTGCATTCAGGTCAGTCTTCCTTTTTATATACTCATGTCAGGCTAGTACCACCTATTGGAAACATATTAGGGCCCTTTATCAACAAATGAGATAAGAGTACTCGAAAAGAGTCAAGTGTCATTTGAAGGCCATAGACCATACAAGACTTGTAGGACCATTTGATTTATCAGGCCTGTTTGATTAGGAGAGATGCATATTGATTAGTGCTGTGCTCAGCGCCGTGGATTGCCTTGCAAACAGAATTGCTTACTCTGATTTCTTTTTTCTTACTTCCACTCTCCAGCTGGTCTCTTGCTCTTTGCCCAGTAATGGAAATCCAGCCAAAGGAGCTCATCTGCAACACACAGCAGGATAATAAATATATTTAGAGTGGGGAGGGAGGCAGTGTGAGGGAATAAATGGCTGATGAAGGGGATAGCGGGCTGATGAAATATAGTGGGGTAGTTCCAAAGCCGTGCGTGACTCAAACTTGAGAAACTGGAGGGAAACCAGGGGGTGGACCTGTAGCCTCTTTGCACCCATCTCTTTCTCCTTCTAATGGACAGACTCTTTCAGGCTCCTGTAGTGGTTCACTTAAGCGTGGGCGGGTCAGGTCGGATACAAGGGGACCATGGATGGCTTTTTGTGGCAATTTTCCACTTCTTTTTAAAAGCCAGGTTGAATTCTCAGTTTGTACCTCTAAATAATTCAGGTTGCTTCATTTATTTTGAATTCTCCTCACATCGCTTCTCCTTTTCCTGACCCACGCATCCTCGCCAGGCTAGCAGCACTCAAAATGCATCCTCATCATCCATATATGTATAAAGGCTCATCCCAGAGATTTTCTGTGCCATGCTCCCGCTTTAGCATTACCCAGAGAGCATTCGCAGTGAGATGTGAAGAGAATGCTGAGATGTGTGGGGGATGTTTTTTTTTTTTTTCTATCTGTGTCTATGTCTCACTCTCTGTGTCTGAGCACGGAGGGAGGAGGTGAGACGCCAAGCATCTGTGATGTATCGTTATCCCAGTTCTTTTTTTTTATTGTCACCTGAAATGAGGGTACTCGCTGACACAGAGAAGAGGAACAGCAAACTGCACGTGAGGATTTAACAAGCACTCGGAAAACATACGAACATACCCCCTCCCACACACACTTGCATGAACGCCTAGGTTAAACAACAACAGCCTACAATAATTATCTACACCACAATCTCCCAGCTAGGCAGGCAGCATAGCTCAGTCACAGGGAGATACATTTGTTTTTTAATGTGTACACAGTTCAGTGGGAGGAAATCCTTGGTGAGAAAACCCAAATCAACCATGCCATCTGAGCAAAAGCAGGAAAGAGCCACATTGATTTGTATCATTAGAACCGTGCCCTTGTATGCAGTGTGTGAGGATAATTAATTGAATAGCAGTTACAGCCAGTGTAGCCTGGTACATTTTTAAAGATAATGTCATCAGTAGGGCTGCAGCTGAGATAGAGATTTTTTAAAGCTTGCCAGCATTAGGATGTGCTGTAAATGCTTTTTTCTTGGTATTGCATTGCTCTTTGCCTGGCATGGAAAAACTCTACTCCATTTATGGCTACACTTCTGTAAATTCTCTTTAATTATAGATTAAAGTGTGACTAGGCTGCTGTTCAAAATGCGCTCACTTTTCTCAGTCTTAAAGCACAAAGTGTGAAGGTTTTCTCCATCAGAGCCCTATTCCCATTGATATTCTCTCCAAGACTTATTGAGCAAACTTTTTTAAAGGATGGATAGCTACGGGGACAAAGTTCAAGCTGGAGTAACGTATAATCTCTAAAGCAAAACCAAAGCCTCAGTAAATTAATGCTTTACGACTATAAACCAGTTAAAAAATAACTTGCCTACTGAAACTTGTTCCAAGCTTTGTTTTGTGAAGTTAAGGCTACATTCATCTTCTATTTAGTCTGTGTGCAGTTCTATTTTGAGGAACAGTGTGCGACCACAGACCTCTGTCAGCATTGTGTGACTTGCTTACATATATCCCTTTGTAATGTAATTTCTTTATCATCTTCTCTGGTGCCAAACTATTTCTGAGGTGGATTTTTCACAGGTTTCACACCAGTGATTTGCATAGTTCATATTCACCATGTACACAGACTTTCAGCGCATGGCCACCTGTTATCTAGTCACAAAACGTCAATGGGTGTTTGAATGTTGGACATTTCAAAAGTTGTCAGCAGACCGTAGGCATTGCAAAATGAGTTGGCACAACAACCGTGTGTTGCTTTTTGAGGCGACCAAATGATTGAGGAAGCAGCTCCCAGTACGAGGTCTAGAGAGGAGGAGAGACACAGTGTAATGTAGGCCAGTACCAACCCATGGTACAGTACTCCCTGTGTCTTGTACAGCTGCAGGGATGCTAGTAGAACAATGAGCCTTTGCCTACCCACAACAGCTCCTTAGGATCAGCTCTCTGTTCAAGTTGGACTATTATTACTCTGTGGGGCTATTCATCACTGTGATCAAACAGCGGACAGAGGGGAGAGAGAGTAACCTCTGATATGGGCTCTGCAGAATATGCCGTAGTCCAAGTGTTGGTGGATTCATGATGGAGGTAACACCTTTTCTAGATTCACTATGGGGTAATGGCTCTACATCTCGTTGACTTGGTAGCCTCAAAGTATGGACAAGCTCTGTCGCCACCCAACATAAAAGCAAATTTTAAGATGGACTAATGATGATGTAATCCACCTGTTAATGACATCTATTAGAGGGAAGACTAAAGATGGAAATGAAAGTATGAAAAATCTCATTCTAACTGAAAGAAGTGGAATAATTACTGGCACAAAAAGCTTAGCATTATTTTCCTGTGAGACAATATATTCCTACTGTATGGAATAAGCTGGTTAAATTATGTGAAACAAGGTTTTCTGTGATTAAGGTTTTATTAGATATTCATTACACTTAAATAAAACAAAGGGTCTTTGTGCTGAAATGAGACAAATTAGCCTGTGTGGAATAGCTTTATTAAGAACTTGTTTGTTGCACAGGAAATGCAACGGAGAGAGGAGTGCTTCTTAAAGTCATTGTAGTGACAAACTATTAACTTTGTTTTTGACATTAATGCGTCTAAATCTTCTTCAAAAGGTAACGTAGCCTCTGTAAAGTCCTCACCGTCTGGGCAATGAGCAGTTGGATGTGTAATCAAAACTGAGAGAGTTACAATTAGTGAGACAAAGTGAGCATGCTGGAAGAAGACAGGCAAGTGGGCTGACAAGAAAATGAGAATGAAAGAGGGGCGAGTGCCAGATAGAGTACTGCAGTGACTAACAGCATTGACTCAACGCGTGCATCACTCCGCTTGCATTCAAGCATTCATCACTCAGCTCTGTATTCAACCTGTCATAAAACAACTTTATGTTGCAGTTAGGCTGCTTTTACAGTTGTCAACAATTTCTTCCAATGGTTTAGTGGAAATTAGGTATTTGCTCTGGCAGTTATTCATTCATATTACTCCCAGCATGTCATTTGATGTTTAGGCCTTGACTTAATCTTATGACATATATCTTCTCTTGGGGCTTTCCCCTCCTGTATGTGTTGAGAGGAAAAAACGGCTAATATGAACCACATTAAGAACCAGATACGGTTGACCTGTGATGAATCCACTTAAGCTGAGAACAACACCATAAAACCTGATAGGATAGATAAGATGCAGCTGAAGCAGATGCTGTTAAGTAGTTGAATATGATAAAGGTCTGAGCCACCCACACTCTTCAGCCCTCTCTTCTCATGTTCTGATATGACTGAATGAGACATTAGACCGTACGTAGGTTCATTTTTGCACAGGGAATTACATGAAAAGGACACAGAGGTCAAATAGGAACATGGACTTAACAATGAATCTGTCGTTCTCAGTGTAGTGCAGGGTGTTATTAATACATGTGCAGGGCATAAAGAAGTACAAGCTTAGGTCCCCAGTGCTCTCTCTTCTTCACACAGCTCCCTCACACCTCATTAAATGTGTTTAAGTAGATTTTCTGAGTGGATTTTTCTGAAGCTTAATAGCAAGGCTCCTGCATTCCATACCGAATGAGCTGTGTGTTTTTCTCTCCTGTACCAATGTTACAAAACCAAAAGAACAGACAAGCTTCAACCTACTACTGTAATCTTTTGGGCTCACTTTTTTTTCCTTCAATTTACTTTTGTAAGAATATGTTACAGAATCTATTCTGTTTGACCTCAAAATCTATTTGTGTCAGTGTAATTAAAACTTACTTTGCTGATGTCACAACTGCTGTCCTTAGCCTTTTTCCCTCTAGGCATCGTGGTGGCATCTTTATTTGCCTTTTTGCTTGGAGATGCTTGTCAGTTTAACTTGCTTGACACCAAACATTCCTTGTCTGGAGACACACGTGTAAACTGCTGGAGCCACGCATCAGTTAAAACTTTGACACCAAGATTAACAACTAACTAGAGATACAAGCTTTAGAACACACACTTTACGTTTGCTCTCTGACAGACTTGCAGGCCTTAAATGGGAACATTTTTATGTCAATGAAGAAGGGCCATGTCAAAAGAAACTGGATGTGATGTTTTATTGTTGTGTGGCTCACATGTTTGTGTCACCTGAGGGTCATTCACAGGGCTAACGGTTAATCTGGAGAACTGAAAGATGCTTCTTGGTTGAATGGTGATCTTACTGACTAAAAACAGCACATCCAGTTGCTTTTTGATGTAGTGCTTTTAGAGAACAGTAGTTGTATGGATGTCTTATGGCATGGATTATGTGACATTATGTAACAGGTTGTCCCTTAAACGGCCACATCTGACTTACTTTAGATGTATTTGTTATTTTTAGAGCGAAAACAACGATTAGATTAATCGAGTCAATGAACAACAGCAATTAAATGCCAACTATTTTGATAATGATAAATTGTTGGAGTCATTTTTAGATTTGCTCAAATCATATGGAATCGCTGCTTTTTTCACTTTTCTGAATTTTGTCATTTCTTAGACTAAACGATTGACGGATTAATCAAGAAAGAAAGATGCATGTTATGGCTGGGCGATGATTTAATATGATAATTAGCCTTTCAAAGGAATGGTAATGTGATGAAGTAATATATCAAGATTTTGTGATCCACAATCACGCGACGTAAACTGATAACAAGAACATACTTAATTAAATTTCTCAGAATGTGAAATATTTTAAGGTATTGAAGATTGTGGTTTTGTTTTTACATCACACTATTTGGTTGCATGTAAACAGTAAGTGTATAGCTGTGAATATATACATATATATTTTTTTTCTCTCCCTAAGATTTCAATGGAAACTGATGCACCAAAGCTCTTAATAAAATTAGAAAATGATGTGTGCTTTTCATTTGTCAAGTATTTAATTCACACAGGAGTATGCAAAAATAGGTTTTACCATGTGTTTTATTCATATAGACTATTTATTTATTGAATAAACAAAAATCATGCTATATCGTGATATATATTCTTATCGAGATATGAAATGACCTATCAGGATAGAAGATCTGGGACATATCGCCCAGCCTTTACTGCAGGTCCATTGGTTGTGAAAATATTTGTGAGTTGAATTAATTGCCACACTGCCTTTGTTGCTCACAGTCGAGTTAGCTGAGATTATATTTGACAGGGTGGATTGCACTGTGGTTCCTTAAATTAGACATTACATAGCCTTCTTACATTAGAGGTGCTGGCAGGTCTTCAAATTTAAGATGATGCATCTTTCAGGCGGTTTTCACCAAGTCACTAGAAAACAACAAACACATGTACAATGTAATTCAACTGAATGCATTGGACTTGACATTTTTAGAGTTGTACTTGTTGTTTGTCCACCTTGTTTACATACAGGAATTATAGTGCAATCATATACAACCCAACAGGCTACCGCACAAAGCACGATTAAAAAAACTTTGACAGAGGTTGTACTGTTACTGTTGTGATGGATTTTATTACAGTGTACAGTGTCCTTTTACTTCTCCCGTTACCCAGTGTGTCTGTTCAGCTAATAGCATGCAGATTGTGACAAAGCGGGGCAGTCACTGAATAGTGAGATGGTGTGACAGGACGCAGTGTCATCAGACCCAAGTCATCATTGGGAGTTTGGCAGTAGCTGAATGCAGTCTTATATCCCTCCGTCCCATCTTGTGCTCCTTTTGTCAATTTGTGTATAATTAAATTTAGTTTGTAATTCAATGTAAAGTTTTAGATTCACTCAATTTTCTAATGCACCATTTACCTTTGTCTGAGTAATTACATCTCAGCTCAATTGAGCATTAGATATTTTCTTTATTGATCTCCATCCATGTTTTGTAGCAGGTGCTTTCTAATGAAGGATGAATCTGCTGCTTGCTATTGACATACTGGCACTTGACTCATGTCCAGTTTTGCATTCCTTGCTAACATCATTGGCATTGAGTGGCTTTGTTTGACCTCTGAGAATGAGGTATAGATAATGCAATCAGTTCCATTTTTCCCTACATTAGCATTTCTTGTTTGGCCTTTTAGCTCACTATGTTTCAGATGAGCAGTGCAAATCACGTAACTGCTCAAAAATGAAGTAGGACCGATGGTCTGACCCTCATTATGTCTTACAGTGAATTCACCATTAAATCAATGGCCATTCAATAGTTCCTTTCTTATCTTTAGGACCCCAGGGCATTGACTACTTCCTCATTCATATAGAATCAAATTTTCGTGTGTGTGTGTGTGTGTGCGTGCGTGAGTGCGTGAGTGCGTGCGTGCGTGCGTGCGTGCGTGCGTGCGTGCGTGCGTGTGTGTGTGTGTGCGTGTGTGTGTGTGTTCTTTTTTTTGAGAATCATCTGAGAGGCACAGTGCCCTCTTTTGTAGGTTGTTGCAACAATATTGCAGTAGTGTGTATTTATCTGAAAGGCCTGCGACCTTGAAACTGCATTAGTATGGTTCTTGTGCATAATCAATCCTAAAGAGATGTGCATAGGTGAAAGATTGGCACAAGAGGAAGCCAGCCAACTATCACTGTTGACTGTCTGACCTGCCCTGAACGTACAAGCCGGAGCCCTTTTGCAGGTCCTTTGACTCAATGCTAATTTGTTTTGTAAATTGTTCCTTACTTGCTTTTTTTATATTTTGCCTATGCAGCCCTTTTTACATGATTGTCCCCGAATGTTATATTAGCTGAATTTCATATCTGTAATGTTGTGAGCACATTTGTAGATTCAAAGTACACAGAGGAAGGAGAACTGCCAGGAACGCTGCATCTGATTCAAAATTAACAAAGCAGTCCATGGGGGTGTTGTTGGCTTACTGCTCCACCTGGGGGCTGGTTGTTGTTTGATAATGAAAACCTGGATGTGCCTGTGTCCTTGGATGTTGTTGTACTTCCTATCTCTCACACTGTTTCTTCCTCCCACTCTCTCCCTTTATCCTCTGGCAGCCAGTTCCGTCCGCTCGTGCTGAAGGAGTGTCAGTATGTGCCGAGCGACTAGGGGATGGTAGATTTGACAGTCATACTGAGGTGTGAACACGGCTGCTCATGCGTTAGGGAGTATTATGTAAGAAATAGGATTTGAGAAATATTTCGGATTTCGGCCTTTTTTGACTGTAAATAAAAGGACATTATTGCATAAACTGGTGTTTTTGTCCCCACATGCATTCATTAGGCTTTCAAGTGTTTGAGTCTTTCTTTGATCTAACCTCTCGTCAGCAACAGACTTTGGGGAGCTCGCTGTCCAGGTAGCCATAATTCACATGTTCCTTGGCGCTTGTCCAGGATCAGATGTTCATGCTAATCTGTCCCCTCAACCCACATGTTGCTGGCCTTTGTATTAGGTGAAGCAGATCTCCTGCCTGCATAACCTTAATAATTTACAGGCTCAGTTTTAATAGCTGCACAACTTGTACTTGAGCTGAGAGCACTGCTACATTTAAGAACTGGTGGGTAGGGTCCTCATTTGGATAATGTTTCGGTCCGTCGGAGGAAAAACATGGATAGTTGGGAACATGCACAGGAACTGCAGAAGTGCAGACACTGTTTCTAACGCTTCAGTAGAAGACAGGTCCCATTTGGTGCTGGAAGGGAAAAACCTGAAACATCACAGGATTGCACATTACAAGATGTAACTGGGAAGCTTGTTAATTAGCTCAGGTGTGCTCTCTCTCCATCATTCACGTACAAGTAAAGTATTTGCCCATTTTCTCTCTGGTTGAAAGTAGAGAAGAGTGTAAGTGAGACAAAAAGAGAGAGTGGGTAAATTTAAAACCTAGACAAAAACAAAAACGATTTTAAATTAGTAACAACCGAACTCTCATCAGCACTGGTAGAGCTGAGGATGTACATTGTCAACATTTCATGGACCACGGTCATACAATCTATAAGGTTTTCATCAATACCAATCATGTTGGGTATAGAGGGCACAAGCTCATGTTTGGAAGACCAGACAGAGGCTGATAAACTATCAATATCCGTATGATGCACAAACAGTAGACATCTATTCAATACAATTTCCCAGAAGTACCTCAGATTTTCTAATATGACCTCAAGATTCCTCAAAAAGGGACATTTTTCAATACCTGTATGACCCTACTTCTTTGCTTCATTGATGAGAGCAACAATGAACAACAGACATATATGCTACGAATGTTTGACTGATGCTCTCGAAAGAATGTGGTAATAGCCTTCATGCATGGTGAGATAAAGATAAGTTTACCATCTAACAAATAAGAAAGAAGAGAAAGTGAAAGGAAAACATGGGTGCAGTTGCTCTGAGTTATCCAGTCTACTGGTCTTGTTGCTATCGTGATCCTCCAGCCCTCGTGGTTGTCCACCCAAAACCCTAAGGATTCCTTGTGTGTGGGATGTCAGAAATAGAAATTGAGGCCATTGAGAGAACGGTGTAGGCCAAGTTTTCTGGGTTACACTCCAGGACATCATTTTTTTTGTGCTTGTGCGCAGTTTAATTCAAGATGTAATGAGGGTGAATCTTAATGGCAGTGATGCACTATATGATATAGTGGATCTATAATATATTTTGCCTACTACTGCCCTTATTTTATTGGCGTTTTCTCCTTTATTTGACAGATGACTTCGTCAGGGCAGACTAGAGATTGGAGAAAGAGAGAGTGGTATAAAGGTCCCAAGGGACAAGGGATGAAACGGTTACCGGTTAATGGTAAACTGCGCTAAAAATATGGTTAATGTTACAATTTGGATTTTGATTACCATTAAAAACATGTTTCATTACCGCACTTTGGAAAACTCACAGTAAACACTGTCCGGCATCAACCAAAGTTAGCAACAGTCAGAGAGAGAGGGAGATATTTTTCAGCCTTTTCACTGGACGCAGTATATATGAGGATGACAGATCCAATTAATTTTCTATGGAGACCAGGAAATCCGGCTGACACTGAATGATATATATAGTTGACTGACCATTCGCCATATAAATAAACACAGCTCAACCTCAACATGATGCAAATTAGGATAAAGAATTAAGAGTTATGTTAGTGTACTGTTTACCTGTAAAATGAGATTTTTTTTTACCTGGCTACCATGTTGAAAACAGTTGAGGCAAAACCATACACCAACTGCCTGCCAGCGCAAACCACCCCATCCTTGGTTCGGACACATCTTCGGATGTTTTCGGACACATCTTCGGATGTGTTCGGATCTCCAGCATGAAAGTTTCTATTCAGAGAAAGAGCATACTTCAGCTGAGGACAATACAGGGTTAAATGTACTTTAAGTTTGGGGTTACAGACACCACACCATGATAATACTGATAACTGATCATTTTGGTCACTTTAATCATGATATTTTAATACAGTTTCATCTCTACAAGGGACCTGGGAAGTTGCAGATATGTGACATTTGCTGTAATTGCTCAGCTACCAAGACACTCCATGTAGCCACTGTTATTATAAAATTGTAACTGCCTCTTGCAGAATAATGTGTTTAAAGATTTCATGAGAATGTTAATGTATTAATGTTTCCACTTATAGTGAAGAAGCGACATGTAGTTACAGCCTCAGGTTACTTCACTAAGAGAAGAATAAACCCAATCACCTCCATGCAGTGCGGCAAACTGATTTTAAATTCAAAAAGGAAAAAGTCCTACCTGACAATTTCCTTAGCTCCTTTTTGGGTCATCCTTTATACTGTTGCTTGTAACATTTATGTAAGGAGAGCTCCTGTAAAGTAATGTTAGACAAGACCTGGCTTCTCTTCCTTGCGCTGTGATTCACCCTACCATCCTTTTATGGAAGAGGAATGCCCGGGCCACCTCATGTTGAGGAGCATGTCTCTGGCTCTTGACCGGGTTCCTGAAGTCTTTCCTCTGTCGTGCGTGTGCGTCAGTTTGTCACCCGGCCATCTGCATTATGGCAAGGCAACTCAAACCCATAAATCTGAGCACAGTATTTTTTCTCATAGCTGCCTGCATTTATGGGGAGAGAAGAAATCAAGATATAGTCCTCGCACAATCACCATGTTGGCCTGTTGACCCTTGTCATGCTTTTCTGTGTGTTATATCTGTTGTAATCTTTTAATTCTTGACCTGGAATTCAGGCCTCAAGAGACTTAGACATTTTCTGGCCACAACAAGTCTTTTGTGATCACTGTTGATTTGCTGCACTTGAAATAACAATGCACCATTAAACAAGTCTTTTTTTTTTTATTGATTTGTTCTGTATCCCCCATGCTGCAAGTGCGTCAAATGTTGGCTTGCCTTCATGTAACTCTTGTTTCTTGTATGAAAAGCATTTTATATGTTGTTGGATTGAACTGAGCTGGGTGATTTTTGTACCCAGAATCACTAATTTGTCTTCTCTTTACTTTCTCTTTTTTATCTTTACCCTACACTTCTCCACCCCCTTCCACTGCGTCATCCTCTAGCTTGGCCGTGATGAAAGAAGAGTAGACAGTAGAACTATTTATGTTGGTCATCGGTCATCTTCCACCAATGAGGCTTTCATCCCACCTAAGTTCTGTGATAACAGGATTGTGTCCTCCAAGGTAAGGAATGCACTTACATGCACATCATTCCACTGTGCTAGTTTAACACACAGAGGAGCTGGGAAACAAACAGAGGTATATGAAATTCATATACCTCTGTTTGTTTCCCAGCTCCTCTGTGTGTTATGTTTCACCTGCCTTCTGGCATTTTCTCCTCTTATCTAACACTTGGACTGAACTCCTGAACAGTCCTGAGCATTCCTGTGTCTTCCTTTCTTTATTTTTCCTCCCACTGCCTCTCCACATGCTCGTCTTCTCTCCCAACGGAAGGTGATTATTTATCTGTCAGGGGAGCACTGGCTGTGGCAGTGAAATACATGGCTGCTATTAATGTACTTGCAGGGTGGGCAATTCGGTCATTTCCCCCTGGGCTCTGATAGACCACACTCCCCTTCCCCCTCCCCTAAATCTCACCCCTCAGTCCTTTGTCAGCGACATGCTCAGGCAGGATGCTGGCTGGCTATGGATATGAAAGGTGAAAGTGATGCGGAGAAGGAAGCAGTGTGAGAGTAAGATGGCAGTGGGATTTATAGTGGTGCAGAGGGTCCCAGTGAGGATGAGCCAATCGATTAGCTCCTGCCAGTATGTCAGGGTAAACAGCCTTTAATTACCCCGACTGTAGTGTTTATGCTCCTCCATGCCTCTGCTCTCCATCATCCTGTTGCTTTTGCACTCCGCAATGACCAATCTCCGCCTCTCCTCTCTTACTCTGTTGCTACAGCAGCAGCACCACCACCACCACCACCCTCGACGCTGCCACCCCCTTTTCTCATTACTTTCACTCTCTTTTCTCCGTAGCAAAATGAGATGGGCCATTCTGCTGCCGCTGCATTTCAACACTATCCTCATGCAGACATTCCCCTTTATAAACAGTGCCTTAATAATGCTGTTTCCCTGGGAGTGTGTGCGTAAGTGTGCTTGCATGCACCTGCATATATTTGTGTTTTTCACCCTGGTGCTTTGTTTTCATTGCACAAGTTACCAGCAGAGTATTGTCAGAGCAGCCTCTCAGGGATTTAAGCAGATAAAAGTGTCACTTCAGCCTCGATGGTATCAGCAGTCATGGCCACTTAAAAAAAGCACAAAACACACAGAAACAGTCACCAACCTGATAAGTTCATTGGCTCTGCATTCTAGGGTAGCCAAATTAAGGAGATAAATCGCTTATCTGAATCAATGGAGTACCTGTGGTCCCCCAAGGGCCTTTCCCTAGGCAGTACAATGAATAGAGACTCCAAGCTATTGAAGTTACCTTTCCCCTTCCCTAGCTCAGACGGAATGAACATATGCAAGATTCTGTTAATATTGAATGCCTCTAATCTCTTTCCCCTTGCCGGGCCTTTCTTTAACCTCTCTAAGTTCTGTTGAAAAACGTCATGCCTAAATAGGAAAATGAAAAGCAGTCCACAGACTCTAATACCTATTTTATTTCTCTGCGACTTACTTCCATATGTTTTTCCCTTTCCTCCCACAGTATACAGTTTGGAACTTTCTACCAAAGAACCTCTTTGAACAGTTTAGAAGAATTGCCAATTTCTACTTCCTTATCATCTTCCTGGTGCAGGTAAGGGCAAGCTTTGTCTCAGTGTGTCAACCCAAACAAAGATAAGTTTGTTTATCATTGTTAAATAATTACTTTTTTGGGTGTCTGGTGTGACTGTAGTATAGTGTAAAAAGTTAATGTGTGCTGAGGGCCTGTGTGAGCACATCTAATACCTTTTCAGACAACACTACAAAGCTGGTTTAAGCTGTTGTTGATCAATCTAATGGAGTGAATGTGTCTCATCCAGCTTGGCGTCACAACTTATGTTCTGTAGATCTACACAACATGTATGTCAAAAAGGAGTGTGAGGAAGTGGCCATTTGCATGTAGTCATGGCAGGTTTGAAACAGATACTGAACGTGTGAACTTTACAGCTTGTTTGAAATGTGTTTGCAGTCATAGCAGGTGTCAAATTTGCAATAGCTTCCTTTAAGGCTTGAACAGTGTGCATTTGTTCAGGTTTTTTAGAAATGTTTCTTGAGAGAACATATAGTCCTTGACACACGTCCCACAGATCATTTAACATCCTACACTTCTGCTGTCTAACTTGATCTTTTAAGAAAAATATTGGTTAAAGGGAAGCAAGGGAGAACATTTATAATAAGGTATTTATGTACACTAACACACACACACATGCAAAGGCATAAAGATACATTAATCCTGTATAGTGTGTGTCCAGACTTGTACATTTTGATTTAAGTACATCATTACAAAGGTCTATGATTTTAAAGAAGCATCAGTTTTACGTTCCAAGATAGCTCTAAGCAACTCACCTGATCCAACGTTTACCTCCATTGTTCCAGATTTGTTAGATCATGTGTAAACCAATTAATGGATTTGAATGTGCTGTCAGTACCAGGACTCAGCAGCATGTCAGTGTTATTTTTATCTAACATGTCAGTATTCCTAGAATCGGGTTACAGTTATATATGGATATATCCATATTTTATTTTTATTTTAATGTTCATTCTCTCTAGTTTTGGGCATCCCAAAAATAGAAGTATGCTCTGATTTGCATACCGTTTTTATTTATTCTGTGACAGATTTCTGTTGGTCTTATATGGTGATCTCAAAATTCTGTTTGCATGTCTGTCATTGTGTTGTGTCTGTTTCCCTTTCCTCATAAGTGGAAACTGTGAGCTGGCCAAAAGCGCTGACTAAAATGCCTTGACGGGCATCTGTATTCCCCTTCTCTGAGCTCTTAAGCGACCCCTCCTCTTTTGGATGTGGCAGTTGTTGATTGGTGTAGAGAACAAAAAAGAAAAGATTGGTTGCTTGCATCTGCACTTTCTCTTCTGTCATCTCTTTCTTTCTCTGTCCCTTACTCGGATCCATGGAGATGTAAACTAACCTCTCTGCTTTTAGCAGTAACCCAAACTATGGCGACATACTGCACTCTAGTGTAAACAGGTGCTGCTGTTGCGTCTGCGATGTGTTCTATCAAGTCACATACTGACTGAATGAGCTCACAGAGTGACTGCTCCCTGGAGCCCAGTACTGTACTAACCTGAGAAATATCTTCTGTCGCAAAGTAATTCCTTCTTTATGAAGTCAACAGCAGATCAATTGCAGTGTTTGTATTTCCTCCGACTCTTGTTTCCACTTGTATTTACGGTTGACAGCCTTTATTTCCCAGTTCGTCTGGTTTAAGTCCATATGATCATCAGCTAATGGATAAAGGTCCTGGATTTTGGACAGATGTGAGCTAATGTGTGAAGTGATCATGAGCTAATGCAGTACACTTATATGGGATTAAACAACCAAGCATGTTTGCATCACTCCCACAAACACATTATGATTATCAGTGTGTGATTTGTGCAGTGCAGTGTTTGTTTGTGTGTGTGAATACATTGTATGGATGTGTATGTGTATGTGCTTGTGCTCGCGCTTGTTGATGTATGACTCAGTGGGTGTCCTGGGTTTGCTGACGGTGTTTACCCAAGCTGCTGCGTGGTTGGCGTATCTACACTAATCCAGCCTCTCTTGAGGGGCTCCTTATCCCAACCACTCAGTTTTTCCCATGCAGCCTGCTATTATATCAGAGAGAGAGGATGAGAGAGAAACAGGTACAAACTCTGTGCGCACTCATTTTGCACTTGCATCTCACCAACTGAAATGAACCTTCTCACTTAACCTGAGAGGCTTCATGCAAATGCTCTACCAAAAACAACCAAATGTCACACATCCTCCATCTCTGTCCTATGCTTATTTTGTCTCTCCATTTGTCATTTGGTCTCATTCTTTCCGTCTTTCATTCCACCCCTCTTTCATTCCACCCATCTCTCTGCAGCGCTGCACTGCTGACGTCAGCAGCCAGGAAGCCCTCTGTACTTCTGTGTGCCACAAATAGACACAGGCTGATAAAAAAGCACCACTCTGCTATAAATAGCCCTGCATGTCTTTGCTTGAATTTGATGGGAATAGAGCGCAGTGAGAGAGTAAGAGAGACAGTGATGGGAGGGCAAAGGAGAGGGGGGGGACGAAAGGGCAAAGCGGTAAGGGCCCATGGCGCTGCCCTGGGACACCAGGGACCTGCTGTCTGTCATCTGCTCAGATGAAGGGCTTTGTGCTGCTCCGCTCTCCAGCTCTGATATCACACCAGCATATCAGCAGCAGCACACAGTTCACTCCTATTGCAGAGATGTTTTGGCTGTGCATTTGGTGCAGAGGAGGAAAGGTATTTGGCCATTTGGAAGTTTGGTGGGGATTGTTGTTAGTTAGCTTGGATAAACTGTGAAAGATGAGCTCTGGGAGAATTGTGTGTTGTTTGGCACAAATACAGTAGCTGTAGGTTTTGTGTAGGTTTTAGTTTTCTCAGGACGTTGCAGTGTTTTCAATAGGGATACTATTGACGCATTGAAGGGCAGTTTTCTACCCTCATTGTATTTCTAACTTGATGGCTGTCCTTGAAACAGTTACAGTACGTCTGTGAAGCTTGTCAAGTCTGACTTCACATAGTATTTTAGGGGGAGATGAAAGTAAGCTCTTTTTTAGAATCACAGTTTATAAACTGATACTAAAAATGACACCACCATCATTTATCTCTTTTTATAGTTCTCCATTGAACCGTTGCCATTGAAATTGTCATAGAAGTACTAAAGATAAATCAAAATCAAACCGCATTTACACTGAAAGTTGGCTTTGTGAAGCATCCTCGCTGTGCTGTGGTCACCCTTTGTTAGGCTTGGCCATCTGGCTGCTGCATCTGAGGGACATGCTGTCCTCAGTCCTTCTTGCAGGTGTTTTTGTTTTTCTCTCTGTGATGAGCCAACCTTCAATCCAGTCATGGTAAAAAATAAAGTGTTCCATCACCTTTGTCCAATGCACGTCACAATCATAGGAAGTGTTTTCCTTTTGAGGATCTGGTCTTGCCCGACGGCAAACATGACTGGGGTAAACCTAGATTTTCTCAAGAGGCATTCAATAATCCATTAGCTTCATAGTGTGTAATGAGGCTTTAACACAGAGCCGAATATACTGTCCCCATGTACACATGCCGCTCTTTCGAAGCATTGAGCACTCTCACCTCTGGCTCTCTATACCTGCGGCTACTGCGGCAGTCATTACTTTCGCTTCGGTCTCACTGAAATCGCCAACCACTACAAATATAATGCAAACTGTCCTCTGAATCTGCACTCCTCCAAATAGTCGATGTGCACTAGTCCATCTCTGCCTTGTAATTGATTTATCCTTCAGTTAATTGTAATCACAGTAAGGCTTGGGTAGAATAGTAGGTGTGTGTGTGTGTGTGTGTGTGTGTGTGTGTGTGTGTGTGTGTGTGTGTGTGTGTGTGTGTGTGTGTGTGTGTGTGTGTGTGTGTGTGTGTGTGTGTGTGTGTGTGTGTGTGTGTGTGTGTGTGTGTGTGTGTGTGTGTGTGTGTGTGTGTGTGTGTGTGTGTGTGTGTGTGTGTGTGTGTGTGTGTGTGTGTGTGTGTGTGTGTGTGTGTGTGTGTGTGTGTGTGTGTGTGTGTGTGTGTGTGTGTGTTGACTGGTCAAGCAGCAGGTTTTCTTTCCACACACAGGTGAGTAGAACACCGGAGACTGCTTCAAAACGCATCTCCTGCTCTTCCTTGAGCTGATGCCTATCTGACAGCTTGTAATGCTCTCGGTTAGAATACCAACGAGCTGGATGTGTCGTATCGTGTCTGTGCGTGCTGGAATACACACACTCCGGCTCAGGGGGAGACCAGCGTGCATTCTGCAGGATCAGAAATGCCAGGGTTAATCCATCTTATGACAGTTTTAAGGAACATGCAAACACACAAGGCCATTTGTGTAGTGGGGCTTTAACTGGGAGCCTAGGTCAGGTGCTGCTCCTAAACTGGTCGTTTGTTATGACCTGATCACTGGTCCCGTTCTTACACACCAAAATGACAGCTACCATACCCTAGATTCCCTCATGCACATTTCGGGCAGGTAAGATGAATTCAAGAAAGCTTTGTGTTGGCCCTCTTCCATGCCTTGGCAGGGACACAGAAGTGTTGGCATGCCTGCAGATGAAGCACTCTTCCCCTGGCCCACTAGATTAAAAGTTCTGTGGTCCAGAACCGCCCCTGCTCCTTACAAAATGTAAATGTCTCCCCTGCGTTTCCTACTAATGAAAAAAATGTAGAGAATAGTAGAATCACCTCACAAGAACAGACTACACCCTGCATTTAGAGGGCTTGCCCCATCTTCTGTACCAATACCACACATTCCTCCCTCTGTAACCACAAACACACAGATGCTGCAGTGAGGCTTTGTAGTGATGTATAATATCCAATGCATAGCTTTTCAGTTTGGTCTCATTTTTAAAGTCGAGTGTTGCATTTCTCTGAAGTGAATTTGTTTCTCTCTCCCCACCCCCCTACCCCCCACCCCCCCATAGGTGATTGTGGACACCCCCACCAGCCCAGTCACCAGTGGCCTACCCTTATTTTTTGTGATTACAGTAACCGCTATCAAGCAGGTAAGATGATGCCTAATGAGGCTAATGAGTGCTGATAATAGACTATAGATAGATTTCCATCGCCATGTCCTCATTTCCTCATATTGTTCCTCATTGTGTTATTCCCCTCCTCTCTCTCCATATAACATAATAAGTCCTCCTGCCCTCATAACTCTCACTGTGATTTTTGTATAAAGACTAATGCTCTCTGGGGTTTTGTATTAATGTGTTCCGCTGGTGAATTCTGATTGGGGAGAAGACGAAATGGGCTCTGGGGGAACGTGAGCGAATGGAGAGTAAGAGAGAGAGAGAGAGAGAGAGGAAGAGCAAGTCTATTAAAGAGATACATATTATCAAGGGGAGGGTCTGTTTCTCTGACTCTGTTGCTTCCATGTCCCAGCTTTAGATGTATTGTTCTAGGATTGGCTTTTTAGTTTGTCTACCGCTGTGGCTTTGAAATGCACAATAGTGGGTGGACTTCCTTCCAAAAATATATGGGACGCACTGATAACGCTGGACGCCTTCAGCCAGGCTTTGAAGTGGGACACCAAGGCAGTCTGCCCGACACTATTAGTCAGGCTTAGGTGAACTGTATAGTTCAATTGACCATCCGTGGAATGCCTCCCCTCCTCCTCTCCCCCTTTCATCCACCTGGCATTATTACTCTGCATCACTCAACCAGACTTTCTCTCTCCTCCTATCACCTTTCCCCGTAATCCTGCTTTCTGGCTCGTGTTCTTGTCTTGGCACACACTCAGGTTTCCCTCTCTACCCTCTGCATCTCTGCACCATCTCCTCTATCTCCATCAGTATCTTAGAGTGCTTATGAAGCCTACACTCTGCTTGTGCCCTATGGAGCTGCAACCTCAGGAATAATTTTTTATTTATTTACCAGAGTCTGTATTATTTCATGGCATACTGTTCCAATGCACTGCTGGACAATCACTATCCCATTATGTTGCAGCAGGAGCTTTTTCACATGATGATGCAATACTAAATGTAACAATTGTACAGTATTGTTTGCAAAGACATTTATTTGTGTCTTACACTCTCTCCTTGTGATTACTGTCAGGTCCTGTCCAGTCAAATCTTTACTGTGATGTCAATAGCCTGTCCCTCAGAGACAACATTTTGTGCTTTTTGTTGGACTAAGAAAATAACGCAATTTTGATATGTTGCTCTAGGGATATGAGGACTGGCTACGGCACAAGGCTGACAATGAAGTGAATAAGTACCCAGTGAAAGTGCTAGAGCAAGGCCGGAGGATACGGAAGGAGAGTGAGAAGATCAAGGTACATTTCAGCAGCCTCATCCAATGGAATAAGTTTTTCCTGATACATATAGCCTGACAGCATGACTGTGTTTGTGTTTTGGGAGAATGTACTCTGTAGGCTGAACTGATACGATGTTTAAACATGGGTGTGATTGTAATTCATGTATTCAGGGTGTTGTGTGCGGGATATTTTTCTAATACATTCTTATGTTTGCTCTAGGTTACGTAACATATTTTAAAGGCCTGCTACGGCTGCTGACACCACTGAGAATGCGCATCCAGCTGTCAAAACCAAAACATTGTTGCTTTGTGTAAAACTTTGGACAGCTGCTCCTCGCACAGGAGCTCACACACGTTCACTGTAGGCCACCTCCTAGTGCTAAATGGACTAGAGCCAAAATAAACATTTAGCAATTCAAAGAGACAGTTTTTTTGTCAGTAGTTGGCTGAGATTTAAAAAGACAGTGAATATTGACCAGTGGTCAGACTCTACAGCCTGCGCATGTTAATCTGTTCATGCTTTATTTTTAACTAGGCAGTTGCTTGCTAACAAATTACCCACAACGCCTTGAAAGGAAATTGGCAGTGCCGTTAAGTTTATTTATGAGTCCTTCTGCTCTCTATTTGTAAAATTTGCTTAAAGTTGTAATTGTTCTTCTGTCACTCACACCCTGTGCCAAATCCTTCTGATCTCGCGCCTAAGAAGAAGAAGGAGAAGAAGAAGAAGGAGAAAGCAAACCGTGAAAAGTCTTTACAAGTGGTGTTTGGTTGTGTTACTTTGATCAGGTTGGAGATGTTGTGGAGGTGGAGGAGGATGAGACCTTTCCCTGTGATTTAATACTGCTGCAGTCTAGCCGAGATGACGACACATGTTTCGTTACCACAGCAAGTCTAGATGGAGAGTCCAACCACAAAGTAAGATGGGCCGCTCTGCTGTCCCCTTTTCTTCATAACCAGCTGGTTAGATTGTGGAAGTATTTTCTTTCACAATGCTGCTTAGAAGAATGAATGTAGAACTTGTTTCCATTAAGTTATGTTAGCAATAGTTAAACTTAATCTAGTTATAAATGTGATGCTCATTAGGGAAAGGGAAATAAGTATAGTATGTAATATCTAATATTGTGTAGGAACTTGAATCTCTATATCACAGTTGTTTTCAAAGAAAGTAAAGACTTATTTATCAGCCTTGCTTTTTTAGAAAGTTCAAGTTTCTCCTTTTGTGCAATTCCTCAGAAATATGTTTGGGCCTTTTTGTATGAGTCACAGTATCTGAGTAAGGTTTGTCTTCCTATTTTTCTTTGGTGTCTGTGTGTGAGAGATAGGGAAGGCAAAAGTGCTAACTTGACCTGAGCCAGTCAATACTCACAACACTCTCTCTCTCACTCCTTCTCTCTCTCTGCCTCTTCCACGTCCAGACGCACTACACTGTGCCAGACACAGAGAAGGATCTGGAATCGCTCAACGCCACCATCGAGTGTGAACAGCCACAACCTGACCTTTACAAGTAGGCACTCATACAAAAAGCCCCCGACAGATTTACACCACAGCCATGCATTACTTGTGGTTTGTTGAGCAATGGATTCACTGCCAGTTGAAAATGTCCTAAATGACTCTAATATGAACATGTAGATTCTTAAGTGTAGAGATTTTGGCAAGCCACATTGTACTTACATTTATTTCATATTAGGCATAGTGATAGTGGGCCTGGAATCTCCACTAATCTTTAGCATGCCCAGCACAGAGTTTATTTCTATTCAATTGGAGGGATCTCATCTGAGTCAACAGAGAGCCTTTGGCTCCCCCTTGGGCATGGAGAAGGCACATTGTCATTTAGCCAGACATCAGAATTGTGTTTGAGACGTGATAGGGCTTAGTAAGCCATGAATAGCAAGCCAAATGCTTGCTATTCAGAGTCAATAAAACTGACAGCATGCTGCTGGCTAACCACCAGTAATTAGCTGGCTCCCAAACCTCTGCTCCTAAGCACTTACACTTTTGTAAAGTAAATGAACCCCGTATGGATTTAGATGCCTCAAGTTCAAACCCACTCCAGTATTAACAGATATATAGTATAGTATGTGTAAAAAAAATATCACATGAACTCTTTTCAAATGACTTCAGCTTCTGAGTTTTCTTCCAGGTTTGTTGGCCGCATGCACATCTACAAAGACGACGAGGAGCCTGCAGTGAGGTGAGAGCCCCTGAGCACAAAGAACCATCTCAGTCCACTTTAAGTGAGAGCTAAATCAAAACACAGTTGCTTAAGCACTCATTTGTTTCCCTTAGTATCACCAACAAATCATTATTCCATTGATCCTCCATTGCAGACATGCATTAAAATTAAAACTGGCATGGCTTTAGCCACTGCTTCCCGAGCACTCCCATAGGCATTTATCATTGACTGTTTTGTAATGGCCTTATAAACAAATGCCAATGTCCTTCACAAGAATACTGGAACCGGTGTAAGCCCAAACTGCAGTCATACTGTGAATTGTCACTGCGTATTTTAGAGTGGCTGCCAGTACGCCTGCCAGGTCTCCATTTAGAGAATAGAGGAGTGAGTGGATTGCACAGTATTTATATCACTAAACGGTTTGATCTACTGATGTGATTGTACAGGTCTTTGGGCCCAGAAAACCTCCTGCTGAAAGGGGCAACTTTAAAGAACACTCAGAAAATCTGTGGTGAGTTAAATATTGATTTTATTATAATAACTTAGATAAATGAAGATAGCTCAGTATCTGAAAAGCCAATCTGTCTTCTTCTGTTCTTTCTCAAGGTGTTGCAGTTTACACTGGCATGGAGACAAAGATGGCTCTCAACTACCAGGGCAAGTCTCAGAAACGCTCAGCTGTAGAAAAGTAAGTTTAGAGGAAATGGTGTAAACAAGTGAAAATACGCGATATACTTCCGGTGCTGATTCATTTGATTTCTTATATTTTTAGGTCTATCAACGCCTTTCTTTTGGTTTACCTTTGCATATTGGTAAGCAAGGCCCTAGTGTGCACTACACTCAAGTATGTGTGGCAGAGCAAGCCTGGACAGGATGAGCCTTGGTACAACGAGAAAACACAGAGAGAGAAGGACACAAATCTGGTGAGCGCATATTTTAGCAACCTCCTTATCCTTGTTGTCAAAGCAGTGAAGAGTGATTTAAAGGGATAGTTCAGATCCCTTAAAGTGGGTTCTATGAAATACTTATCCACAATCAGTGTATTACCTACAGTAGGTGGTACACTGTATTATGCATATTGAAAATGTTACTTTACCTAGGAGGCCTATATTCATGCATAAATAAATAAATAAATACTGACCCTATGAAGACTTTTAGTTGGAACTTGTGAGGGCAACAGTTCCAGCATATTAAAGTGTTTTAGAAGCCCTAGCCTCTTCTGGTCCACTGTAATAAAACTCATCTCTGCAAATGGCCACTGCAGACCTACATTGTGACATTTCATTGGCTTATAACCCTCTGATTTAGCCCTTAATGAACAGGGAACATTGTGATACCTTGTGATTTCCACCATCTTCCACTGTCTTCTTATTTGTGTGGATAATCCAGGACTACCAGTCTTAATTTAAGCACATTATGTATGTTACATTCACAGTGTCTTATATGTTATATTTACCTGTGATTATATTGTCCATTTGTTTCTATATTTATCTAGAATTTATTGTTTCTTATTGATGCTGTTTGCTATCCACTTTGCTGCGGTATTAAGGACATTTCTCCTTTGTGGGACTAATATAGGAATATTTTATCTTATGTAGAGAAGTTGAGATATACATTAAAATGTGTGCCTGTGTTTTTTTTCCAACAGTACCTAAAGATGTTCACTGACTTCCTGTCCTTCATGGTGCTCTTCAACTTCATCATTCCGGTGTCCATGTATGTGACGGTTGAGATGCAGAAATTTCTGGGATCCTTTTTCATCACATGGGACAAGGACTTCTTTGACTCTGAAATCAAGGAGGGGGCGCTGGTCAACACTTCAGACCTCAATGAGGAGCTGGGACAGGTGAGGCAGATGGTCAAATCAAATGAACAAGATTTAAATTGCACAAAGGTTGTTGGGGGATTGCTTTCTGTAAAGTCAACATTCCTATGTGTTTCTAGAAACTTGTAGTAATTTAGTTAATCTTTCCAGTCATTTATAAAGTCTTTAAAAATGACAGAAAGGAACAGAAATTCATAAATTGCCAGAATTGCCCTATTTGCGATCAACAAAGTACATCTATTTATATATCTATTTAAAATGTCCTGGGACATTAAATGAAACTGTTAAGGTTGTTAAAGGGTCACACCAACGATTTTACCCTGTGGAAACATCAAACATTTAAAAATTCAAAAAAGTAAACCTTTTCTGAACAGTAAATATGCAGTGTCCATGAATAATGTGCATATATACTCTTAGCGTTATATAATTCAGTGCTTTGGAAATGCTCAAAAGAGGATGGGATACACAAGTGTCAAACATCTTCTGTGTGTGTAGATAGAAATGCTGCATGCCACACTTAATGGCATTATTGAAAATATAAAGGAAAATATCTAAACACATAAACCACTATGATCTCATACATTCATAGGCAGCATTTAGTGCCACAAAATGAATTAAGGGAATTCCCTAATTCATGCAAAAGCTTTGATGTTATACTGCTTATAGTTCACAACTAATGTTACAAGGTGACGGTTAAGTATAGTCAATAAAAGATGGCGGTTTAGGCAATAAAGGGTGGTGGAAGCCAGGCAGTGGTATCCTAAATGTTAGAGAAGCAAGCTTGTTTGTTCAATCCCCAGACTGACAAGATACAATAGGGAGGGGGAACCATATAGGGGACGGACCGGAAGTAGAGAGGTGAATTTGCGTCACAAAAGTTAACAAAAGAGCAAAGATGGGCTCTCAGTGGAACATAAATAAATAAAGGTTAAAGAAAATGTCAGTTTTTTCAATAATACTTGAAATTTTAATAAGATTTTAGACCATGGTAAGATCAGGGATTCATCAGCACATGGTCTCCAGACTGATCTGTACAGTGCTACTGTAAAATACGAGCTGCTTATAGTAACACCAGACTGGCCGTGCTGTCCTGGCCGCTGCTGTTTTTTTTATGGCACTTCTATCTCAAACAGTGCTGCCGTAGATCAGTCACACTTGGTTTGCTAGATGATTACTTCAATTAAAGGTGATGCTTCGTTAAACTGATTAATGCAGTGTAATTCTTTCTTGAAGAAATTGCTTAATCTCATCGTTGGAACCTGTTAAATGGGAAACTGAATCTTTATGGATTTGGAAAAGTCTGTCATGTACATATTTTTTTATCACACTGCCTACAGGTGGAGTATGTCTTCACAGACAAGACGGGCACCCTCACTCAGAACAACATGGAGTTCATAGAGTGCTGCATCGATGGTTTCCAGTACAAGTACCGGGACGCGAGCTCAGAGCTGGACGGATTCTGTGTCACAGATGGACCTGTGAACAAAGTGCAGCAGAAAGCTGGCAGGGTGGGTGTTGTGGCGTCCTCCATCTGTTGTAAAAGTCACACATGCAGCAGCATATGGCCATTACATAGCTCGTTGCTCAGAAAGACCCTTCATAGGTCACCCACATACTGTCTCCTTGACATGTCAACATAAGCACTCCACATGGAGGGGGAGCGAAGTGGCTGCGTACTGTTGACATAAGCCAATGATAACACTTTACAGACTGATGCACTTTAACACGCACGTTGATAAGGAATCAATTTAGACAAGTGATTGTAAACGCAGGGTTTTATCTAAACTCCAGCTACTGTTTATTGCCCATGTGTGGTTTTAAATTAATTTACATTTAGTTTATAGCTGTTCATAGAATAATTAAAATAATTTGATTTAATTGTGGTTTGTGTTTGTGTTGGGTTGTTAGGAGAGGGAAGAACTGTTTCTGCGTGCCCTGTGTCTGTGCCACACAGTCCAGGTGAAGGAGTCTACAGAGCGGGGTCAATGCCAAGGGGACGGACTGATAGACCAGGTTGATGGTTTAGGGGTGGATGGAGAGGTGCTTCATCCACCGCAGGAGCAGAAAGGCTTTATCGCCTCCTCACCTGATGAGGTTGCTCTGGTCAAGGGGGCCATGAGGTAAGAGATGAGCTGTGTCGCGATGAGTTGAGTCGTTTGCGTATAAATATCACAATATGTTTTGAAAAACTTGCCTTGCACAGGGACACTTTTACAAAATGACAGGAGACCAGGGGCCAATTACAGAAATAAACAATAATAAAAAATGACCTTATAAAATGAATGAACATTAAACTCCTCTTTCTTTTAGATTCTGTATTTTCTAATTAACTGAGGTCTGGTGTACAGAGGCATTTTTTGGATTTCGGGACATTCGGGGGGGTCAAGTGATCCTCCCCTGAGTTTTTTTTTGATAAGTTCTATTTTTATAGTTTTTTTATGCACACTGGTGCCTTATTTACATTTAAAATACAAACAAAATTAGAAAATGGTAATCTGGCATTCGGCAACTATTGTAAATTGAGTATCACTGTTCTACATGGTATAATTTTTTAAACATTCATTCATATAGCACATGAGTGGCTCAGTTGTGGTGATTTGTCTCCATCTGCAGGTATGGCTTCACATTTCTGGGTCTCGAAAGCAAAACCATGAAAATTCTCACCAGGAGCAATGATGTTGAAATGTAAGTCAGTAATTTCACAAAGTTTGTTGTTTTTCAGTCATATTTTCTCTATTTGAATTTGCACGACAGCATTTCATTTCCATTTTGTACCTCACAGGTATGAACTACTACACGTGTTGAACTTTGACCCAGTGAGACGGCGAATGAGTGTAATAGTCAGATCCAGATCAGGTGAGCTTGGGATTACTGTCAGGTTTATTGCATTGACCGTGATGTAGTGTTGACCCTCAGCCCTCACCATGCTGCGTTTGTGTGTCTGTATGTACTGCATGTGTTTTTTCATGTCCAGGAGATACATTGCTCTTCTGTAAGGGAGCAGACTCTTCCATCTTTCCCCGCGTCAGGCAGGAGGAGGTCGAAAGAATACGAATGAATGTGGAGCGTAATGCAACAGTGGGTGACATATTTTCTGTTATGTTAAAAAGTACTGTATGATTCTATGGTCTTGTGTTAAGATCACTATGATGCCAAGACAGATTATTGTGTTCTTCTACTAACAATGGCTGTTTTGTGTTTCACTGTTCAGGAGGGCTACCGGACGTTGTGTGTGGCCTACAAATATCTCAGTGAGGAGGAGTACGCCCAGGCAGATGCAGGATTGAGGGAAGCTAGATTGGCTCTGCAGGACAGAGAGGAGAAGCTCATGGCAGTTTACAACCAAGTGGAGACTGGCATGAGTCTAATAGGAGCTACTGCTGTGGAGGATCGGTGGGTGCTCACACAACATAACCAAAGAACCTGGTGACATTTAAAGTTGACAAATGACAACTGAAAGAGCAGTAGCAGGAATTTTAGGGGGTCCTTAATCTCAGAATACACCTAAAACTCACATAAAATTGACAGGAGAAAGTAAGTAGATACCAGAAATAACAACATGTAATGAACGTCCTGTTCTAACTTGCTGTTTTTTCATTGCCTCTGCTGAAGTAATTTCTCCTTTTATATGTTTATCTACTTTTTATGCAACCGCAGCACTTCCTTTACAGCGCCAGCCTTTAAGCACCCTTTTCCTGTCTCATGTTCTTAGTCACATTTCATCACATTCCTGGTATTGTTTTTTTCCCAGTATGAAGTGACCTATCTAATTTCACTTGAGTAAAGACGACTGCCAAACGTCCTCTTTATTCAGAACTTTCAAATGTAAGATCACACCGCCATCTTGTGGTTGGCATTCAGTACTCCTTCACAGTCAAGTATTATAGTTTTATAATTATTACGGAATTAAGAAAATGCATTAACTAACACAAAAGGGATGGAGCACTTCATTGTCTCAGCATGCATTCATGCATTTCATCTAAAATATGTTTATGAATTATTAATTTACATATCAGTGTACATATTATCTTAAATGATTGGAGTAAAAAAGCATGTAGATATCAATATGTTAACTATATTATTTAATATACTTTTTTTGTGCCTCCCCTCCCCAAACATTTATAAATGATTGTGTGAATTTGGTACATTTAGTATAAACAAATGAGACCATGGCTGTGGGAACTTAAGTTGATGTCAAATTTATGGTATTGTTGCAACCGGCGTGTATGTCACAATTGGGAGCACATTTCCCACAGCTCCTTCTGACATCTATCTGAGCAAAGACAGTCTCATCCTCATTTCCACTTCCACGAGAAACGCAGCAGCTTTGTTCAGGTCTTCCTTCATAAAATGGTCTCCCCTTGCTATAATGCACTAGATCTCCTGTGAAATTTAACCCTGATGTGGTTTTGTTGAACTGGTGATTTTCTTTCTTTCTAGTGATAATATTCACATCTTAGAGTTAGTGTAATGATCTTTCACTGTCTCATTACTTATTTTTTTGTTCTTATCCCCCAGGCTTCAAGAGGAGGCAGCAGAGACCATGGAGGCTCTGCAGGGTGCAGGCATGAAGGTTTGGGTCCTAACAGGGGACAAGATGGAGACGGCAAAGTCCACCTGTTACGCCTGTAGATTGTTTCAGAGGAATACAGAGCTGTTGGAGCTGACTGTGCGTACTCTGGAGGATGGAGGAAGGAGGCGGGAAGAACGACTGCATGAACTCTTGCTTGAATACCACAAGAAAGCTGTACAGGATGCACCACCGGTTAAGGCAGGCGTCACCAGGTTGGTAGCTTGACTTACATCGTCCTTATTTCTTTTTCTGTTATTGCTTTTATATAAGTTTGATCATTTAACCAAACTGAATCGTATTGATAAATAAACTTGATGAATTCATTTCCCTGTTCTGTTTTCTAGGACCTGGTCTTCTACAAACCAGGACTACGGTTTTATCATAGATGGAGCCACTCTGTCGATGGTGCTCAACTCCTCCTCTGAATCCAACGCGAGTCGCTTCAAGAGCCTGTTCCTGCAGATTTGTCAGAACTGCACATCTGTGCTCTGCTGCCGCATGGCTCCTCTACAAAAGGCACAGGTCAGAACAATTAGCGTAAAATCTGGGCCATATATGTTCATTAAAGAATGAATATACTGATTTTTACAGTGAAAATTAGTTTTTGTCGTTTTTTAATTGTCGCTCCTCTGTCTTGCTTCATCTTTAGATAGTTAAAATGGTGAAGAACTCAAAAGGCAGCCCAATAACCCTTTCCATTGGTGATGGTGCCAATGATGTCAGCATGATTTTGGAAGCTCATGTTGGCATTGGTAAGAAATGTCATCCTCTGGAACTACTGTTGAAAACGGAGTGAAAGGAAACCTCCTGGTGAAGGTGGTGTGTGATAACTGTTCTTGGTGTTTCAGGTATCAAAGGTAAAGAAGGTCGACAGGCAGTGAGGAACAGTGATTACGCCATCCCCAAACTCAAGCACCTCAAGAAACTTTTGTTGGCGCACGGACATCTCTACTATGTTCGCATTGCACACCTGGTGCAATATTTCTTTTACAAGGTAGGAGGAACAAACATTTTTGTTCACATTGACCTTATGCCCTTCTTCAGCCTTAGAACATGTTTTGTGACTCAGCAAAGCCTGTATTTATGAAACAAACCCACATGTTAACTTGATTTAAGGATTATGTTGTGAGGCACATGTGACAGGGTCATACATGTTACTGTTTTTTTAGGTTTTGCATTATATGCACAGGGGACTTATGAATACCTTTGATGTTTTTGTGTGGTAGTACAAGCGCTTTCTTTTTTTCTGTTTGCCTGCAGAACCTTTGCTTCATCTTACCTCAGTTTTTGTACCAGTTCTTCTGTGGCTATTCCCAGCAAGTGAGTATGTCCCGAGGCCCTTTGAGGTTCAGAGATGTTCTGAACATGAAAAGAGGCAGTAGCCCATCAATCCACACTTCCTCGTCCTCCTGAATACCAGACTCTTTCCCTCAGATTGCCCCTCCCTCTCTGCCCCCTGGGATGTTTGAGCTCTGATTGATATGCTTATATACTGACATAGAATACATATCACTATAATACAGATGTGTCATGTTCTGCCACAAAGGTACATCACATGTGGATGTTATGTAATCATGGTGGCATATGCGTGCCTGTGTGAAGCATTCACATTTCGCCAAACATTACAAATAATATCTTTTTATTACAATTTTTAAAAAGTCTACCACATATATCATGTAAGTCTGGACAGTTTAAATGTAAACTGCATATGTTTGGCATCTGGTTTGCGGAGGGATACAAGCACAAGGTGGTAATTCTAGCTTGCAACAAGGAGTCACGGCCAAGCGTAATACACCATCAAAGTGTGGCGTCGTAATAATGCAGACTCTCTTAGAAAATCCTGATAACCTAAATACAAATATTCTCTCATTTTATCTACACCGTGTTCAGATTCAGATAATAACACGGTTGCATTGCGTCAACGAAGAGTTTCAATGAAATCTTATCAATTCCCAACCCTAATGAATTATGTAGATTAGCTTGCTTACAGTATATGACACATTGTGTAAGTATGATGGTGAGTGTATGAATTTTGTCCTCTCCATGATATTAATCCCCGGGTTGCACCCCCCCCCCCTCCTCCTGAACAACCCCTCCCCCCTCCTGCTCCCATCCTCCCCAGCCCCTGTATGACGCAGCATATCTGACGATGTACAACATCTGCTTCACCTCTATGCCCATCCTGGCTTACAGCCTCTTGGAGCAGCACATCTGCATTGAGGTTCTGCTGGACAATGCTACCCTCTACAGGTAAACCTAGGAACTGTGGCTTATCTGCAGATGTTTTTGTTAGGCTGCTGCTTCTGAGGACCAATATTCATATAAGTTGTATATTTAATAAGTTTTAGACCTAGTATCAATGTTATGAGTAATAGTAAGCAGAACTTACACAGTCCCAAAATAAAGACGGGGCGATTTTCCCCCAAAACCAAAAATAAACATGATTTTCAGTTTTCCGTTTTTTGGTTTAGGGGGAGCTGTAATTGTTCCCCTTTTCATAGTTGAGATAATATGCCAAGAGACATAAATTATAATTTTGTTAATCTTTCTTTCTTCTTCTTGCTTCAGAGCGATTGCTAAGAACGCCATGTTACGGTGGAGACCATTCCTCTATTGGACTTTACTCGGAGTCTTCCATGGCTTGCTCTTCTTCTTTGGCGTTCGCTTTTTGTTCAGTAACCCAGCACTGCAGGATAATGGCCAGGTTTGATTTAATTCCCCCTCTAGATGCGTGTGATAATTGAACTACTTGATTAAGCATAGTCTCCTAAGTACATTTGCTCATTTGTCTTATTCAAATCCAGGTTTTTGGCAACTGGTCATATGGAACAATTGTCTTCACTGTCCTTGTCTTCACTGTCACATTAAAGGTAAACTACTGATGTTTATTCATGTTATGGTATGAAAGGCTGTATCATTACAGCAGCGGTTCACACAGATCTATAGCAAATATATTGTCTTATAAATCTGAATATATATACACACATAGTATATCTTCAATGCTGAATTTGAAGTGTGTTGAATATTTACATGGGCATTTAGACACTTTTCTCTGCTATTCTAGCTCGCTCTGGACACACGGCACTGGACATGGATCAACCACTTTGTAATCTGGGGCTCCCTGGCTTTCTACGTGTTTTTCAGCTTCTTCTGGGGAGGAATAATATGGTTAGAAATCAAACTCAGGCTGAAATAAACTATGGTCATTGTAGCTGACCTGTTATTTTTCCACTTCTATTGAACCCCTGTAGCTCTTTTAGTGTGTGTAAAGCAAAGTGTTCCTTCTCCTGCAGGCCCTTCCTGAAGCAGCAGCGTTTGTACTTTGTGTTTGCCAACATGCTGAGCTCGGTGTCAGCCTGGCTGGTCATCATCTTGCTCATCCTGCTCAGCCTACTGCCAGAGATCCTGCTTGTGGTGTTCCGCAAGCCCCGCGGGCCCCACGCTCGACAGGTAGAGCTGATGCACACAGAGACACACACACACACACACACACACACATGCACACACTTTGACTGACACACACATTTTCACTCTACTGCACGCTCTCTCTCTCTCTCTCTCTCTCTCTCTCTCTCTCTCTCTCTCTCTCTCTCTCTCTCTCTCTCTCTCTCTCTCTCTCTCTCTCTCTCTCTCTCTCTCTCTCTCCCCCTCCCCCCCATCCTCCCTCCCTCTCTTCTCTCTCAGACATATATCTGTTGTGACAATTTAACCATTTGTTCTCTAAAGGGTTTTTCATGTTAACGGAGCCTATCCTTGATGTATTTCCAAGTGAAGCGAAATGGAGTGGGTTGGGTGTAGTTATGAGACAAATCAAGTCCTTCACACATGATTGATTTGAATATACGGAGCAATGCTTCTGAGCAGAGGGCTGTGGGCCTCCACCAACAACTCACTCGCTTGTGTTGTTATATCAGGAGGTGAAGAACGAGGGAGATATGAATATATTAGACCTTAACCACATTTTCGGGAATGTTAAAGTTTTTTCCAGCTGACATACAAACGCACATGTCCGATTCATTAAAGCCCTCTGCTAGCAACTGTGACACATGAGCTAATGGTCAATGACATTTTATATGATGGGTGGGGTTGGTTAGTCACTAAATCACTGTTTGAGTGAAGAAATGTATGTAAACACCTCAGAGTATCACACTTATTTTTACGTTTTTAAAGAAAGAGAACAGATAATTAATTTTTTTTTCATTATACATATGATGTTTTTGGCATATTGAAAAGATAATGGAACTATTAACACGGGGACACAGGGTTAGAACTTGGAAAATGAAATCACTGCCTTTTTAAAATAAGGCTTGAATATCCTTAGCAGTGCTTTTTGTGTGTAAAAGTTTTTGGCATGATTGCAATGCAGAGGGACAGTTTGATTCCCCTCCCATTTCCTCCAGAAGACAACTTTCCCAGACATATTTTGTCGTTTCAATTAGCTCCCCATGAGGCTGATGTGTTTTCCAAGCAGCTGGAAATGTTTGGTGGTGTGCGCTGTGCTTTTGTGTGTGCACCACACTTTTAAAATTGTGTCTAGACTTGTTTTATGTGGGAAAAGTAATAAACCAAACCAAATGTTTTGAACATATTTGAGGGGAGTCGTTAGCAGTTCTGTACAATACTGTATCTATTTATACAGTGTTTTTGTTTTTGTTTTTTTTAATTCCTGTTTGAGGTTGCATCTGTGAGTTGTTTTACAATCCATCAAGAATGTACAAAAGAAATTTCAACTAGTAGCTGCAAGAGCTAGTATACTGTGGATTTGGCAGGCTACAGATTACAATGATAGTTGTCACTGTGAGCTGTACAGTGTAACTTAAATTCTTAAGCATTTTGTATTGGAACACCCCCTTTGACCTTATTTTTAGTCGATATACACCGTTTACTCCTTTCCACTTTTCCTAACTACTGCTCTCGCTTTTGCACTTAAACACATTTTTCTTACTCTGTCTCACACTCTTATTTCTTCTGTCTTCCTCTCTGGACCTGCCTCCCTAAAGATGAAACATCGCCTTCCTTCCTCGGGGACATCTACTATCTTCATGTTGTCGCAGACCGCTAGCACTCACAGCTTCTCGTGGAGTGACTGAGGTGTCTTTTTCTTTCTGTTAGCTCTGAAACTTAAGTCTCTTCCTGCAGGGTTTCTGTGTCTGCCAGTCTTGCTTGTTTCCTACTTGTTGTGTCCTTCCTCTCCCACTGTTTGACTCCTTCCTCACCTTCTAAAGTAACTAGGGGTGGCGTTCTGTAGCTTTTTACAGTCCCCACTCGGTCGGACAGAGTAGGTCAGACAATTCAGAATTCATATGGATTAATACATCATGAAAGTTATCCTTGGAGGGCCCAATTTTACTTGACTTGACATGCTCTTTTTTACATATAAGTTTATTAAATTGGGGGGAATGTTGGTCAGTGGACCAGTGTGTGTGTGCCCAAGCAGTGTGGAGTAGGACCGGGTGTCCAAACGTGCAGTCAGTCCTCCATTCTTGTCTGTCCAGTTGTATCAGTCAGTGTTTTCTCCCAGCTACCTGTGCTGCTGCAATGCCTGCTGCCTCTGCATGTCGAGTCAGGTGAATGCAGCACGTCGAAGCACCCAAACTTACCTGCATGAGGCTCAAGTCTCAACAACCTCATCCTGGATCCTCACTACAAACCCTGAGGGGCACTGCATTATGTCTGTGCCTGCATGTTATATTGTACATGCTTTTGAGAAATGTGGAAGGATACTACCATGGAGCACTTAATTTGGAGCCAAGGCTTTTGCAAAATTATTATTGCAACAAAAGGTTGTGATTTTTCATTGTCTACCTGTCCAGTGTTGACGTCTTTGTGTATTTATATGTTTTTTCCCTGTGTATATATGTGTTGTCTATGTGCAAGAGAGAGGCGTAGTGTGTGTTTGTCAGTGTAGTGATGTCATTGGTGTTTCTTGCCTCACCTTTCTAGAAGAAGCCGGTTCAGTCGAGCGTGGGGGGCCACCAGTCTCCCCGGTCTTCAGCCAGGCCCCTGCTCATGAGAACCTTTTCAGATGAGTCCAATACTATCATTTAAACAGGTACCAGCCCACCTTCTGGCCATTTAAGCCAATCAAAGACTCGCTCCCCCCCAGCCAACCTCTCCTCCTGCAGCTCTTGTCCCTAACTCTGAGTTTTAACAAGATAATCAAAGGCAAAATGGCACCCAGGCCACATTCAACAAGACCCACGTGTGATCTTCTGTGTTGTGTGAGCTGATATTGGCTGGCTGAAGAGATGCACTCTATCCATGTCAGACTCAAGTGTTGTGTCAACCTTTTTAGTTAAAATGGTGCACTTATTTAACATGAGGAGGCATCTCTTGCTTAAACCTTCAAATCTGGCTCCTTTCAGCCTCCCTCGGAAGCCCAGCTCATATTACCTTCTGCATGTGCTTTTAAAAAGCCAATGTTCAATGTTGTTTTGATTTCAGCCTAACTCATTTTTGTACAAGGAATGTCTGAGTGTGAAGTGTCGGTGGCAGTTTGCTTGGATTTTTCTTATGTGACTGTTTGAAACAGCAGAGCTGGTCTGCGATTGTAACTTCCCCAGTCTGACATTCATGTGCCGTTTGTACCGTTGTGGTTTGGTCATGGTCGTTTTGTCCTGTTTGCATAAACCTGTGTTGGTGGTCGCCGTCTGCTTACTTTCCTGGCAAAAATTGATGCATTTGTGAGTGTTGACGTTAACTTACTGCATGATGTTACGTCGCAGTAACCCCTGACAGTGCTGCATTACATAAAGGGGGTGGCAACAAAATGAACGGAAACATCACATGATAAAATATTGTAGAAGGTAACACAAACTGTTCAATATTACATAAGTTGATACATAAATAAGAAATTATGGAATAAATAAAATATGGATATTATGACACTGTGAAATGATCCAATACATTTTCAAAACTCAGCTCGTTATCATATTTATTCCAGCAGTTTTTATGTTAAAATGTCATTTTTCCAAAGTCAATTGTTTTTCTTTATTTGTGAACCCTTTTGGGTGCCTTTTGACAGGTCGTTGAGGGGAAGATGCCGGTTATGTGATTGGCTGTTGCTTTGGTATAACATACCTGGCTCCGCCCACATTATGAGATAAAGCGGCCACTCGGAAGAATTTCACTGTGGTTGGCAAAAATAATAAAAACTGCTCCAATGGAATAAACAAATAACTGAACCTGAAACATATGTGAAAATAAGCAAGATGAAATTGCATTTTAGTATGAATTTTTTAAAAATGTGTTGGATTATTATATAATTTATATTATTATTCACAGAATTATTACAAATTTACACTGCTACTCTATGTTATACGGAAGACTTGGGTAGATTGTGTAACATTGGCCTTGTTTAAACTAGTCTCAAGCCCATGTTCAATTAACCTTTATATTAACCTTAAAGTCCCAATGTATGGCAGCAATATCAAGAGCACTGAAGGTGTTCTGATGTAAAAGGGCTTCTCTACACCTGTATGGGCACTTGCTATTGTGTTAAATGTTAAGACGTTTTCATTTATCTGTCCGCCCCCTTTAGGTAAGTCTGAATGTTACACCTTCCTCTCACCGTTGACCACAGTCGCTGATATCTCCACCAGCCTTTTGCAACAGCTTTCACTGTTTAACGTGCATTTCTATTCTCCCAATAGCTGTCAGAGAGCGGCCGCCTACAAACATCCAGGTAAACTACAGCAAGTCAAACCAACTGAATTTTATATGTCTGTTCAATGTTCCTGCTGAGCTTCAACAGATCAGTAGACTTGGTTGAAATTGGGAGCACTTCCTTTACTGATTTCTGCTCGTCTCCGGTGGCAGGGAAGGTGTCATTTTAGTGTTTTTCATGTATCGTGCTACGTGGCCAATCACCTCTTATTCTCTTGATTGATGGCTTTTGGGGATTTCAAGATTTTTCCCTCGTCCTCTTGTTGGCACAAGCTCACAATGAAAACAGTGAAGTAATATCTGTCTGCTTGTGCTTTTCCAGATCGCAGCTGTTACACCACTTTCCTACAAGCACCTGAAGGAGCGTGAGTGAAAAGCAGCCAGGACTCGCAACTGTGCTGGCATCAGCCGTCTTCAGGGTCCCGTAGTAGCCAGGTCAGAAACGTCTGCCATCATGCCTGATCTGACAAAAAAAGAAGAAGAGGAGGGAAAAAATAAGAAAAGAAGAAATGTTGACTGGGGGGGAAAGGATAAAAATTGGGCTAGTCGTTTGACTTACGTCCCTCTACTCCGTCCTTCTCTGTCCAATCCCATCAGCTCCCAACTCCCCCAACGCATGCCTGCAGACCAGTGCCCTGCATTATTTTTTTGAAATATTTACTCGGATGACAGGCATGAGTTTTCTTTCGTTTACTTCTTTTTTTGAAAGATACTAGCTTACAAATGAATGCATACACGGCTGCCTTGTCAGTAGCTCTGTCCAACTGCTGTGTTTTAACAAGCAGTTATAATAATATCCACTCCAAGAATGGTTCACCTGCATGAAAGAAGGCTCGAAAGAACACTTCACTCCGCTGATGTTCAGTCACTGTTTCCTGAAACGTTTTTTTTAAATTAAGACATTAATGATCTTGTTCTCTCCAACGGTTACACTTGCAACGGTTCTTCTACTTTACAGTTATTTCACTTTTCAGGGGTTATTCTTTAAATGGTTCTATGTTTTAGAAAATGTGCTCATCCACGGGTCCAAATCATTCAAGATGAAAAGTTTTCGGAGGGTGATTTCAGACTGTTAGAACAATTGTGGGGTTTACATATATGATTATTTGTTTCCAATGAGTTAACAGAGGCCATATTACCACTAAATCCAAAAAGTGTGTGTGTGTGTGAATGCAAGATTGAGAGATAGATTAGAGATGTTAGGCAAGGAGGCATTGCTCAGAGCATGACCTAAATCTTCCAACCTCAGAGATAATTTAAGAGTCAATTTAAGATGAGAAAATTAATATATGTGCTGCACTGTATATATAGCTTAGAGATGTATGATAGCATCTGCTCAAAGCCAAAAAGATGAACGATCCCATTCTGTCCACATTATTGTGACCTGAAAGTGACAACTCAGTGTGTCTGTGTGTGTGTATGTGCGCGATCCTTTGTGTGTTACACGTGCGTGCTGGATGAGAAAAGCCAGAAACACCTGTGTGTCATGAAAACCAGCATTACTTGAACCTTGTTGATGTAGTTAGATTAGACATTTCCTGCACTATTAAGGAAGCTGGTTTCTTCATTGCATTGATGTTTCACAAAGGCACCGGAATATATGCCTGAGCACACATACACATGCACATATCAGTTAGGCGAGAACAACGCACACAATAACCACACCTACACATAAATGCGCACATGCACTAAAGCCTAAATGAGGTATTTATTTTCATTACCTAGTTTGCATAATTAGTCTCAGGCAGGCTGAAGTTGGAGTGTAAAGATAATCGGCTCCAGACCTGCAGAGTCAAATGCCACTGTGAGGCTCCACGCTCCATCTCCTTCCTTCTGATTCTTTGGTCAATTGTGGTGACCGACAGGAATGATCGAGTGGACTGGTTCTGCCTTTTTTTTCTCCTCCTTTCTTTATCTCCTTGTGTGCTTCATACATTCCATTTAAACATGCCATGATTTCAAACACTTTTAAATACGGTTACTGAATATTCTCTTGCTTTTTTCCACAAACACGTATTGTCTATTTGGCATATTTATTGTTAAGTGTAATTTTACTCACAAATGTTATACTTTTATTACATTTTTTTTTTATTGTGGAGAGTCCTCAGCTTTGTATCAGTTGAGTTCAGTCTGTGTTACTCCAGCCCTGATGTGAGCCTGTGCCAATTCTGTTTTATAGTCTTTGTCATACACGCAAAGACAGGCAGCCCCCAATCCCCCCACCCCACCACCCCACCACACCACTCTCCCAATATGAGTCAACCTCTGAACCAATGCCACTCCTTTTTCCAGGTTATCTGAACTCTGGGTTAAAACGATGACTACCTGTCGCTAATCACTTATGTTTTCTGTTACAGAATATGTCAGTATGGGGATTTTATAGTTTACTGTACTATGCTCAAACTCTAACTACAGTACAGCACTTTCTAGTACTGGCCATGTCTTATACAGTGTATCTGCAGAACGGCAGTCATAACACCAAATGGAGATTTTAGAAATTAAGTTCATGTTGATTTGTTCTTAACAAATGGAAAAAGGTACACGCCTTTCAGCATCATTTTCTACTAAGACAGCTTGTTTTTCTGATGTTGGAGATACGAAAAAGGCTGTGACATGTCACCTCCAGACTGCACTGTGCCAGAGACACTGGATCTAAGAGGACATACTGAGAGGGGCTGCCTGCTTTGTTAAAAAATAAATAAATAAAAAAAACCTTTAAGTGACATCAGAGATGCTATTTTCAGAGCTTAAAAAATATCTTCGAATCTAATGTTTTGCCTGTCTAAATGAATAGTATAAAAGAATGGATTGTATTTTTAATGCAACCTTTTTCCAGCCACTTTTGTAAGAAAATCAAAATGTCTATAAAAATAAATATGTAAAAAAAAAAAAGCATGAGAGGCTCTGTGGTTGTGGACGCTGTCCCTGTCTGTGAGGGGTGGAGGTGGACATCTTCAGGCACCTCAGCAGCCTTGCAACATGCAGCAGGGACACCTCGCCACCTCCAGCCCTTTGGGTTTCCAGCCTCAACACTCCAAAACCTCCAAGCTGAATGTACCTCTTTGAAACTAGTATGTTCAAAACCTGAAGATTTTCTGGAATAAAGCAGAATGTTTTGAAAATAAACCAACGTATTCTCGTGTTTTGTTACACCGACTGTCATGTCAGCTGGGTCTGTCTGATGTAAGGATGCGTGTGTATGTGTGGGCGGCTGAGTGTTTGTGTGCATTTGACCACACTAAGCAGATGCTGTGCAGTAATGAGATGGCTGAGACGCTAAGCTGGATCAGCTGAGTGGCTGCGTATCAGGACGGCGTACTGCTGCTCTCCCACTGCTCCTTGTGTGGCCTCGGATCAAGAAAACATCAAGCACTGTGAGTCAATGTAGAGGAGGTTTAAATACATGTATAGTTGTGTTTTCTCCACTCTAGTCTCTATAATGTTAATGAGCACTCATCCATTCAGAGCAGTTGTGGGCTAAGCAGCGAGGAGTTGAGTTGAGAAAGACTCTGTGTATCAGTATGTACACAATGACACCCTTTCACAGTTGTTCTGTTTGAATGTGATTGTTGTGTATTAAAGGCTGTGCTTCACATGGGCCAAACTTGTTGGCTGAGGGTGCGGTAGATTTTCATTTTCTGTCCACAATAGACCTATTCTCCCCTGTGTGCATCTATATTATAGTAAAGCAGAACAAAGTGATGACATGAACGTGGCAGCCAGAAAGCCTAACAATCCAAGCTACTGTAATACAGTCAGCATTACACTGAAGGCATAGAAAACTGCAAAAGGAAGCATGAGGCAGTGTGAAGTGAGAGGAAAAGTTGGGAGGGAGTTGGCAGTGTGTCAGGAGCAGACTCTTGAGCTCTGCTCGGTGCAGAGCTGACGCACTAAAGCCCATAGAGAGAGAGAGAGAGGGAGGGAGGGGAGGGGCGACAGAGAGAGACAGACAGCAGTGGCCAGATGGAGCCTAGTTTGTTTTGAAGTAGCTGCTGCTGAGAGCAGGACAATCTGCCGGCACTAGTGTGTTTATGAAGGGAAAAGCTCATCACACCTCTGTTGTAACTGTGCCGTTCAGTGTGGAGGCAATCTATGCAGCTCAAGGTCAGGAAGATCCAGCAGCAGCCTCAGGGAACTGTCCTGTGTGGATCTTGGGATCCACAGAGGTTCCCATCCTCGATTACAGGAACACTATGCAGAGCTATAGGACTCTAAAGAGGATGTGAGGCCTGGACAACTGTCGACACCTCCCATGACAGTGTTGGTTCTCCCAGCCTGATCCTGTGTCGGAGACGAAGGGGAATGGGCCCAGCCTCACTGCAGGAGGAGAAAGAGTCCAAAAGGGAGATGGAGGGCTACCGCTGCCTTCTGCAGGCTGGCTCCCAGCTGGAGAGCACTCTGCAGCGTGAGTAGGCTACACATGATGCTGACTGTCCTCATTTAACTTCTGCTGGCCACTAGCAAGCTTTTGAATAAACAATCCTGCGTCTGCTCTGAAACTATTTGTTCTCAGTAAAGTTCAACAGACTTACACTTAAAGGCACTGTAGCATATGTGCTTTTAGTTTGATTTACCGTGTGCCTTTTTAATGTCAGAACCATTACAGGAGGGTAACTGGAGAACTGCACCCTGTGTCTTGGGTTAGTCAGTATTATTGATGTGCCAGTTCCTGCAGCTTTGCTCCAACTCCGGGCCATTGCAGGGATTATGTCAGCTATTTTAAGCCTTCACAGGTGGATAGATTTATTTATCCATAGTGATCATTTGTAGCCTGAATATCTGTAAACTGGGTTTTACATCAGAGTGGGACAGTGATGGAAGAAAAATGCATGATGCTGATAAACTAACCTATTTAAAGGAAAAAATAGGATGTTAGGATAGGTTATTTTTTGGTCACAATAAAGTCATTACCATGAGAATCTTCACAAACAGCATCCCCCTCATCATTTGTCACCATTACTCTGAAGGTGTAAGTTGTAAATGGCAGATAAAAAATTGGAGAATGAAGTTAAGATGATGGACAGAAATAGCACCTGATGTGATTGATGGCTCCATGGAGGAGCTTCCTCCAGAGGCTAATGTGATTACTTCTAGATCTTGGCAGCCTTGAGTTATCACTTAATTTATGGGCCTTTCGCCTCTTTATGTCTCTTGTGGATTCATTGTACCTGCGATGGCATGTGTAGGTATCAGAGACAAGGCCACACTGAGTTTCTATTTATACCAGGCAATGTTTTTTTCTGTCTGTGTGAAATTTGAGCCTCGTTCTCTGGGTTTTGACCTAATCTGCTTACAGGGGATGCAGTGGTGAGCACAAATAATACACTGCTGTATGAAACAATAACCACAGACTCAGCATATACTGGGGTAGTGGTACTTAATACCTTTTAAGGGATCGACTGAAAAATCCAGTACCAAGTAGTAATGAAACTTCTCCAGTCAAATGAAGCCTGCATTCTGTACTTCCTACCCAAATCTAGAGAAAAACTATTTGTATAGTTTTGATCACAACCAATCAACACAAGTGTTCTTCAATTTCATACAACCTGTGATTGGCCCACTTCTGTAGCAGCTACAACCAGTACATGTGATGTGGTGAAATTGAGTATGGTGCTTTTGAGTTGGCAGTTCAGCGGGCCAAGATGCTTCCATTCACATGATGGGTATCGAATGAAGTAGGTGAAAAAAGGTATCGGTATCACTTTAAGGGTACTGGGATCATCATTTTTTAACCGATTCCCTGCCCCTGTAATGAAACATTATCCTTTATGTAGCTCACCTATTCCCCTCTCGCTTCTACCCCAGAAGTGTGCGGGCATTTTTGGCTTAATTTGAGCATTTCAAAGTAAACCTTTAGTATGCACAATACTCATGACACAGGGCCTCGTGAGTGTGATGACTGTACACCCCTGGGAGTACAATCAAAGTCTTCCTTTAGGTGGTAAAACTGTAAACAAATATTCCAGTTGGTACAGTTTACCATGAACAATTGTAATTGTTTTCTTTGCTGACAGCAGTATGGGAAATACAGCAATCTGATAATATTATATGACAGAAGGCTGTGCCAATGATCGTGAAACACCAAACACTTCTTCCACTTTAACTATCCTCCAAACGTCTTCATTGTCTGTATGTCCTCAAGACTTCAACTCATTTTGACTTTTAAATAGATACTTTAATATACTTTACCTTCATGGTGGAAGTCCCTGTGGAACGTAATATCAGATCCTCAAAGCAATTTCAGTCAAAAGCAACTGGACTTGGTTATTTGTCTAGGAAGACGTTTCAGCTCTCATCCAAGAGGCTTCATCAGTTCATGTACGCATCTGACCAGGCTGGGACTGGTCCAACTAACTGGTGTGGAGATCCAGGTATCTAACCTCTCACAAGGCCGATGATGTCACTGGAAGTAGGTGGGAAGTAGGTTTCGACTTTGTTAGTGTCGAAACCTACTTCCCACCAACGACTGTCACTTTAACGACTTGGAGCACAAAGGGTTCCAGTGACATCATCGGCCTTGTGAGAGGTTAAATACCCAGATCTCCACACCAGTTAGTTGGACCAGTCCCAGCCTGGTCTGTTGCGTACATGAACTGATGAAGCCTCTTGGATGAGAGGTGAAACAGCTTCCTAGACAAATGACCAAGTCCAGTTGCTTTTGACTGAAATTGCTTCGGGGTTAACGATGACCTGGACAAATGAGAACATTCACAGGCTTATTATCAGATCATTTCGATGCTCTGTTCCATGGGGACCTGGATTTAAATCAGCAAGATATATCTTAAAACGTACTGCTGTTAATTCGAACACACTAAATTAACACTTCAGTTATGTATAGTGTTCACACTTCATCTATTTCCAATTGCTTTAATGGCTTTCAGTGCTTATGTATTAACTGACATTTCAGTTTCTTTCATCTCTTACAGTTCAGCACTAACTCTTCACCTATATGGGCTATAATTTAGCTGCCTACAGGGCTTCAATGTCATACTGCAATTTAAAAAAGAAGAAACGACACCTCAAATACTTTTAATGTTTAACCATCAGCTGACACTTTAACCTTTTCAGTGTTTTAAACTTCAACATCAACTTCTTTAAGTTCCTCATTTTAGACTGCATCTCCCACTCTTCTCACACACAAACAATCAACATTTAAACACATTAAACCTGTTCACACTCTGTGCGACTCATTAATGCGGAAAACTGCACGAGCACAGAGTGATTTACAGCAGTATGACGGATACTTGATAACATTATACAACAGAAAGCCATATGAATCATGGTAAATCACTACAAAATATTTTAGTCTATATGTGTCAAATATCTCTCCAAAACCCACAAATGTTGCCCATCCAAATAAATGTGAAGCTATTGTGAAGGGTTTACTGGTTAAGCCTTTCTGGTCTAAAACCAATCTAGTTTTCATGTATCGCAGCAGGTAGAATCCACAATCTTTTCCCCTTTTCTATCAGAATGCAGCTAGCCACCAGTCTACAGTAATCCCCTTAGCATGGAAAGCTTTGTTTAGCAAAATATCTCATGATCTAAAAGCAGCATGAGACTAGGCCTCTGTGTACTATGAACATGTTTGTGTGTGTGTAAGAGGGGATTTCTAGCTCTGCAAGGGATTACATGTTTCCGCTTTTTGAATCTCTACAAAATCAGGCTGAATACAACATCCACGCTGGGTGTGTGTGCTCTCTACATTTAAATCCACCTCTTTTTTTGCCGTCACCCTGTATGATTCACTAAGAACTTATGTACTATGTGAGTAAGGTGCACCGCTGTACCATTACTTTATTTATCCCGCACGGGGAAATTGAATTTTTTCACTCTTATTATTATAAATGTTACACACACAGGCCCGAAATACACACATGCACAAACAGGAGCTATACATGCAATTAAGGAGAGATGTTAGACCGAGGGGGCTGCCAGTGACCAGCGCCCCGAGCAGTTGGGGGTTCGGTGCCTTGCTCAACAGCACCTCGGCAGTGCCCAGGAGATGAACTGGCAACTCTCCAGCCACCAGTCCACGCTCCATACATGGTCCACACAGGGACTTGAACCAGCGACCTTACGGTTCCCAGCTAAGTCACCTATGGACTGAGCTACTGCCGCCCCAATTGATCCTCCAGGATAGAAATATTTCCCTGTGAAAACACCAATCTTTGTTTGCCTGACCTGAAAGTTAATATTAAGACAGAAGTCATGTTCAAACAGCCTAAACATGTGTGGGTTTAATATTCTGCCATTGTAATTAAATGGAAGTCTAATGGTGCCTATAAACACAGTACATAACCCTTTGACACTCCCATTGGTCATTGTTAAAAAAGCCTAATAAAATCCCCCATGATTAAATGCTGTGAAATAATAAAACATGAAAAAGTACATGGGGTGATTTCTTCTTTTTATAGACGCTGTATGTAATGAAATCAGCGTGGATGCTTATCACTGTTTGGACAACAGAGATAAGCTTGCAGCCTTCAGCTTTGTATGCACACTGAAAGGATTGGTCTTGGAGTCTGGATCTGTTTGACTGGCAACAAATCTCTGTTTCCATCCACACTGGCAAACATTCTTCCTCTCTCTGTGTGTAACAGCAGGTGAAGCAAACACAGAGGGTAATTTGACTTTCGCCTGTGCACACCATCCTGCATGTCACCTGGAAAAAGGTCATGACGCAAGCTCAAAGAGAACCACAGCATTTCCTGCTTTGACAACCTTTACCTGTTTAAAATGTGTGTGTTACGTGTGTTGCTAAACCATGCTTTGTACGTCGTTATTTACTATACAGCATTTTTTATGGCAGTGTCCTTTTTAAATAAATTAAATCATGGGCTGGCAGTAGGGCACCGTGAAGGGAGAGTAGAGTATCTCCCCAACCTGGCAAGTTTATTAACAACGTTGCAGTCTGCAGCACGGGCTGCCCTTGCTTTTATCTAATACAGTATGTCCGCAGTGTGTGCCTGTGCATCCTTTGCTTGTTTTTTTTAACATCCACTTTAGTATAGTCAGCCCTGCTGTAATAATGTATTGTATTTTGTCATTGGCATCTTATTTATAAGATTTGATAGCACACACACTAGTTCATAGCGTAATATGCCTGTATATTGCAGTTCATCTATTTCTTTAAGACCTGTCTCAATGTCCTGACGGTCTTGTGGCACAGGGTAAATGGTTATATAACTATCCAAGTGTGATGGTAACTTAACCCTACATCTGTGTGTGCACAGTCCAGCCTACTTTGTCCTGGCTTGGCTCAGCCATTCTCTGTTACAGACACATCAAATATTCAGCAGGTGCCAGTAGAGCTCATTACTTGCCCCCTGACAGCCTGACGGACACTGTTACTGCAGTACACAAATGTAAAATAACACCTCCTCTTCCTCCTCCTCTCTCTGTTTCTTTTTCCCTGAATTGTGATCTGAACATTTAGTTCAGTGTGGTTTTAATAAGTTTATGCCTCAATACTGATTCTTTTGGGAGAAATCCGGAAAGTTACATTAAAGTGTCCCTTTATCTGGGTAAAATAATCCACTACATGCATTAAATCTACTGTAATTGCAATATGAGCATATGTAAATAGTCCAATGGGCACATGAAAGCCTCTTTTGAACTGCTCTGACTGCTCTATAAGAGACCGTGTGCATTTATTGGCCTCTCAGACTAGAACACTAATGGCACCAAGCATGAGAAACCAGGCCATCTGCCAGTAAACTTCATACTACACCACCAACACTTCAGACGCTGTACAGTAAATAAGCTAATGGATTTTATTGATGTCATTGTCTAATTTGCACCAGATCCAGGATCTACTACAGTACGGCAGCGTATAGAAAGTGCTGAATATTGCCATGGAATATGAGTTAAAGAAAACATAAATCTCTATATTCAGAATAAAGCTGATGCGAGTCTATCGTTTAAATGTGAGCACTTTTATGTCAAATCTTCAGCAACAAAGGCTTCAGTGTGGTCGTCACTGTGAAAAGAAGAACATTATTTAAGCCTTCAAGAGACTTCATTAAAAAGCCTTGAAAAATGAACTCTTAGACTGGAGTCGTGTGTGTTTTCAAGACTATGAAACTGCCCTCAGATTCCCATGTATTATTTCGTTTTATGTGGACATGACTGACATTGTTGAACTGATTATTATAAAGGTCCCATATTATGCTCATTTCCAAGTTCATACTTGTATTTTTTTGTTTCTACTACAACATGATTACATGCTTTAATCTTCATAAACCACTTACATTTTTCTCATCCTGTCTTTCTTAATACACCTGTATTCACCCTCTGTATGAAATGCACTGTTTTAGCATCTGTCTCTTTAAGTCCCTCTCCCAAATACCCAGTGTGCTGTGATTGGTCAGCGTTTCCAGGTCTTCTGTATCTGCACTTTTGAGGTCTCTGCACCACCATTGCAGCCGGAGAATGATTGTATCTGCACTGTAGTGCGACACTGTCTACCTATAATTATCGTTGTGACATCACAACCGTACAGAAGTCCTAACAACTTGTTTAAAGGCACAGTTTCTGTAAAGGGGCTGTGCAATTCTCTGTTGGTTCTGATTTATATAACATGTTAACCTGCTTTATAATGAAGAAATGGGGGAAAAAAAGAAATGGAGGTCTCTCTTTTTACCATACGGGGCCTTTAATTAAATTCATATGTTATATGGAGTCTATAGTGGAGACTCAGTTTTCCAGTGCGCATCATTTCCCTCAAGCCTTTATAATTCGTGTCTCTTCTTCCAGAGGTGACTGTCCCTGTAAGCTTGAAGGAGGTGGGAGGTTACATAGAGAAACAGGTGGCATACCTGTCAGGTGAGGCCTTGTTAACTCATTCCTTGATAAGAGTCCTTAGTGACTATTACTTGTGATGTCTGAAAAATAAATTGATTGCTTATATTTTTGTTCCCAGGGGGCCGTGGGGAAGACTCCAGTGTCATCATCACCCTCCCAGAGTGCTCAGCTTTCAGTGACATTCCAGAGGAAGCTTTAGCCAAAGTCTTTACATACCTCACTCTCATCCCTCGGTATGTTCCCCTTCATCGATTCCTGTCTCATTCTCTCTCTCTCTTCCTGCAGTGCACCAAAAGCCCAGCACTTGTATTCTAAGCACATCTGGTCTTCACAGCTCCATAGAGTCAAATGACCTACTGGTGCCCTCAGTGTCCAAACCTCACTCTCACTAGAGATTATAAAAGTTTAAATTGGACAGTGCCATTGCAGCGAATTATGGATTATAAAGAACCATCCTAAGTAATTGTAAAGCATCCTTATGCCATGAATTGCCTGCTCTTGGCTGGTTATCCTTTCTCATGTTCCTGTCTGATACTGTAGCATTAAATCACCAAATCCCCAAAGATGGCACAGAATGACATTACAGCCATATACAATTTTCTATTTTTTTCTTGCAGGACGAGGCAACCCGGAGTAAAATTTATCATCATTTTAGACCGAAGACTGGACACATGGGCCTCTATCAAAACTGCACTTGCCAGGATAGCAGTGAGTTTCATTTTACATTTCATCAAGGCCATTTGTGTCCAATAAATAGTCCTACTATTGTTTAGTCGTCATTGCGAGCTGCAATATGGCTGTGTGCATAGGCTACTGTTTTATGTATGAGTAGCTGTCCATGGTGCTGAAAACCTGGGAAATCGTGGACTGCACCTATCAGATCAAAGTATATTTGTGCATACAATAAAAGGGTTTTTCGGCTTTGTTGTAAAGTCCCGCGGATGTGTAGTTTAAAGAGAAGCGTCTGTTTGTACCGAATGTCCCATTGCATATTGCTGCAAATGAATGAGTAAGCAAAAACTGAGTGATGACGCGGTGTGCTGAGGAGAGGACGAGGAAGGCAGCCAGGCGGGCGGGAGGGAGGGAAACATTGCAGTCGCTGCCACCCTCCGTCTGAGAGGCGGCAGCAGCAGCAGCAGCGCTGCGGCTGTGGTCAGGCAGCAGGAGTCCGCTGCATACCGACGCTTGGCACCGATTTCCACCGGACTGGCGGGAACTTACATTAAACCGAGATGGCTTCTAACACCATGGCTGATTGCTTTTACCGGCGGCGAATGCCGAAGATCCGTCGGAGCCTGGTAATGACCTGCTGACTAGTTGTATTCACCGTGTGAAGAGTTTGGGCTGAAGTTTTTTGGGCGGGCAGGATGGATGCGGCACCGGCTGTGGCCGCTGTGGGGAGTGTAGCACTGCGGTGCACAGCGCACCTCTGCTTAGTCATGCGACTGACTGTGTGAAACCGAAACAGATTGATGGGTGGCGTTTTAGAGCGTGTTTCACCTAAAATCAGAAGCGTAAGTGATTGACCCTTCGTGGTTGAGTCAGGACAAATGAATGTCAGAAGTTGCGTCACATGTAAATGCATGCATAGGCAATGTTGCATATAAATCCTGCAGCAGAAAATGCTTTTACATTGATGTGCTTGTCGGAATTTATACTAAAAAAAAAAAAAGATTATGACATTCAATTATTTCACCTTATCTTTTACAATACAACATGCCAACGTAGTTATTTACAGTCCTCATCACACCTGCAGTAGCCTCTATTAGATACATACAGTTTGTGTATAGGATGATGCAGAAACAGCTGACATTCGGTCAGGCAGCGACCTCAAATGACCTGAAGAAGAAATGCAGTATATGACATAATGATGGAGTGACTGAACGTTAAATCCATTAGGCTAACAGTAATCACCTGTGTGACAGAATGGCTTACACCTGAAGTCTCTCTTCTCAGCGGAGGGCGAATGCTTTTCTTCATGTGCCGGGATCATTACAGGATTTTGTGTGTTGTACCCTGAGCTTAAATACAATGTTTTGTACTGAATCCTCCATATGCAGCATCATCAATATGGCACCTATCTTCCCTCTTCAAGGCCTCCTTTCCTGGGAACCTCCACCTGGTCTTGGTGCTCCGACCCACCAGCTTCTTCCACCGCACTGTTACTGATATTGGCTTTCGCTTCAGCCAAGAGGACTTCATGCTCAAGATGCCAGTAAGGCAGCTCCCCCTCAGTTACCAAACATGTCCCACATCACAACAAGGTACACCTCGTTCTTGTTACAACCCTGATCTCCATGAGTCAAAATGTTCTGTGGTGGACACAGCCAAGATACAAATATTATAATAAAGCGGGTTATCCTAAAATGTTTCTAATATTTCTGTTGATCTAAGTACTTTAGCCTGTGAAGTATAAATGGTAAACATTTCTGACGTTTGTCATGTCATTTCCAAAGACTTTGACTATCATAAACAACCTCATGCACATGCCAGTGGTTCTAATGACTTTTTAATGACCAATCACACCCCCTCCAGTATGGCAGAGTCTTACCCAGATTATCAAAGATCAAAAACACTAGGTAATAAAAATACATAACAGGAAAAAATGGAACACGCCACTCTCATAACTTTGCAAACACTACAAAGTTTTCTTGGTGAGGTCTCAGATTTTGTCTGCGCCTTTAGGTGGTGATGCTGAGCTCTGTCACAGACCTGCTGCGCTACATCGATGAGAACCAGCTGACTTCAGAGTTTGGAGGAACTTTGGACTATTGTCATAGTGACTGGATTGTTTTACGAACAGTAAGAGACGCATCAATTCTGAAACATACTGCCACCAAACAACAAACGGTATAATTCTTCATCATCTCAGGTTTTGAGCTTTATCCATATGAGTGAGTCAATATGTGTGCATTTTTTAAAAGTATGATGAAGCTGCTGTGTGAAATTCTGCATGTAAAATACAACTATTCCACCCGAGTTTTTCAGAGTTTCCGAACATGTCTGGTGTGTTTACATGCACTTGGATGGCTCTGATAGGTCCTCGTGCCCCTGAAATCCACCCACGGCTTTGTATGTTCAAGATATTGAGCACAAATTATTCTCCTTTCACAAGTCTCTGTTTTTTGTGTGTCTTACCTTCCACCACAGGCTATTGAAAGTTTTGCTGTCACAGTCAAAGACATTGCACAGATGCTGCAGGGTTTCGGCACTGAGTTGGCAGAGACGGAGCTGTCTGACGATGGGAAAGCCATTGAGTATCTCCTTGAGTCTCACACTGACAAGTACAGGAAACTCAAGGTGAGGTTTCAAATGTTTTCATACAAGATCCCTTTATTATTATTACCATAATGACGGCAATCTATTATCTTTCAAAAGATCTAATGGTATTTTATAAAGTACTATTTTGAAAAGTGCTCATTTAGTATGTAAATGTTCCTCTGTTTGGCAGGATGCAATCAGGTCAGTGTCAAAGGAAGGTCGTCATCTTCTTGCAAGCCTGGAGACCTCCGGAAAGGAGGATGACTCCCTGTGGGACGTGAGGATGGACTGGGAGACAGTGCAGAGGTAAGGCTGCTCTCTTTGATTTGATTTATAATCTTGTAGTGAGATTTATGGCAAAGTCACTCTGTTTTTTTAGGCTTCTTGCACAGCTCAGAGACATGGAGTCAGCCTTCGATGGCTTCTTTGAGAAGCATCATCTGAAACTCCACCAGTACTTGCAGTTGCTCAGATATGAACAAAGCTTTCAGGAGGTAAAGAATCCATTTATTTATCACGTGTCATGTATGTATGGATCTGTGTGTTTGTGCCCATTTTGCCATACTTCTTGCTCACATTTAAATGTGGGCTGTGTAATGCCTCTAGAAGCCATCAAGTTGGCTTTAGACATGTGTTGTTTTTTCTTTTTAGTCTGTGTGTATCTGATGGTGTGTGTTTTCTGTTTAGATGGAGCTGTGTCTGGAGCATCTGACGACTCAGGAGAGGGAGCTGTCCATATCCATTGACACTCTGGCTCAAACGGAACAGGCTCTCAAAAGGTTGGACAGTCTGGAATCAAATGCACAGGTCAGTGTTCCCAATACCTGAAAATTACAGCACATTTACTCATAGTAGGAGCCAGACGACTGGAAGGCCTCAGGGATCAGTGTGTCCAAAATAATGGACCCCTTCCTGCTTGTGTGTCTGCCAGGAGGTGATGTCTCGAGCTCAGATCATCATTCTTCATGGACACCAGCTGTCAGCCGGTCACCACTACGCCATGGCTCTTATTATGCAGCGCTGCAACGAGCTTCGCCACTACTGTGATACACTCAATGCTGCTCTCAAGACCAAACACACTCGTCTTTTGCAAACACACCAGCTGCTGCTTTGTCTTGGACAGGTATTGAGACATGTGCACTTACATACACATACACATCGGAACACACTGATTCATTCACAGCGATACGTGTGTTTTCCATCTTCAGGCCCAAACTTGGTGTGATGATGGAGCGTATATGCTGGCCAATCAGCTGGTAGATAAGTACCAGTCCAAGGAGGGTGCCCAGGCTGCTTTGAGGGACATTGAGAAGTTCCTGGAGGGGGCGCCGTCTATGCTGAGCTCAGGGCCTGACATTCTGGCCATCGAGTACGAGGCTGTCACCACACCTCAGCTGCAAGTCAGTGACCACAAGAAACATTTTGTATTTAAAAATTCATTTTTGATTTTACGATCACCCAAAAACAAATCTTGTGAAGCCCCAATTTATTTGACCTTGAACTAACATATGGGCCTTTTTGTAAAACTACAGGTGTCATGTAAACACTTTGACCCAGGCATCCTCATTTCCATGTTAATTTACATTTCATGCAGATTAATTAACATTTCTGTAAATGTGCCTGCTGGCAGATTTCAACTTCAGTCCTATGACGAGATGCTATGAAACCGGACAATGTCTCTCAGTGTCAGCACTATTTCTGGATTTTGCATCACAACTGAATATTGTACCTCTGTGTCCTTCTATGTCACCATTAGGCCCAGATAGGGAAAACATTTGAGAAGCATGCAGCCGTGCAGCAGATGATCCAGAGCCGACAGGCTTGTCTGAGGAAGCTGGCTGATAAACATGTGCGACCAATCCAACTGGTGGCCCCCAGGCCTGAAAACCCACCCCGATCCAAGTCCCCACTCTTCTCCCCCAAACATGGTACAACACACAAGCACACACGTAAACATATTTGAAAAAGAAATACTTGAAGTTGAATGTGTCTCAACTATTTATACACACTAGAAGGATTGATCTTTGTTGTAGTTGCATAAACAGAATTTTTTGTTAGTTTGCTGCCACAGTTTGCAGCATATATAGATGTGTTTCCACAAATCATTTCCCCACCCACCCTCCTGTGGTTCAGGCCCAGTATGTGGTCTTGTCCCCCCCCCCCCCCCTTTATCATTCCTTTAGGCCCCATAGTTAAATTAACACATCACAGGTTCCCACTGAGTAGGCCTGAGGTGTCCCTGAATGGGCTTTGGGGTTACCAGGCCACCTTTACAAACAAGCTGGAATGAGGGCAGGAGGTATAATAAGCCCGTTGGGAAATACCTGACTACTCTATTAGCCAGGATAGTTGCTATAGAACTATATGTGGTTCATATACATTAAATAACCTTTCATCTCCCTTTGTGTGTCAAGGGAGGTTTCACAAAGCTAACCATATACAGTACAATGGTGCCCAATTAGAGCTGTGTGTTGTTTGGTGTGGTTTTCTTTTGATTTTAATGTATCTACTGTATCCACTGAATGTCTCCATTCTTTGAGTATAGATCCACATATGCTATTTTGTATGTCCATTCATGTCTTTAAGGGTTTGTTCACCATGATATGAAGCCATACTAATGAGAGCAATAACAAAAAAGGGAATGAAAGTGATTATGAACCCCCTGTGATAGTAGGGACAGAAGCCACTTAAGAGAGGAGATGAAGGGAAAAAAGCTTTGATCGAATGGATCCAGTACATGCATATGTGCACGTATGTATCTGCATGCACACACATGCATGCGTACCACTGATGAATCTAACATGGCACATGCAAGGGCACAACACTCAGATGAGCTTGGACTATCATGTAAGGATTCAGCTGCTAGGATCAAAAAGGACACAGACAGTGGTGCCAAACGCTGCTTTAGATCTATACATACTGGTTCCAGGCTGCACCTTCAGAGGAGGTAACCTATTAGCATTGATTACCTCAAATGTCAATCATGACTGATTTATGTGTTCCTTTTAAGTTGCTGAGGGAAAAAAAAAGGTCATGGAAAGGGTGAGCAATTCCCTTTGAGGCCATCATGTTCGCACTGTGCACACAGTCATAAAATAATAATTTTTAATTTAGTGAGGGTGGTTAAATGAACTCATCTCCATGCCTCATCACATTACATGGTAATGTACTGTATGAAAATTGCACTCATACACTTAGATGAGCTGCTGCTGTGGCTGATGATCTGGCTTTTACAGGTGATGGTTTGAAATTCACATTCGACCTCTCCCTGCCTGGGAAGAGGGCATCCCGGAAGAGCCCCAACCCCAGAAAAGTAAGGATGTTTATTATCTCAAAATTTTCTTATCTATCTCTTCCAGTTTGCCTCAGTCACATGTTCAGTATAATTACATTTTCTCTAAATCCAAATGAAAAAGTGTCAATCTGTGTTCAGATAGAGGTGATCCACGACTATCAGGAGAGCCGGAGCTGCGTAGCGTACAGTCTGGATGGAGAGGACAGCCCAGATCTATTGAAGCGGTGAGAAAAAGGCATCTGTCCACCCATCTGTCTGTCCTCAGTATTGCTCTTGATGCTGTTTACTTGGTAATTCTCTTTGTTCAGTGCTAACAATGCCCTCTGGCTCTCTGCCTGTCTACTTCTTTGTGTGTTTGTTTCACAGTCATGTGATGAGAGAACTCATAGAGACAGAAAGAATCTACGTGGAAGAGCTGCTGTCAGTTCTGCTGGTGAGAATACACCATATTTTTATATCACACTAAAATAGAAACACTTCATGTTTAATTCTTTTCATGTTGTTCGGCAAATTACTCCTGTGAATATTGCACATACATAAACCTTTTATTTCCTTGATTGTGTTGCTATGATCAAATATTTCAGGGCTACAGGGCTGAGATGGACAACCAAGCTCTGTCAGGGCTTCTGCCTCCAATCCTGCGCAGCAAGAGAGACATCCTCTTTGGAAACATGCCTGAGATCTACAACTTTCACAGCAGGCAAGTGAGCAATGACTCCCGGCACACAGGCCCGTTGAAATGCATAAGATAACTTATGGATGCCAATCACTATAAAATTCAATCAAAGAACAAAAACTGACGATTGAGCAAGGCGGGATGTACGTGTACCATGGATGTATAAAGAGGCGGGGCATTCCTATGAAAGAGTTTTTATCCGGTGGCAGTGAGGTAGTACGGCTCCTTTGGGCTCCTTTGGGCTGTGTGGCCCCATGGTGTTGCCCGGGCCTGTGCCAGCAAAGGGAGGGAAAAGGAAGACGTCAAGTTACAAAAGATGGTTGTAAACAATGTTGAAAATCGGCTTTAAAAGTGTTTTATGAGGAAGGAAATGCACTCATCACATTTGTAACACCTCACGGATACACACAATGTTTCTCTAAATAATTTCCCCCTGGGATTATTAAAGTATTTCTGATTCTAATTCTGATTGTGCGATATAGTAAATGTTAACATCATTTTTATTTGTTTACATGGTAAATATACACAGTAGTTACCATTCTTGTCTACAGGTAGCGCTTTCCTGCTGAGATCACTGGATCATTTTGTTGACTGATTTTGAGAACTAAATGCACTACAGTAGCTGGAAAGCAGTGTGTGATACTGAGAGATCATTGATAGCTACAGGAATTTCTTTAGTTTGATTTTGTGGATTTGCCAGAGTCACAAGGGAAGAAACAAAGAACTAGATGGATTTGGTAAAATGAAGTAAATTATTGTATGGATTGGTCGTAGGTAACTTTACTTAACAAAAACAGTACTCTTAAATAATGCAAAAACACTGGAAAGCATTAGTCACATGAGATGGGCGTTAGCTGAGGTCCTCACAGCCAGTTATTGTGTCAATGCTGATGCATAGGAGTGTGTGTGTTATGATGTTTGAAATCTAATTCTTGTCATTTGACCTTTCTTGGAATCCAGGGTTTTTCTTCAGGCCCTGGAAGGATGCTTGGAGGCTCCTGAAAATGTAGGAGCTTGTTTTCTGGAGCGGGTGAGATGATAAATATTGTTGTGTTGTGTAGCTTCTTTACATTTTCTTTATTCATACATCATTTCTTTTCATACTTATCAAACCCATGTCTGTTTCCTGTCTCCCCAGAGAGAGAGTTTCAAAATGTATGAATGCTACTGTCAGAATAAGCCACGCTCTGAGGCGCTGTGGAGACAATTCTCAGAATGTGGCTTTTTTCAGGTCAGTTTTCAGATTAACTTGCTCTTTTTGGTGTCATGCAAGATAAAGTTACAATATTTCAAATATAATTTCCTAGAAAAATACTTCCGCTGCTCTGAACTGAGTTAGAATAAATGTCCTTTCACTTTGACAGTTACAATAATCTGTGATCTTTGAAAACTTTACGTTGTGCTTGTATTTGTCTTCATTGTGAAGGAGTGTCAAAAAAGGCTGGAGCACAAACTGGGCCTGGATTCCTACCTGTTGAAACCAGTCCAACGCCTCACAAAATACCAGCTGCTGCTTAAGGTCAGACCATAGACTGCATGTAAAGATGGATGATGTCTCAAAACATACAAAACTGAGGCCAAAATATCCCAGTCTGCGCAGTAATGATTGAGTGGTAAAGAAGTCCTACTCAACCAATCGCGGGTTAAAGTTTCTCTGTGGATTGAGCGTTTTGATACTTTCACAGTATTCATATAGAACCTCTACCTGCTTATTTTAAAAACGAAATCTTACTTTTTACAATTTGGGACCTTACCTTACCATCAGCAAATAAAGCAAATAATATCTTATGTGTATTCCAAATACTTTATTCTTCTCGTAAGATCCAGTTCAGTAGTGCCAAACTGCATACCTTAAGTGTGTTTGATAGTTTTGGATAATGTAGCAACTGATACAGATTTCCCTATTTGCTTTATTGCTAATGTTTGGTTCAGTCTTTACCACTAGAGTGCACTGTTTTAGCTATTGTGTAACAATGACTGTGTGTGGTTTTGCATGCATTTGTCTGTGCATGTATGTGCCTACATGTCTTTTCTTTTGTCTGTGTGTTCAGGAACTTCTGAAATACAGTACAGATTGCAAGGGCACGTCAGAACTGCAGGGGGCATTAACAGCAATGCTGGACCTGCTCAAATCAGTCAATGACTCCATGCATCAGATAGCCATCACAGGATATGAGGTGAACATTCATTGCCGTCCCTGAAGTTCATTCTAACTGCCTAAACTCAAATAAATGTTCTCTTCCATACATTTTACAAATACTCACACAAGAAATTCATCTTTCCCTCAAATGCAGGGTGACATTTGCGAACTGGGCCGCGTGTTGATGCAGGGTTCATTCACTGTGTGGATCAGCCATAAGAAAGGTCCCACACGCATGAAGGAGCTTGCTCGCTTCAAGCCGATGCAGAGACACCTCTTCTTGTATGAGAGGGCTCTGCTCTTCTGCAAGCGGAGGGAGGAGCACGGAGACGGCGGTGACAAGACCCCCTCGTACAGTTTCAAGCACTGTCTCAAGGTTGGTCTTTGTTTGTGTGCATCTCAGAGGGATATACTAGTCTATTTGAGGTATTGTTTTCATTTCATGCTACTTTATACTTCTACAGTACTCCATTACATTTTGGAGGCAAATATTGTACTTTTTACTCAATGACATTTATTTGACAGCTCTAACCATTTGCTTACTACTCTAATCCAGTCGTTCATATGATTCTGAAATGTGAGTTTAAGAATGCTAAGTGTGAAATGTATGCACAGTGTAGTGTCCATGGCATACAGTATACAATACTTTGGCTTAATGTTCAAAAAGGTTTCAAAAGAGGTTCTGACGTTGAGATGTTTACAATACAGTTATACAGCATTAAACCTGGCTGTCACGATAAGGATTTAATCCTAGAAAAACTCTTCACTATAGAGATAGGGTACAATACTGGGTATTCATCATGTAGACACCAGTTTATACAGAGGTTTACAGTCATTTTGAACACAGCTTATGTAGAGTTAAACATGCATCCTGTCTGTATTTGACACATTTAAAAAACAGTTACCTCTCACATAAACCCTTATTACCCCAGTCACTGATCTACACACAGGTTGTAGCGCTAAGTAATAAAGTGAATGATCCACCTGATGTTGGTGTCTGTGTTGTTAGCTTTTAGCACGTTTAAGCTGCCCAGCTGGCCACAGAACCTAGTGTATTCCTGTAACACTTTTTTTGTTGTATGAGTTGATGTGCGGAAGGTGTCGCAGCAGGTGTCGCACCAACAGCTGCTGCTGCTGCTCTTGATTTATTATTGAGGATATGGGGAGGAAGCAGTCACACAGCGGAGGTGTGTGTGTGAGTGTTTGTGTTCTGACAAGACAGATGTGTTACATGGTGTAAGTCTGATGTAGGATGTGCTGTTTTGGCTGCTCGTCCTAATTCTGTGTGTGTCTCGGTATAAACAGTGTATGTCTCTTGGCAGATGACTGCTGTGGGGATCACAGAGAACGTCAAGGGAGATGTTAAGAAGTTTGAGATCTGGTACAGTGGCAGGGAGGAAGTGTATGCGGTTCAGGTAAGAAGTCGAAAAAAGTTTTACTGTAATCTGAGACCCTTTTAACTAGAGCGGCAAGGATGAGTCGATCAGCAGAAAATTATTGGCACCAATTTTTACAATCAATTAATCTTTTAATGTTTTTGTCATGCAAAAATGTACCAGATATTGGGGTTTCTTTTAAAATTAGCTGAATATCTTTGGGTTCGGAGCTGTTGATGATGGCAACGTTGTAGCTAGATAAAGAAATATGTACAGAATGTTGTAATCCACTGACCGTCTGTTGTAATGTTCCTGTTGTCTTTCAGGCTCCTACAGTGGAGGTGAAGATGGCTTGGCTCAATGAGCTTCGCAGAATCCTGACTAATCAGCAGAAGCTGCTTAGAGGTCTGTGAACAACTGAAGTTAATGTGTGGCAAAGGTCCACTTACTAGCTTCGGAGTTTTTCAACTGCATCACACAGCCCGGGGGCATCCGATGACACTGGAAACTCTGAAACTTGTTGTAAAAATATGGGAGGTTGTCTTTTTATTCTCTTCACAATTTACTGTTATAACAATATAAGAACATCAACAACAAAGGGAATAAGAAGGATATTCTTTATTTATATTGTACATTTTAATAACATAAAATGCAGCTCAAAGAGCAAAAGAAACAAATCAAAAACACAGGTATTAAAGACAAAACACAAGGAGCAAAAAAAAAAAGATACAATAATAAAAATCCCCCCAAAAGTAGATCATCTTTACTCTCCCAGGAACAAAAAAATGTTTTCACAATCTGCACATTTTTATCACAATAAAAACTTATAAATTCAGAAAACAAACATGGCAGACATACTGTATGTACTCATTCATATCCATTCCTGTATTGTCACATTTACCTGCATGCACAGATACACACACACTAATGTATACACACACACACACACAGTATAAGTTATAGTATTCAGTAAGGCATTGTTTTAGGGCTGCTGTGGTAGAAGAGACAAAATTCCTCTATCTACAGCCAGATGGCAGCAATGTGAAGTTAGGGTTGAGGGGGTGAACTGTGTCACTAATTAAGAATAAACAGACATGCTCAAAACTAAAGTTATTATTTATTTAAAATGAACTGAGAATGAAAAACATTACCTCCTTTCTCTTCCCACAGATGAAGCATATCAACAGGGCCAAATGGTTGGACACATACCGCTTTCTCCACCACTCTCTGAGAGGTCAGTGTTTCCTGGTTGTTTACCCAAACAGTATTTACAGCAGTGTGTTAGGTGCATGTGGGCTACAGAGATACAAACACACACAGGCACATGCAGAACACACACATGCAGTCACAGCACTACTATCTGCATTTGCTGAGTTTTCATATCTGATCACAGCTTGAGTGAAAGTGACGATATCATTTCACGTTGCCCTGGTAGAAGCTTTGTGTGTTAGTGGTCTGTGAGAACGGGCACATGCCCCACTCTGTCCACTGCTGTCTGGTTGCCTCTCCCCACTCCTCCCACCCCCCACCTGCAGGGGCATGCGGCCGTCCAGAGGGGTACCCAGGGGCTGTCTGCCGGGGCTGGACTTTGTCTCGCTGTCGGCTGACGTGTTTCTGTGCCTGCGTTCCCGGAGCCCCCGTCCCCGAAGTCCCCGGCAACGGCCCCGGCCGCGCCCCCGCCACCGCCCCCAGCGCCACTGACCTGCCCTTATGCTCAGTGGTAAACTCAGCCTGGCTCACCTTGCCTTGCCCTGGCATGATCCACCTGGCCTGGTTTGGGGACCAAAAACCCAGGGCTGCTGTGTTTGCATACTGATCATCACCTGCACCCTTTTTATAACCTCCATTCTGGTTCATAACTGACCTCCACACTCCCTTCCTTGCTCCCTCCCTCCCTCCCTTGCTCCCCGCGTTGAAAAAGACTTGTGTCATAGCATCTCCTACATGGCATTTTAAACATGGTATCAAAAAACAATTGCTCTTATTTTTGCATCCCAGATTTCCTATTTTGCATGTAATGCAAAGGGCAGACAAAAAGAAGAGTTTGGTTTTTCCATCCATGAATTTTCTTCATTTCCTCATGACAGCCGTTTTTTAAGATCGGGCTTGTTTTAGATCTAATAAAGCTACTGTAGAATCTCGCTCTCCAGAAACATTCCTACTCAGCATCTAATAATAGAGTGAGCAAATCTCTAAATTCAGATCTTCCCTTGTGTTGACACATGCAAACCTTGTGTAAAAACAGTGTCAGTGGTCTGTGAGTCCTAATTTGACACAGAAGCTTGCACATGGCTGTTTGGTGCTCTGTGCTGCTGTCTGGCTTGTGCCTGAATGATCATGGCTGTGTAAGAAAAACAAACAGCCAGGACAGAGTTGTTCCTTGACACTGATCTGGGTCGAGCTATACTGTTGGATACAATTAAGGAAGTTGGAGCTGACCCTAGATTATGTGCCTGAGGATAACATCTATCCTGAGTGTTTCTGTTGAAGTCTATTGTTTGGAGCGTTTGGTGACATGTGGTGTTCCCCCAGCAAGCAGCAGAGGGCGTCAGTGAGCTCAGAGGAGACTGAGTCGGGCAGGAGCAGTCCAGACCCCCAGCCTCACTCCCCTAAACACCAGCACAACCGCAGGAGTGAGTAAATATTGTCCACACACATTTATGCCACAATCAAGTAGATACTTAGTAGCTAAATCACAGACAATGTTATGAGAATTGATGCAAACCATACATCAATATCGTACCGTTGCTGATTTTCATCATAATCTCTAACTGATGTAGATATTTGACTTTCCCCCCCTCAGCAGTTCAGGTGTACTATGACCTGAGGAACCTGGTACATCAAGGAATTTGAGGGAAAAAGGTCGAACCACTGAGATTAGCTTTTGATTCTACGTTCTTGTTAATTTCCCAGTAAGTGACAAAGGGGTCTTTGTAATGTGGATATAGTTACTAAGTATCTACATGGTGCCTTTAAGGTGTAGTGTTTGAATGAATCCATTCATCAATACTTGCCTGAGTAATGTGTGTTTCACAGGTTGGCCCGGAGCTCATCACTCAGTAGACATCTGCGAGGGGCTGGAGGAGTGGTCTGGAGGTCGGGACGCCTTCCACCCATCTGACACAGAGGAGGAGGGTTTGGTGCAACTGGTGAGGCCAAAAGTGGTGGAAGAAGTATTTAGATATTTTACTTGTAGCAAAAATGTAGCATTACCATAGGTATTGTTATAAATATGTTATTAAAAAAAAGGTCATAGTATAGTATGTCATGAAAACGTTTTAAATAAGTTCATGGTATGAAAGTCATACTAAACGTTATATAATGTGATAGTACAGTGACCTTTAATGTAGTGCTCTGTAACTTCTTAACGTCTTCTATAAAAAAATATATCCTCACACTTTTCCCTCTGTGTTAGTCTCCAGGCAGATACAGGGCCTTGGCTGACTGTCTTCAAAATGGACCCGACAGCATCACCATCAAATGTGGAGACGTCATCCAACTGCAGTGTGAAGATAACAAGGGACACTGGTTAGGTTTTGGACTGCCATTGTGGCTTAGTGTCGCATAGACGCATAGAATATATAGTATAGTGTAAAAAGTCAGAGTATGAAAAATGCCATAAAAATAGTCATAGTATAATATGTCAAAAAAATAAAAAAAATAGTCATAGTTTAGTATGTCAAAAAAACTCATGAAGTCATAAAACAGTCAGTGTAGTATGTCAAAAATGTCATAAAATATTCATAAAATAGTCATAGTGTAGTATTTCAAAAAATCATAAAAAGTCATAAAAATGTCAGTGTATTATGTCAAAAAATGTCATAAAATATTCATAGTATAGTATGTAAAAAAAAGGCATCAAACGCCATAAAAATAGTCATAGTAAAGTATGTTAAAAACATAAAAAAGTCATAAAAATAGTCACAGTAGAGTATGTGAAAAAATGTCATGAAAAGTCAGAGTGTAGTATTTCAAAAAAAGTGTATAGTATGTCGAAAAAATCATCAAAAGTCATAAAAATAGTTATAGTATGGTTTGTCATAACATATAAAATTGTCATAATGTAGTATGTCAAAAAAATTCATTAAAAAGTCATTTAAACAGTCATAGTGTAGTATAATATACAAATTTCATAAAAATCCTCATTGTATAGTCTGTCAAAAAATACATAAAAATAGGAACAGTATAGTATGTCAAAATATCATGACAAGTCATAAGAATAGTCATACTATAGTATGTACAAAAAAATCATATACAGTCATAGTGTAATATGTAAAAAAAAAATTAAAAGTCATAAAACAGTCAGTGTATAGTACGTCAAAAAAACTCAAAGTCATTAAAATAGTCATAGTATGGTTTGTCAAAAAATATCATAAAATTATCATAATGTATTATGTCAAAAAAAATTTAAACAGTCATAGTGTAGTATAATATACAAATTTCATAAAAATCGTTATTGTAGTGTCTGTCAAAAAATACATAAAACTAGGCACAGTATAGTATGTCCAAATAAACTATAAAACTGTCATAATATAGTCTATGAATAAAAATGATTTTTAAAAACAACCAGAGTAAAAAAGTATGTAAAAAATGTCATAGAAATAATCCTAAATATGTCATTGTATGTGTCATAGTATAGTAACCATATACGAAAGGGTACTCTACATATTCTAAGACATGTGTTGTTTGAGATAAACACTGAAATTCTGCTCTGCGAAATGCCAAAAGATCAAAGGCAATGTAAAGCTGCACCTGAGAATTCACTTTCCTTCTTGTTCCTTCTTTTCCTTCTCACTCTTTGCTGTCTTTTCTTCATCCGTCAGGCTGGTGAAAAACCTGAGTCGGCAACAGGAGGGCTTCATCGCCGCTGCCAGCCTGCAGCTGATTCTAGTAGACAGCAGTCAAGGACACCCCTCCAGATTAGGGGGTACAGAAAAGACACAACGTTAACTATAATGTTGAGCCATTGCATTTCTTTCCTTTTATGTTTAAAGTCTCCTCTGTGTATTTTATTGTAGATCCAGGGAACCTGAAGGTGAGAAAGCTCAGCTCCCCGTAGAGAAGGAAGCACAGAATATGACTCTAATGCGTATTTACCGCGGGGAATGATGAACAGACAGAAGGAACACATTGGGCCATAGCTGTCTCATAACTGATCGGCCACCCACCCCTCACTCCCTGATGGCGTCTGCTTCCTCCAGCACAGTTCAATCATTACAGAGAACAATGTGGGAATGAGTGACGATCTACTGGGCCTGTGTTTTCTGAACCCTCTCGGACAATCGGCAGCCGATTCCAGGACCCTGATTGGTCTTCCTCTTTTCTGATTGGTGTGCAGAATCTTCCATCGGTAACACACTTATGGAAGTCGTACGAAGTTGCTGCTGCAGCAGTTTCTCATTTGGTAAACTGTGGACACATTTTTCAACCCTTCCTCATTCCAGCTCACTGGAGATTCTTGTATGGGTTCGTCTCGGTGTGCGCTAGATGGACGGTAACACAGGATTTGCCTGAAACGTTTCTTAAAAAGAGCATTGACTTTTGTACATACACAGTATTATTTTTAACATTGTACCTCCAGCGTTTCATCTCTGTGTAGTTAGTTGACATTTGTCCACTGGATTCACTGTATTTTTCTTACATTTCATTCCTTCAGGCACCATGTTTCTGTACATTCTAGGTGTAAGAATGCCAAAATGTGCCACGCCATAATGCCTTTTTTATTCCTGCTCTTTTTGGAGTCTCTTATATGTACTGTCTGCAAAATCAAACAGTCCGTTATTGCTTTAACCTGACCTCACAAACATTCACCAGGCACTTTAATAAGGTGGATGGACAGGACAGACAAAAAAATCCACCTATTGTCTGAATGTGTGCTTTTCTCGCTGCTTTACCTCTCACTGTGTGTTTCCTCTTGCTCATGCTGTTATTACCTTTGTTTATTCTTGAATGTATGCTGTGTTTGGGTGTCAGGGGAGACATACCCCCTGCATGCAGGCAGCAGTTGACACGTCAGTGATGGTAATGTAAGACACAAGCAGACGTGATGAAGATTGATGGCAGCATGTTCCTCAGTGTGGAGAAGGGAGAGCGAGTAAGAGAAGAAGAAACAGAGAGAGAGGGAGATTATGCTCCGTGTACCCCTCCATCACACAGGCAGATTGTTTCCTCCTCACTATTACAGCTCAGTTAATCTCGGGTTCCCCATTAAAAGGGATCATACAGCCAACATGAAATATACCCTCGGTGTCGAACGCTTAATTAAATATTGATTGCAGACTTATATGAATTTACCACATCAAATTGAGGCCCCAGTCGGAGGGCTGCCTTTGATTCGCGGTGTTTGATATGGAAATGAGTCTAGAAAGCAGCAGGGGCTGCTCCCCACTACACATTTCTGGTTGTTCATTTATTTATTTTGCTGTCATGTTGTTCCTTCATATTGTAAGGTATCTGTGCAGCTCTGGATGAAATTACATCTCCATATATTTACAGGAGCTACGCTTGACTGCACATTAAAAAAATATATATATATATTTAAGACAAAAATCAGATGGTTTCTCTGTAACTTGAATCCAAAATGCTGCAGATTTTGCACAGATTTTCCAGGTTGGAAAACAAAAAAACCCGCTTGAAATGTTATGTATCCCAATGAGCCAAGTAGCCTGAGCTTGCTGCTGAATGTTTCTTTAAGATGAAAAATGCATGGCAACTGAACAATGAGCAGGTTTTCATTGTTAGACAGTCATTGTTCTAACCTGGCTTGTTTTTTTGTACAGCGTCTGTAAAAAAATAATTAAAATAAACTATTTATTGCAGTAGTTGTTTTGGTAACTGAAATAAGTCAATACTTGTTTTAACATGGTGATATGTTGCGGAACACTAAGGCTGATCTTTTTAATGTGCCCTATTTATTATTGATGTATTCTTGTTTTAATCAAGGCCAACTTACGTAATAAAATTGTGCAGAATTTTCGTCTTTTATCTTTTGGTCACATATCATTTGAAACCAGGATTTCTCTGCTAGAAAACTTAGAACATGTATTTACCACAGATGGGAGTGATGTGTAGGGAAAATAAACTACTGGCAGCTACTTTTACCTGTAGTTCACTGTAATCCTACAGTGTATTAATACGTTTATTACTGTAAAAGATATTACAGTACTGCGCAGTATAGCATATAAGCTTTACAGTATACTTTCATCTGTGGTCAAAATATCAATATATTGTTATTTTAGCATTTGTACTGTAATCACCATAAATATTTTCTTTTTACTGTAAAACGTATTAAAGTTATATTATTTTTTACAAATCGACCTGCAGATGATAATCAAGCTGGCTGTAGAATGGTGTCGGGTTACCATGGTTACAATTCACCGTGCGACTGCGATTCTCATTTATTGAATTTCTTCCATTTGTGTCCTCTACATTTTATTAATGATTTATTTTTATTTTTATTAATTTTCTATTTAGTATGTTTACTCCATCTAAAGCCAATGAAGCAAAGTAAAAGTGTTTTCTTTTGTAGTTCCTGGTTAATTGTGCATCTCTACTGTTACTGTCTGTAGGGGTTACAGGTTCACTGTAGGGGCGCACTCACACTATCCATCCGTACCGTGCCCCGTGCTTTAGGGTTCTTGTCCCCCCCTCCCTCTCCCCCCGCAGGCCAGGCCCGTTTGTACTCACACTACCTGGGCCTCAGCAGAATGCTTCCTGCCTGTCTATACGTCATCACGCCGTCACACTGTGGATGACGTCATTGCGATGCGTCGCTTTGTTTCCAAATCTTTCCATAGACCTCGGAGTTTTTGTGCGTCTTGTCGACTGTTTTTGAATATTTTCATCGACCAAATCTGCAGTAAACACTCCACCTCCGCATCACACCAACGTGAACCTTTCGCCGCCATTGTTTTAAATGTCGGCCCATGGTCCGTCCTTCTTTTTTCTATGTCCGGACAGGCGCACATAAAATGACGTCAGAACCACCCTAGGCCTCGTGCTCATGCTCGTGCTCATACACGTGTGCACCCTTGTGCTCATACATGTGCAAACGTGCTTTACTAAAGCCCACCTCTCCCAAACGGGCCATGGCCGGCAAGTGTACCGCGCACAGCTGCGGTACAGTTGCACTCACACTGGTCAAACAAACTAGACTTTAGCCGTAAACGTGCTTGGGCACGGTACAGATAGACAGTGTGAGTGCACCCTTAAGCACTTAGCTTGAATAAAATACTGTGTGTTGAAGTTGTCTCGGTTTGGAGTTCATTCACTTATATGTGTACACAGCCAGTGCATTGTAGGTTTGCAATGAACTTTATTATTATTAATAAAGTTATTATTTTCACATGATTCATTTAATACAGAATAGACAGAGATAAATCATGAAAGTATCTTTAAAACATTTAAATATATTTTATATTAGTCAGCCGGGGGGGGGGGCTGGAGCCGGCACTGGGTGAAATCGTTATTTGTCCCAGCAGCTGAGTGACCGGAGACGTGCAAGAATGAGTCAAAACATTTACTCGATGGACTGAGATAAAGGAGTTCAACGGCATTAAAACGCCAACATGGCTATGTTTTTCCGTGATAGGTAAGCTAACTTTCAGCAGATGGGTTCAAATGGGCTCAAACAGACTCTAGCTTCTTGTAGGCTACTGGGGTCTGACAAACATGGCAACCCAACTGCTTTTAGTTATTTTTTGTTGTTGCGACTAAGATCTTGAGACACTAGATGGCGGTGTTCGGCTCATTCTCCATATTCAACCTTTAATCCTCAGGGTCTGGGTCTTCCACATCATTTGCCAGCCTTTGTTTAGTTATTCCCATAACATGGTTTATCCAGCGGTAATAAAGGGACACCCGGGTGTACACACCATATTTCCCCTGCTTTGCACATTCTTCCCCCCAGCTCACAATGCCCGTAAGGAACCAAGTGTCATGAATATGGTTCGTGTGAGGACCTCCACTGTCCCCCTGACAGGCATCTTTGGCTTCATCATAGAATCCTGCACAAAACATGAAGGGAGTGATCCTGGCACTGCTGCTCCGCTTACACTCTGTCCTATCTGTGAAGGGAACCTCGACCTTCTGCAAAGTGTCAGCTGTGAATCCGAGGAACCGTGTTCGGCCCCATCCGCTGACCGTGGCCGGGGAAGACCTCTTCACTAGGGCCTCAGTGAAAGCCTTGGGCCCTATGCAGATGGGTCGCACTGTTGTGGAGAAGGTGATGGGGCTTTTGAGGTACAGCAGTGCGATGTCGTGGTTGTACAAGCTTATACTGCTGTTGTAGCGTGGGTGCATGTGCTGCTCCATCACCTCATAGTCCTGCTCTGTGCCCTCGTTGATGAAGGAGTTATGCTCCCCTGCAGGGAGATATTACAGATATCACTGACTCCCTGTTTACAATAAAACCCATTCAGTTTTCAAGGACTAAAATACACAAAACTTGACATTTGGGCTGGATTTTTTTTCTGGATTGATCTATTAATCAAAAAATGGCCCAATACAAAAAGGTGATGTCTTGATTTGACCGATCAACAGTCCAAAACCAAAAGACATTCAGTATATCATCATATAAAACAAGCAGTCACAACTGAGAAACTAAAACCGGGTGTTTTTGCGCAAGTGATAAATCAGTTCTCAAAATAGACAGCCAATTAAACAGCACAGCGATTAATCTACTATTTGTTTAAGTTACTATAATTTACTTTAGAGCTACTCTGCCGTGCTTCAGCAGAGGTGAAACTAGTCATTTGCAGAGCAACTTACCTACTCTGACGAAGAAGGAGCCTTTTGCTTCCACCAGGCAATGAGCAGCAGTGATAACCCACTGTGTTCTGAGAATGGAGCCCCCACAGAATAACTGGCCACTGGGACGCGCTATCAAGGCTACCTGAATAAAAGAAGGGAGACAAGAGTTGTGAATAGCTTGAAGAAAGTGCACATCCTGCAGCTGCTGTTTCTTCTCCCTTATGTATTTCCTTTAACAAAGCCTTTTATGCATCAAATACTTGTACATCTATATAATACCTGCCATGGGATCTCTCCTGGGGTTACCACCTCACCGCCTACAATGCGTTTAAAAGGCCTTGGCGGCTCCTCAGTGGGGACCTCAGCGTCACGGTACACCCGCAGGGGGAATAGGTTTCCTTCAGAGTCGTTTGTGGCAGGAAAAGGTGCCATGGTACTGGCTGGTGTTGAGGAAGGGGATGCAGTAGTGGTGACGCCGGTCAGTGAGGTGGTGTTTTGCAAGCTTGAGTTCCAGTGGCGGAACAGAGACCTGGATACCGCACGCACCTCGGTCAGGGCAGTTCTGCCACATGGAAATTCAGCTGGTCATGTGAGAAAGGAGGAGTCACATTGTGTCATTTCAGAGTCATAATCATGATATTTAGGAGAGAATTACTTGTGAATACACTGATACCTTCTGGTTCACAGTTAACTCCGTCCTGCATCAGCCTGTATCCTCTCGCACAGGAGCATTTAGCTCCAAAGGTGCCCATTGACTCACAGAAGTGCATACAGTCTCCGTTGTTCACATGACAGCTTTTTTCAATAACTGAACAGAAGAAAACAAACATCACAGATTAAATAGTGCATTGTGTGTTCAACTCAACAGTATGTCTGAAATCAAGGTGGGAAAATGAATTAAATGTGGAAATTCCATCAGATGTATGGAACGATCTTTGAAACTCTAGTTCCCAACAATTGAGGGTGTTAAACAGGAAAAACAATTGAAGTCATTTCGGGAAGATGTACATTCAGTCTTGATTAATGTGCTTAGATAAACGATTCCTTTGTCATGCACTGACTTGTACTTGAGTCACATTTCACCAGTCACAACAGTGTGGCTATCAGGTTTTCTCACAGGTTTCTTTGTTTCTTCTTTTTATTTTATTTTTACTTAATTAAAACGATGGTGTGGTGGTTAGCACATTCGCCTCACAGCAAGAGGGTTTGCTGGTTCGAATCCAGGCTGGGGCCCTTCTGTGTAGAGTTTGCATGTTCTCCTCGTGTCTGTGTGGGTTCTCTCTGGGTTCCCCAGGTTCCTCCCACAGTCTAAAGACGTGCACGTGTTAGGTTAATTGATGACTCTAAATTGCCCGTAGGGGTGATAGACTGTGATAGACTGGCGTCCTGTCCAGGGTGTACCCCGCCTCACACCCGATGTCAGCTGGTATCGGCTCCAGTCCCCCCGCGACCCCGACAGGGACAAGCGGTTGAAGATGGATGGATGGATAAAACATTTGAAAATTAATGTGACTGTGTACAGTTGTGATATACTGAAAATTAAATAAAAACTGAGGTAAAACAAAACATATATTGCATGAATTGTTGACGTGACATTTTGTGACATACTATATTATACTATGAAAAAAGTAAACCATTTTTATGACATACTATACTATGACTTTTTTTGACAGACTATACTATGTCAATCTTTATGAATTTTTATGACATTTTTTACATACTATATTATGACATTTTCAGCAACAGTTTTGATGGCATACTGACAGATGGGCTGCGACAGTCACAAGTTGCCCCCAGTTGCTATGCAACCAGTAGCTTTCTTCAAGTTGTCATTGCTCATCTGACAGTTGCTTGTTAGGGGGAATACGTTTAACGTAGTCTCTGAGTGGTGCAGTCTATCAAATGTAAGTTGTTGAAAGTATTGAAATGGTTCTCAGATGATTAAAATATTGGCTAATACATGCATTTCATATCACTACCAAGGGCTGCACAAAATGTGTATAATGTATCTGAGGGCAACAATAGGCCCAGGGGCCACACTTTGAGAAGCTATGTATGACACTTTCAAATAAATGTGTGATTCGGGTAAATGCAGTCAAAGCTCACAGATACTGTACTTTGCTGCTGTTTTTAGAATATCCAAAAAGACAAACACTCTAAATTTGGGACCTAAATCCAGGCTGACGCTGATGTGAGCCATTGATTTAATTTAGAAACAGAAAAAGGGCAAAAAAGGCTCCTGTTTATCCTTTGAGACTGAGATCAGATCAGGTCTGATCACGTATTCTCAGAAATTTCAGGTTATGTATAGCAAACAAATCTAATCTCTTTTGATCACATTTTTAAATTGAGCCATAGGACTTCGACTTACCAATCTCACAGCTTGTGCCAGTGAAGCCAGAGATACATGAGCAGGTGAAGTAGCCGAGGTGGTCTTTGCATGACCCCTGGTTCAGGCACGGGCTTGATTTACACTGATTGCCATCTGAAAAAAATCCAGGCACAGTGCCTCAAATGAGTCCTTTTTAAAAATGATTTTATAAAGAAATGTTTACTCAGGGACTGTTCACATAAAAGCATATGTAGAAAAAGTGGAAGCAGAGGTCTGCGTCAGAGAGAAAATGATTGCAACAAACACATTGACAAACAAAGACACAGCCACCACTGTGACATTTACACTATTTTCTGTTTGTGTTCGGAGGAATCTGTTATTAAAGACATTCTTACCCACATATCCAACCCAGAAGGCCATCTAAAACACAGAGTAAAGTTAATACAGCACAAATACATAATGGCTTTAATAATAACATCATATGACGTAAAAACAAACAAATAAATGCTCACTGTCTCTTTATCATTCTCAAAGACCTCCCTGGCTTCTTCCAGGTCACACACTTCCTCCATACACTCTCTCTCCAAATTGCCTTCCATCAGCTCCTCAAACACACCAGTGTTGTAGCGTTTGTGTCTCCGCAGAACGCTGTCGGCTGCCCGACCAGACAGGAACACTGAGGCCAAGGCTGGAGCCGGGGCTAGAGTGAATATAAAAGTATAGAATTGTTCTTTTCTATACAAATAAAGTAAATAAAAAGAGAAGGATCCTTCACCTGGTACATACTGACACACTAAAAGTAACAGCATAAATAAAATAAAGCATCAAATACCTCCATAAGCCAGCTGAAAGTCAAAAAGCAGCAAACATAAGACAGAAAAATAAACTAGTGCCATTTCAAACAGCTCTGGTATCCTGACATGAACACAAACCGGACCGTCACTCCAAAGTACAGAGCTCTGTTTGCTCATGTACACTCACAATTAGTTGCATGTTTGTTCAAAGAAAAACAGTCTGACTCTGTCGGGGAAACACCAGTGTGTCAACCTCCACCTGCAATCAGAATAGAAGATGAACTTGTTGACCAGACCTGTTAGATACGAATGATTTAACTCCTGGATTTTATTATTTACTGGTCTCACAGAACAGTCCCGACAAGTTTGCTAAACGTGTCTGTTAACCGGACGACTTCTGCCCTGATTTCCACCTCTGGACCCAGGCTGTTTTCACGCTCCAGCTCTCAACCATTAGGTTCAGCAACGGTTAGACCCTCTGCTCTAGGAATTTCTTTATGTCGTTAGTAGGTAGCCATAAACTAAACACGTGTATTATTTACTCGGGCTTGTATCAATGTAAAGCTTTTCAAAGCATTCCAATCGTCATGAAATTGAGTAAGCACAGAATTCATCTTCATAAATTCTTATATTTCTACTTTCTTTCTTTAAATAATCACTCTATCTATAATATACATGCAACATTCAGGTTTTGTTTGAAACAGTGTTTTATACATTTGTTAATTCTTCATAGTGAGTGTGATCTGTGCAGATATCGTTAACAATTGAAGTGATCTTGAAAAAGTCTGATTTTATTTAGGGAATGGCATAAATCAACTTTTGAACTCAGCTGTTCTTAACCTCATCTGTGCCCAGATAAAATGCACTTTGGACTTTTCACCACAAGATGGCGCGCATACACCTCAGTCACCCAACATTGCACAACAAGACAGAGACATGGGTGATGGGATCATGTGCCTCATTACATATCACTGCAGCACAGAGACAGCTCTCAGCCTGAATTAGAATACATTAACAGTGATGAGGAAAAAAATAAAAGCAAATGTGGGAATACAGAAAGACCTTATTTACAATACAAAATAATAATAAAGCCACAAACTGTCTGCATTCATAATGTTCTGTGAGACATTTTTAGCCCTTATTGAACTGGATAAAGTACTCAGAAAGTTGGTGTGACTCACAAGATACACATTAAAAAAAAAAGATGAAAATAGAAAAAAAGTATTGATCTAGAGGATACACTGTATATATACAGTATATATCTTTTGGTCATTTGTCAATCAATATCCAAGACGAAGACGCAGTGGTCAAGGGTGATATGAAGCGTGTGCGGATTTAGCGTGCCAGCTCAAGATTGAACTCTGGTGTCATTTTGTGGTCTGGCGTATACGATGTAACCCATTACTGGTTATGAAATCCCCCCAGAGGGAGTCCAAAGTCTTCTCGAGTGTTAGCAACTATTGACTGGAGGCATTTATATTTCATTGAATCGTCCAGAGGCTGAATAATTAATTCACCTGAGTAATTAACACTGTCTGCTCAATACAAGAGCGTCTCAAGGATGAGTATCAGAGTAAAAGCAGTTATAGTTCTCTGGGGTGAAGACTTTCATAGGTATTCCAGCTGTGGTGCAGACAATAAAAACAGTTGCTTTTGTTATTTGCACTGAGGTGAGGATTCTTGAGCTGAGCATGCTAAGAAGACTGTATGAGGGACAGTGTGGATGCACGGATGGATAGAAGGAAGTAAAATTGTCGGTGACTGACTATTGATTAATGAAGATCTCCCTGACATCTCTGTCTTCTCTCTTTCTTTGGCTGGGGAGTCTGTGTCAGCTCCAATTAGATTAGTCACTACAGTGCGTGATCGAGTCAGGGCCTCGCAGATAATAAAAACTCTGATGCTTGCTCAGTGCTATTGATTGTTACTGTGCAGCGGCTCCTCAGTCTTTCACCAGAGACACAGAGAGTCATTTGCGGGGGGCTTATGTTCTTCTGTGGTAAAAGCCTTCTTCCTTAGTAGTGAATCAGAGTGTTTGTAGAGCTCAAACAAGATTTGGACAAAAATCTGACATTTACACAGTTATAATTTAATTCTTTCTAGTCAATCTCATGATGTTTAAAGGTACAATCAATGATCTGAATATAAAAACACAAAAGGATAACTGCATTGCCAAAAAAAAAAATTCAACCTCTTGACATTTTCAAGTTGATGAACAGGGCTTTAATGTTAAAACTAACCGTTTTTTGCATTAGTCAGGCATGCATTTTGAATTATAATTAGATGAAAAACTCACAAAAGACCACCAAGCTGAAGATTTTGTCAGTCAGGGCTTACTGTGTCTGGACTGAAAAATCTCCTGAATTGACCTATGTTCAATACTGACACATTATGTGTTTTGGCAACAACTCTGAGGCACTCACTACAAAGACACAAGTATAGTTTTCTGTGGTCTGAATAATCACTGACTGGGTTATTTTTTGTCTTTAAAATGACTAATGTGTGTGAAACATATATCTATAGCAAGTCAAAGTGTTGGCGAGTTTGTCCACAGTGACATTTGAATGATGCAATGTTACTGATGAGAAAAAAATCTTGGGGCAACAGGGAAGGAGTTTTATTAGATCAGCTATTCCTTCCAGGTTTTATGACGGGACAACATGAGCTCAGGGCTCCTTTGGGCCATAAAATGTAAATGTTAATGTTCTCGTGTGGGCTTCTTTCTATAGAGATGCAAAGAGAAGAGAGCTAAGCTATCAGTACATATGCTTGGTGACATGCAAGCACTGTGTCTATCTATCTATATATCTATTTATCTATCGATTGAGTATTAAGCCCACTGGCAGTCCGAGGAAGAGGAGCTGCTGTTGAGAACACTACAGGAACTGAAGACAGGAAGACAGGAAAAATGAGACTTTGGATCCATAACAGATTGTGAGTGCATCGAACAGCATATCATCAAGTGTATGTTCTATGTTTCATGTGAAATCCTGATGAGACACAGAAGGAAACTGTGGCGTTATTAATAGAAGCAGAGTTAGAAGGTGTATCTAACAGTGTTCACACCAGACTAGTATATGATCGAGTGACTAAACTCAGTGTTTGTAGTGCTGTAGTGCAGTAGAGTAGTAGTATAGTATGGAATAACATAATATATAGTATGCTACAACAGAATAAAGTACAGTTACATTTAAGTATAGTAGTGCAGCAATATAACAAACAAAGTGTAGTGCATACCTTTGTGTCTAGAGAGATGGTGTAATTATATTCAATAAAAAAATAATTCAGGTTCAATGATGAAGAAATATAAAACAGCAGCCCCTAAAGAAGTATAGCCATTGTTTTTTTTTGTTATCCATAAAGCGATACTATTCAATTCAATTCAATTTTATTTATAGTGCCAAATCATAACAAAAGTTATCTCGGGAGACTTTACAGACAAGGTATAGACCACACTCTATGACTTATTTATGATAAACATAGACCCAACAATTCCCCCGTAGAGTACGGTGGCAACGAAAACCTTCCCTATTACAGGCAGGAACGTCAGACAGACCCAGCTCTGTGGAGGACGGACATCTGTCTGCACCGGTTGGGGAGGAAGAAAAGGAGAGAGAAAGAGAGAAAAGACGCACAGATGGACAGAGAGAGACAGACACAAAGACAGACAGACAGACAGTCCCAGAGATGCAAGAAACTACAAATATAACACTAACTATAATATTATCATAGTAATCTGAGTAAGACTTATTATATGTCATGGCAGTTAATACAGCAGAATAGTAGAAACAAGCACAGCTAAGGTGATAGATTATAATAGTAGCAGGAAGCGTCATGCAGGACCACAGCAGCAGGCACCACCACGATCAGCAGAGACCCGAGACGACGAAGCACAAACAACTCCGGGGAAGAAGTTGAATTAGTAACATGATACTAGTGTAGGTAAACTGTGGAGTACCTCTGTACCTTTCTCCGTCTTTGCTATGCTCCTCCAAATGGTTGCTCTTTAATGACCAGCTGTATTTCCCTTTGCACCTTGGGCATGGAATAATCAACAAAACTATCTAAAATCCAAAACTTTAATATTCATTGATGAGTTTAAGGGCATCATAATTAATGTTGTGATGGAGGCATGCGGTTATTTCTCTTGAGAGGCCACTGTGTTCTTGATGGATCCTCCTGGTCAAACAAAAGTTAATAAGAAAGTGTGGTTTTAAAGAATATTTTCGCACAATTTGGGAAATTATCTTTCTTGCCGAGAGCTGGATGAGAAGATTGATTCCGCTCTTGTCTGTCTGTTAAATACGAAGATACAGGCAGAAGATGGTTAGTTTAGCTTTGCATAAAGACTCTCTCTCAATATGTTAAAAATCAGACAAATTAACATTTTATTCTGTTTATCTAATCAGTACATGAGCAGAAGTGAAAAGAAAATACAATTTATGGTCATTTACAGACTAATTGTTGGTACGGACAGAACTAGTCAAGCTAGCTTTTCCCTCATTCGCTTAATTAAGCACGAAGACTAAAAAAAAATCAGACGGACATATGAGTGTACTGGTAAAAATCTAACTTGGAAAGCAAATGAGTGTATTTCTCAAAATGTCGGATGATTCCTTTAAGGTGATACTACTAACAGTGATACTTGGGATTTGGTGGTTTCTCAGGTCTCAGGAACCAGAACAGATTCATCCGTCTGAAAACAGTCTATGTAACGGCCGTTTTCTGAAGGCACTTGAACTTTCTTTTTGATGATGCACATCTCTGAAAGTATGGCTGACATTATCCTTAACATAACATGGGCAGGGAGCTCTTCTGCGCTTGTAGATAAAAAAGAGAAATATGATAGCTGTTTGATACTCAGAGACTGAATCCACATTCCACACTTGTGTTTCTGGCTGTTTTTTCACTACACTTCAGTCTTGTGAGTTTAATATCCACAGGGAGCTCCTATGATGTTAGCTGTAAAAAGAAACACTGTGGGCCTCAAAGCACTATACCCCCTCCATCGCCCCCCTCCTCTAGATGAAGTCATTGACATTAATGTGATATTTGAGAGAGTCTCGCTCTGTTAATTAGTACAGTCATTTCTGTCATTTGAAAGCCTGATGTTTTGCACCCCTACCCTCGCTTGCTTCACCAAGCCATACACTCTGACAACTTAACTATTGGACAAAGAGGTAGCATTTGGATTTACATGCTCACAGGGTTACAGTCCAATAGACTTAAATAGACTGTTGGAGGCCTTTCAGATGAAATCTTGCCAGGAAAAGTAAAAAAAAAAAAGTATATTACAACCCATGATGCATTTGTAGTTGTACTGTAATTTCTAATATTTGTATTAATATTGTATTTCGGCATACAGTTGCAGATTTTGTTGATTTATTGATAATGGTCACTCCCTGTATGATGTAGAACACTTTAACAAATCCTTTACAAAGGTATAGGGAAAAAAAACTTGATTGAATAAAACAACCATTGTACTCAAATGGCATTAAACACTCTCACTGTATTCCTGCTCTAGTCTGATTCTATTTTAAACGTATTAAAGGTCCCATATTGTTCAAAGTGAGATTGTCTTTTATAAAGTAGGTCAAAGTGCTATATAAATACTGTGAAAGTATCATAACACTCCAAAGAGAGACGCGCACAGCCTGTATTCAGAATCTGTGCCTTTGAACGAGCCGTCAGGACTTCTGTACACTTGTGATATCACAACTACACTGGAGATCAAAATTAGAGAACAATTCATAAATACTTGATTAATTCTGAAATACTTTAACTTACTTTGTTTTAACTTTAACTTTAACTTACTGATTGTCCAGAATTTGATAGAATATCCACTGTGGCTATACCACTGCTGTACTAGCCTGTCTTTTTAAATAACCAAATTACTTCAACAAAAACCTTTATTATGTGAAAAAAGCAGTGAGACAAATTAATTATAGTTATAACACTAATTATAACACTAACCATTGTGTCAGAAGAGAAGATTCAAACTATATTTTCTTAGAGTTATAGGATTCAAAAATGAATAGGAAGTGTAGAGGCCCTTGCTCTGAATGACTTGCACCCACAGGACATCACTAGTTTCTCACACTGCTCTGGTTTGATCTTGGTCCATTCTTCTTCAGTCTCTTCCACACTTCAGTAACTGTAGTGGGTTTCTAAGACATTACTTTGTTGCCAAGGTTTTTCCAGAGATTCTCTATAGGGTTAACATCTGTACATTGGGCTGGCCATTTCATCCTTTCAATATTCTTAGCCCCAAGGAATTACTTAACCTGCTTTGCAGTGTGACAGGGGGCATTTTCTTGCATGGAAATTGCAGCTGATTGGGAGACATTTGCAGTGAAGGTATTGCATTTTGCAGAAGGAGGTTCCCATGAACATTTGCATTCACCTTGCCATGTAGCTGTACAAGAGTCCCATAACATCCCCCAAACCATGACACTTCCTCCTCCAAATTTAACTGACTTTTTTACACACGTTGGGTTCAGTCTTTCCCCAGTCCAACGCCATACATAATGTTTCCCATCAGACCCAAATAAATTGAACAAACTCTCATCACTGAGGTTCACTCTGGACCAGTTCTCCTCTGTTCACACAACATGCTCCTCAGCAAAGGCAAGTCTAGCCTTTTTATTCGGAAACATGTTCTAAAAGAACTCCCCCCAAAAAAGTATGAACCTGAAAATGAGCCTAATATGGGACCTTTAAACCAGGTAAGGCTACTCTAAATGGGTCAGTGATCCACCAATACGTGGTCTAATGAGTTCATAGGATTAGCTTCATTTGTAAAATATTTTTTTTAATGGTGGATTTGTTTTCTTTAACGTAACGTGTGCAGGGGTGGGAAAAATGAAGATGAATTAAGGAAAAAAATCTCAAGCCTTTCCGAATGAGTGTAATTATGCTTACTCTCACCAATAGTGACCCAGAAACATAGGACTATTATGAGTTCCTAGGAAATGAAAGCTCAAGTCCACTCCTGGTCCTGTGAGCCGTGATGCAGCCAAGCTGACAGACGCTGCCGGCTCGGGGATGTTCAGCCACCGTTAATGAAAAGTGGGGCTTCCATCCCTTCTGGTCAGAAAGTGCTCGCGTAGCTCACCGTTTTTCAGGCTGAATGTCAAAAAAGAGTTTTCAAAAAGCAAAATCTGACAGAGCCGATGAGGTAAAATGGGTCAGATTAAATTTTCATAATAATAAATCAATTCCAAATTTGCATCCTTTATATAGCAAAACATGTTTCAGGTGCCAATAACTCACCTGCCAGTGGACTGATGAAGACTTCATCATCAGAGGCAAATGTCAGTGTCAGCTGCAGCAAATGCATGTGGATCGTCCGTCCCACAGCTGAAATATACCCTCAATCTGTGACATGACATGGGAGATATAAAAATGCAATCTGGGAAGCAGCCAAGTCAATTATGTGGTGCGTTATAGGGAGACATGACAGAAATACGACGTCCTGTCACACCTTTCGACCCTGACCTCTTTAGTTTTTAAATAACTTGCTGACCCCATTCTGACCTTTGGAACTGAGGTCAGTGCACCTGAGGTCTGTGAAGGCTCTGAAATAAATGAGCAGGTTCAACCATCTTGGAAGTAGTGTTGATGGAATCCATCACTTTTATGTGTGAGCCTATGGACACACACATAAACAGCAGACACAAATGCACAATCACTTGTTTGGCCTTCATTTCTTATCTTCAGTACTCAGGCTTCTTTATGCTCCATTTACTGCTAATATTCACTATATTAATTTATGATGACAAAATGTAGATATTTTATTTGCTTTGCTTGATGCTAAACACATGACACTGACCTCTCCTGCATGATTCTGCATAGTCATAACAATACTATAGTTTCCATGTTCTCTATTAACTGAGTGAATCCACAATTTCAAAATCCACAACTCAGTGATAAATACACAAAATATAGATACAAATTCTGCAAACACTCCTCAACCTCCAGCTTACATCCACTGGCATCAGCTGCCCTGTAACAGCCCCAGCCTGATTACGTTATCAGCCGCACTCAGAGCTTGAATCAGGCTATCACGTACAAACAGTGGCAGACGAGTAACCCCGCTTCACAATATTGGAGCATTAATCACCCTCCGACACCTCACTGCCTCTCCCAAAGAATGATTTTCAGGACTGATCCCTCCAAGCATTCATACTGGCTCCTCCACAAATATCACCTCGTGTGATTTTCAGTCCAGTCAAGTTACAAATCAAGCAGCTCCTTCGCTATTGGCCTGGTGTTAATCCGTCAACCTGTGCAACTGATTTATAAGTCAGCTCAGTGTGCAGATGGGGCTGTGGCTTTTATCAATGTGATTGGAAATTGATCTGACTGGCATTATGAATACTCTTTATATGCACATAACTTACTTAAAAATAGAATAGCTGATTAAATAAATGTGTAGTACTTAAAACTGTGAGGTCTATATATTATTATATGGAGATATATGATGGGGTGTCCAAACATTATATGAACATCTATAAAATCTAATGCAATTCAAAACAAGAGCTTTTTGCAAAACGCTTTAAATTTACATTTTTTCTCAGAGATTTCGATTCAGTTCTGTGACAATTCATTCATTCCACCCTTTAATCATTCTAGCACTATTCCATCAATGATTTGCCGTGGCCACTGGAGAAACAAGTTGTCAAAAGATCAACCTATCACCAATCAAAGACTAGTTAGGGAATAGCGTTCAATCACGTTTTACACGTTTCACGTTTTTACAAATAGTTAATACACACACACACACACACACACACACACACACACACACACACACACACACACACACACACACACACACACACACACACACACACACACACACACACACACACACACACACACACACACACACACACACACACACACACACACACACACCATTAACAGTGATTTGGTTGGACATTTGCAGATGTATGGTTGTGCATACATGCTACAATAGTAACTGAAGCGTATAGTTTAGAATGCATTTCCATGTAAGCCAATATAAATCAAAGGTTTGTGCAAAAGAAATGTGATGTTCTCTGTGGAATAGAGTGTAGAGTGTAGGTACCATAAAAACATTACCTAACATGCCTCTCATAAGAACGTTTTCATAAATGTTTCATGAGGTGCATTTTCTAGCAGAAATCCTGCAATCAGCAGACAAACAGAGAGAAGTGATTCAGGGTTATTCAGTGGCATTGGTGGACACAGCCTGTGATGTGACATCAGAGGTGACAGAGTGTGAGTCAGGAGTTTGTTTGTGCTGTATACCAACTGAGCTTCAGGGCTTTGCTTTAAACATGCTGGGGGTTAATGTAGCACTGTACAATGATGCCCTGCTGGAAAGGTCAAAGGGAGCCACAGGCCATGGACACAGTGGGAACACAACCCACTGACATTTAGACTGCCCCTAACCCTCACTCTTTATACCTCATTCTCATCATACAGGCACATGCTGCTGCTGGTAAATCAGAGCTCTACATCCTTTCTACACTTCCATATACCTCATTAGGCAAAGTAAGAAGTCACAAGCACCGTTTGGAGCCTTATGATAATAATATTATTCACATTATTATCTCACAGTCATAGTGTCAGCAAAACACTTAAAATGTTACTATTATTACTATTATTTACATTTTCAAGCGTATATGTGCAATTTAAAATATATCCTGACCACATAACCTTCCCTAGTACTGCTTGTTTATGAACTCCAGCGGCTTTGCTCCATCAATATTTTGCCAGATCAATACTATTTACACTAGTGAAAGACTTGTGGTACATGTTTTAATGACTATACATTATAGTACGCAACCTGCAAAAATCTATTCTATTCTGTATCGTTTCCCATGAAAAATTGTGGCAAACATTATTTGTGGTTAAAGTTTGGTTTATATATAATAGGATAAGTTATTTAAGATTATAAAAAAATAGTTTGGTTAGGGTTTCACTTGCTTTGATGTAACGATGCCCTGGTTGAGACCACTCAACAATAAGTTATCATATATATATATATATATGTAATCATGAAAAGAAGATATTTTCCTATAATTTAATACACATTTTCCCTGAGATAAGGGCTCATTGCTAAATCATCCCATGGTCTTTTTCGGCACTTACATACATCAAATAAGCCATCGGGTATAAACTATTAATGGAGAAATCCGGGAGATTCGCTAACAGCTGGACGTGGCTATCACTGATTAGCTTGGGACAGTACGGTGAACGCATTTCAAAAGCTTTTTTAACCACTAATATTGCTGTAGTCTATAGTCTTCTCAATTCTGGTCTGGTGCTAAGATAGCCGATATCATAAATAAGAAGCATGCACCTGCTCACTGCCGGTGATCTTGTGATTTAAGAAAAATGAATAAATCAATACATTTTCTTCAAAAAATGAGCTGAGCACTCTCAACAGAGAGGACTGAACACTGAATAGTTCTAAACTTTACATAGATACACATGCAAATGACTGGTGAGCTACTTACTGAGTGTACAAACAAAGATTGAAGTCATCTCCTAAAACTATAAAGACACAAAGATATTTAACAGGTTATATGAAATAATTTGTATATGTACATATACTGTGAAATACCATTAACCATGTTGTGAACAGCTTTAAAGTTGTTCAATTTACTTTTCCAGGTACAAAGTAAGTAGCATAGTAAGTTAATAATGTGGCCAAAAAAGATTAAAGTCATGGGGCATTACAATTAGCTTCATTTCAGTTCAGTTTGTCTCAGTGACTATAACGAAAGAAATAATATGAGTGAGTGTTTTTAAACCGGAATGATTTGACCAGACAGAGCCATTTGAAAAAGGCTTCACTGTGCCTTACGTGTCTCAGGAAGATTCGAGCATGTGAAAAAAAGTTTGAAAGGAGTCCGGTTTCTTCTAAAAATAGCCACTACATAGATCTTGTGACCCTCAACCTGCAGGTCTTTTCCCCTCTGCTGCCACTGAGTGCTTACTGACCTGCAGGGCAGATGTGACATAAAGTCGGCCAAAACCAGGACTTCTGAATGACAGCTGATACAATTAATTATCAGAGTTATAATTATTGTAGTGATCTCTAAGAGTGGATAAGGAGGGCCTGAAAACAATTTGGATTTTGGACCGTAAGCGAAGCTCATTTACCATTTGGAAGTGGACCGTTTAATGTGAGTCCAAGTGAAGGATGAGGTGTACCTTTTAGGCTTCATCTTTACAGGTTTTAAAGGTAAGGAGCTTTGAAATGAAACGGATTATACCAACGTGTACAGAATGTCTTCGGGATTAGTAAAGGTTTTCGAAAGACAACTTTTTGTTCGGTGCAGACATTTCTATAAGAACTGTTCACAGTGAGATCTGTAGACAATCCATGGCAAACAGCACAATGTTTTGTTGACTTTTTTAAAGCTCACAAATGAAATTCAATTGACCTCTGTTACTGGGCTGATGATATTAATCTTTTGGGCCAAATATTGCAAAACTTGGGCAAATAAAACGTAAATTCTTTTGCCTGGTGAAATGCACCAAAGGTTGATTATGAAAATATGATTTTTTTGTGAATTTGGTGAACCAACCCTTTAAAGAGTGGCCAATTGCAAGCTAACAGATTGGTGCAGGAGGATCTGAACCCCTCTTGTTATGGAATATAAAGTCAGGATTGTTTTTAACAAGATGAAAAAAAAAATGTGATAAACATGTCTTTCATTCTTGGGCTTAAAGAGGTGTCAAGTTTTAGAAACAGGCACAAGAGGACCTTCTGTGGTGTCACAAAATGTTTGTTTATTTATTTTGAAAACAATAATAATAATGCACCTGTCATATGGTTATTTCTATCGTTTTTAAATGTAGTTTAAGAGTAAAATGGAGTAGCCTATGTGTTATGTTTAAAGGTGAACACACTTTTGTTAAGGTGGGTATTGCCATGTAAACCCTATCAATTGTCCCACCATGGTCAGTGGAAAACTTTTCACTTAGATGCAGTGATTTAAGTGATCTTGTTCTGCACAACTATAGGCTATTAGTGGATATCACATGCAACAAATGTCTTATAAACTTAGTGGAGAACACATGTTTTACAGACTGGGCCTGTGGACAGTAACATTATTGGATAGTATTTCACTGAAGTATTTCAATCCTAATGCAATTTCTGCAAGTTTTCCCGTTACGAACCTCTACATTAATTAGCTTCCGATTTCTTTCTATACTTCCATGCTCCTTTTTCTATATGACACGACTCACTCATTTTATAAAGTCCAAGACCTCAGATCATGTAAGAGGTAAATGCGCAAGCTGCATGTGAATGGGATGACGCATAGCTCCGCAAAGGCAGCTGATTGAGAGCAGCAACAGCAAGATGGTGTGCACCATGCAGCACAACCTCCTGCTTTAATTCTTCACCACGTCGACAACACAGCTCACACACTGACTGCGTCCACGGATGGGGCTCGTTTTCATCTCAGCGGTGCCACTGAAGTCAAAATAACAAATGTCCACGGTGTGAATTGGCGCTGTAACGGGGGGAGCGCTCTCACGTTGTGTATCCTGTTGATTCTGCCTGCCGAGCGTTTAGAGGAGCAGAGCTCGTCAGTAGGAAAAAGCCTCAGACAAGAAAAACCTGGTCGCTCAAGATACACTGGATGACATACTCCCCCCTGGAGCTTTGCACATGGACGATTCAGTGTTTTGACCTCTATTTCTTTATTTCCAACGTTGATTTTAGACCTCTGGAGAGACAACAACCTGCGCGTCATTTCTCAGCCTTTTGCTCCTCTCCTTTGTCACAGAAGAGCAGGTCGTGATTTTTGTATCCAACTAACGGGATTCATGGTGGGGGCATTTCCTTTCATCAATGTGCATTGATGTAGCAGAAAACGTGGAGGAGATAAGGTAGGTTAAAGCGTGCGCTTAAGACCCTGGGAAGGCTGTGATACACTCACCGAGAAGCTTGGTGTTTATTGAAATCTCTTTGTTGTGTGAGTGTGTTTAGACATCATCAATAGTTGGATGTTTCCACTGATACACAATTGCAGTAGCGACCATGGTCCATTGTCTTATTTATGGCCCCGCTTTAACACTAAACGCTGCTGTTATGGAAGGCTGTCTGATGATGAATATGCCTCTCTTCACAGAAGCCTTATCTCAGCACCTGGAACCTCGGCTAAGGGTTTCATTGAGGACAGTCAGCAATTGGAAGGATTTCGGTTCTTGTCTAAATCGGGAATTACACATCCAAACTGGGATCTATGAGCGGCAAAGTGGCGAAGCCTAAAGAAGACAAGGATGCTTCCAAGGGTAAGAGGCGAGCCTTGCCATGCACGCACTGCTTTACGTCCAATTCACAGGTTTTAACGCGACCATGCAGCGATCCCACCCCCTACATGGTGCTCCAATCCCCCCTTTAAGGTTAGACTGAGAACAATAGCAACCACTGGATGGTGAGCCTGACATTCCCAGCACGGTGCATGTGGATGTTGCTGAGATCTGAGCAGTCGCTATAGGCCTACACGCTGCACAATGTGTGTCTTTGAGATCACATGCTTTACTCGCATGGACTTGGTGATCGTGTGTACAGAGAGACAACATGAGGCAAAGCGAAGAGACAAAAAGCGACATTGCATGCGACAGTGTCACAGACGAATAAGCGAATAAGAATAAAGAAATGTTTGAATTAAAAGTAAACATTATGACGCTGGAATGATGACAGAAGAAACCCTAGTAGCGTCACTGGCATCCTGTTGAAATGTCCCTTTGTGTTTCTCGCTCGCGCCATATCCGCATACTGATTCGCACATTCCCATCACATCTGTGCAACCGTGAAGTGTGGAGCCTTAAAGGTCTCGTAGCCTGAGTTTATCACCTATGACTGTGGCGCAAAAAAATGATCTCATCTCAGATGAAAGGAAGTAAACTGCCTCCATTGCCATGGACACGGAGCGGAGACAGGGTTGCCAGAGAAACCTGGCGGGACTAATCATTGTAACCACTCCATCACCGGGGGATGTGCACTACACTTTACGCACTGGCACACACATTACTGCGCCCTTGTCTCAGTGCTCATATTTCTAATAAACAATTACAAAAATCAATAAATGAATCAATGGTTAACAATGACGTAGTTTCATTGCGTCAGTAGATGTAGTTTATTTCCAGATCTACGCAATAAGCAGCATCCATGACTTTCTATAACCTAGAATTATGGCCAATGAATAAACATGTTTTTTTTCCCTGAGTATAATATAATAACACGTGGCTGCTTGCCCGCTGCAGCCTGTCTGTTTATTTACAGAAGCTATAGCAATTCAATTGGATACCCTTGTTTCAGGTTCCCGCTCTGTTTAATGCTCACAACAAATCAATAAACCTAATTGGCTTATTTTGGCAGCACTGCTACAACAAGTGATGACGTGGCCCGTTGTTATTACTATTAATGGTACATACAGTCATGGTGACACCCTTACACAGTAGCCTGTATGCAGAGACCTACCCATATTTCATTCATAGGCCATTGTGAGTTATTTTCTCCCGAATTACTAGTAGCTTAGAGGCCAGTTATTAATAAACAATGAACTATAATGAATATTTACGTCATCATAGCCTACTATACTGAAAATACTGCACTACACTCAGTAGGAATATATAACCTGTTGGTTGATCATATAGCTTTAAAAAAATGCAAGACCGAAACATGTTTTTTCAGCTATATGTATATCTTTACAGAATAGCCTTAGTTTGATGTATATCTTCCTTTTAATGATAATGGTGATGCACTTTAGGGATGAAGGGTAACCATTTTAATGATAAACAGTGTTAAAATTGCCAACGGTATTACGTTTAAATTATCATTAAAACCGTGTTTGATTACTACTCACAGTTAATAATTTCCCCCTGGGATTATTAAAGTATTTCTGTTTCTGATTAATACTGTCCAGCATCAACCAAAGTTGGCAACAGTCACCCAGATGCAAGATGGGTTTGTTTTTAGTCAATTAAAGGCAGGCGACGACAGCGCTACAGCCGTTTCCTGCCTTCTAAAGCCTCTTTCACACAGCCTGTTCATTGTGGGGCCGTTGTGCCTTTATTACTACCTGATGTCTGTGTGAAAGGCACAGAGAAGAAAAGGGGGGGGGGGGGGGGGCAAAGCAGAGGTAGTCACAGAGACACAACAGTGTCGAGCCGATGTCTGTGTGATTGGGAAAGCCAGCAGGGCGTAACAGTACAGATGCGCGAGTCAACCCACAGGTAGGTCACAAAGTGACAAAGTGTAGCCTAAGTTATTAATATCTTACAGAAACATTGCGTACTATAGTCCACTGTCTGTTCCCCTCTACTTTTCTCACCATTCCTCTCTCAAACACACACACATGGGTGCTGTGGTGCTGCAGTATATCTCTGTCCTTCTCTCTACTGACAATTGTGCTACTATAACATATAAAGTTGGCAGTTTGTGGGTCGGGTCAGCTTCACGCGGTCGATTTATGGTAGAGAACAGATAACATGCACTAGATGCAGCCGTCTCTTTTGCTTAAGGAATGCTGGCATTCTGTGTAAAATCACATCTGGTTTTATGCCGCCTCGCTGGGTCCGTGCAAAATACCAAAAAGCCAGCGTTTCTTCATTGTGGCACTGTTGCGGAATTTCTGCGTGAATCTGAAGTGCGGTTGTATGGCTGTATTTTTTTATTTTTTTTTATAATGACTAAGTCCTGAGACACACCTGATCGGAGATGGTCACCCAATTATTTATGTAGAAAGATCCATCTCTAATGCATCTACTGTACCTCTACATGAATCCGTCCATCAGACTTCAACATCAATTTTAGAGATGACAACAGTTATTTTGTGTAATCTATCATGATCATTTTGAAAAATACTTTACCTACCCTGGGACTGCAGAGTGAATCTCTAAATCTGGAACACAAGCGCTCCTCTCTTTATAAAGTATGTTATTCATGCTTAATTGTTCTTAGTGCCTAACATGGAACAAAACTAACTTATAAAGCTAAAACCAAACAAACACAATGGCAGTTAAAGGAAAAGGGTATATGATACGCATGTCATGCTGACAATACAGCGGGCAAAATATGCTCAAAAGAATTGATTTCAAGATGAACCTCCACAGCAACTTTCCCTCTCATCTCCCGCTGAAAATCAATGGCATGTGTGAATGGCTGACTCATTTAAGCCCTAGGGCAGAACCATCTCCCAAACTCTCAGATGAGATAAAAAAAAACATCTTTCACTTTAACCAAGAATGCTCAACAGAGCGTGGTCTAGGTGTATAGATACAAAGCAGCAAGCCAAACGCTGGGGTGGCTCTGCTGCCTTCCAAAAAAAACAAAACTGCGGTTCATTATCCGCATCACTGAGAGGGTCACTTGATGCCAGCCGCACTCCATCAGAGACTTGAATGGCACAAGAGCGGGGAATTGCACAGGGGGGAGATCAGTACTGACCCTGCCAACGTTGGCAGCCACCTGTCCCACAAATTATTTTAGGGAAACAGTCCATTAAAGTCGGAACCACCTGCCATCTCCACAGCTTTTTTACCGCAAGCTGTTGGCCGACAGAAGCTTCTAACTGCTCTGCTTATTCAGAACTGAAGTTTCCCCCAGATTCCCCCATTTCCTCTCATCTACCCTCATCATTTTTCTTTTTTCCCAGAGCATCTTAGCTATTTCCGCTAATGAACCAGGCTGCTAAAATTACATATGAATGTAATGTAATCATTATTATATGAGCTTACTATGGTGCTTTCAGTTTCACCCGGTAGAGCGTGCGCTGCATGTAGGCTAAGTCCTTAGCAGTGGTCTGGGTTCAAATCCAACCCATGGCCCTTTGCTGCATGTTATCCCCTGTCTTTCCCCCTGTTCCTGTCATTCTCCAGTTGATCTATAATAAAGGCCATAAAAGCCATGAAGATAATCTAAAAATAATTACTTACCCTGTGTTTTCCTGAGGAAATGTTTTTCTTGCATACATCCACAGTGAACGAAGAATCCAAAAACTGAAAGAAATCATAGTTCTTTGTTCATCGTGGCATGCAAGAATAACAAATGTTTCTTAAATAATTCAAGGTAACATGAGGATAGTCCTTTTTGTACAAATGGTCATTCTGAGGGGGTAAGTATACCTTTAAAACTGTGCAGCTCAGGACAAAATCCCCTTTTTGTCACTTCAGTTCAGTTTTGTGACAGTAATCTGTTCTTCTCTCCTCTGTGGCTCAGTCAGAGAGGCCATAGTTCATCCCGTTGCAGCACATGTGAAAACACAGAGTATGCAGAGACGGAGAGAGAGACATGGTGGGGTAGAGGGGGGCTCCAATCAACACCAGTGACTCACGTTGTTGGTTTCCCCTGTCCTTGTGAAGCTAAGCTGTGCAGACAAAGTGATGTGTCAAAGCACGACATGCACACTTCAACTTTACAACTTCCCATAGCCTGAAAACTCAGCTAGACAAACCCTGGTTTATACCCATTATGGATTATGCAGACATTTCTACTTCTGCTCATAGTCACCATCATATTTTACATGTTCAGTTTAATAAAGCCAACACGTATAGTTTTATGATCACGTTTTTACTTCATAAATGCCAAAAATCCTGTGCGCAAAGAACTTCGACCGCACATCTGTCACTCCCCTCACACTTCATCACAGTGAAGTACATTGATAGACTCCACTCTTGGGTGTGAGTGTCAGCCAGTAGATTCATATCCGCCTAATATTGCAGGTCCGAGCCGGGCAGCAGGCATAAGTCTTGCATATTTGCAGGCAGATTAATTCAGCTTGAGGCCAGCCACAGAACTGAATCAATAGATGCCCAGAGAGGAGTTCGGAGCTGCTTCATTAATCACAATGCAGGCAGCTCAGTCCTCCACGGCACTGACGCCTGCTCGAAGCTCATCAGCAAAACTATGTGTCGTCTACAGTGTTGTTGCAATCTTTCTACATGATTACTGGATCTCAGAAAAAGCCCCCTTGAATAGCATGTAGTCAAGTGAGTATTTGGCCATTGTTTAATCATGATGTTTCGTATGTAGTCAATACCTGCACTGCCCGCTTTAGTTGTTCTCTTCCACTGAATGGAGCATGCACTGTGATGGGATTTTTGTTAAGTAGAAGTTACTTGTGCAAGAATATATCTGCATAATAAAATATATTAAAAATGTTTGCAGAGTTACCAAGTCTCTGTTTTTAGCTGTGACCAGCAGTACACGAGCACATCCCACAGTGCATACTTTGACAGGTTACAGCGATACACGTGCATTCACGTCGGTGTTTGTGAGCTCAACTTGCGATGCAGTAGATTTTCGTGTCAGGGGGTCCTCAAATTCTAATCCCAGGGTTTGGAAAATGATTCCAAATAAATCTTAACCACAGCAAGTTCACAGGATTTCCTGCTATTTGACAGGGCCAGCTTAAACATATATTTTTTCTCCAAGATATTATTGCAAAACCCATTTCAGGTTTTTTCCCCCTTCATTTCTATCCTTCTTAGTAACTGTACAATCTAAATAGTGAACTTTTTGGACTACCACTTGACACAACGACTATCTTAACACAGTGCAGTGCATCAAAATTTCCAAATACGAAAGCTGTGAGAGTATGTTCTCTTTCTCTTTAGGTGTTGATTTGACTCAGTGAAAAGTGAAAAGATGCAATTCAGAAAAATACTTCAAAAAGTAATGTTGTGGAAGTGGATTCTTCAATAAAGATCAACAAACAGGATCAGCTTTTTCTCCGTGGTTTATTTTGCCAAAGCATTTTCTTCTGCAGACAAAAATATGTTCATCCCTGCGTCCTCACAAAGTTAGAGTCTAGCAGGAATGACCACGAGCCAAATCATGCCCAGGGGAAGAGACAGGACACGAATAGCCTTGGTTGGGTGACGTCTTTTGACCAAACAAAAACATGCCTTAGTTATTACAATTCTGAACATTCTGAACCTCTATCATCACAAGGTCTCTAACACAGGGTGCAGATGCACAAATATGCCAATATATCATCATGAGTTAGCTATTTGCATTATCCATTAAGAAGGTGAGACAGAAGAGACACTGAACTGTGTCTGACCTGACAAAACTATGATTATGAATTACAAATATCCAAAATTCCCACAACAGTAAATAAAAAGTAAAAGTACTAAATGACATTCTTATATTCCCTACAATTTATTCAAGTGAACTAAAACATTTTGTCATATGAAACTGCTGGGGTTTGTGAGGACACGTTCCTCTGGAAGTATTTGTGGTGTCAGTGTGGTGGAGTTGTTGCCTGTCACTTTATTTCTTGGTACTGACGCAGATCTGGTCACACTGCCTGGAGGAAACTTATTCGCCTCACATCAGAGATCTGCCACTCTCCATCGCCGGCTTGCAGGCGGATCACTGTTTGGGAATGTTGAGAGCCCCTCTCTTCAATTCCTCTGTCAGTTCAGATTTCTGAATGACACAGGGCGCCCTGTGTCTGGTGCATTGGTTTCTGATTCTCGGTCTGCTGTGTTCTCTGGGATTTTGTACAATTTGTTTGTTTGAAAACAAAGTTGTGTTCTTTTAAGTAAGTCAACCACATCATTGGAGTTGGTTGTGCCAAAGTCTAAAGTGCTCAGTTATTCATCAATTAACGGTGATATATATCCGCTAACATGGTCAGGCAAAACACATTTCTAATCCTATTAATTTCTCTTGACTTTGGAATGGAATCACGCTCTGTCTTTCGTCATCACTGCCAGAAGCATTCTGTCCTTAAAATCTCTAAATACCTGACTGTTCTGGTGCATTAGTCAGCTCGCTGCGAGTAATCCGCAGAGCTTCATGTCGTCTGAGGTGAATGGCTTTGAGAGGTGTCCCTTCAGCGCCTGCTGAGACATGCATGACTCTGGTTTTAATTTGCCAGGCCACCGAACCAGTAAAGAAATGTCACTGGTAGAGATAGATTTTATTGATACCCATGACATTATCTATTCTGCTGATTTGTCCGATTCTTTATCAATTCCCTGATTGATTCCTGAGCAATTCAGTCAATCAGAGCATGCAAGCGGAGTGGCGTGGGGAGAAGCTCAAAGCATTTCTGAGCTGCTCTACTCAATATCGCTCCATGCTGAACTAGATTTCACCCTGCTCAACTCAAATCACTCACCACTCCCTCGAAAAAAAAGAGAAAAAACTGTGTTGTATTTATCAGATGAACAGCACCTAATGCGAGGGAGCTCCGTTGATCTGCATGTACTGCCGTGCTGCAATAATACAGAGACCAGTTCGGGCGTGCTTCCATCTCATGGTTTGAGTAGCACCAGAGCGAATTGGAGCAGGAGATATAGGGGACACCCCAACTTTTTAAAAAATCAGTTCTGCGCTCCATAAAAAATCCTTGCACTCCATGCTCACTCTCAAAGTAAAATGATCATTTTACAGACCTTTACAAGCTGCACTGTTGTCATCTTTCTTTGTGAAATGAGCCACACATTGGACCAATTCTGTGTCTCCACTATGACTCATTGTTGCAAGTTTCCAGCAGTGTTTGAGCAGAAGTTTGACATCATTTTTTTTCAATGCACAACTATCAGAAAAACGTGCCTGTATTGATAAAAGATATTCATAAACTATGAGGCATATCATTCGAGTGAATCGGACATTTGGAACCGCTTCCTGATGTTTATCCCTATTCACTGGGGTGCCCGGTTACCTGCATAGTGTTTCTCTTCTTCAGGGTTGTTCTCACCCATCATTTTTATTCTTGTCATTTCTTGATGTGGTAATACTCCCCTTGGTAGGCATTAAACTGCTCATGTCATCTGGCTTCCTCTCTAAATGTTGTCACTCAGAGGGACTAAAGGGTTTAATCCTCGTTAACAAAATGGCCATGAATGTTAAAACATCTGGCTCTCTGCTGAATCTCCCTGCTCTTTCGCAAACATTGGACTACACAGACCCAGCAGTAGATGTGGTATGTGTAATATTACAAACCAGCCATCTAAAAATGTGTTTTCAAGAGTGCATTAGTGAATGTGTAGCCGGGAGGGACACTATAATGCCATGCCGATCCCTATGTTATAACAAACTGATTCACAAAACATAATTTTGAATCGATTGAATGCAATGTATTTTCTTTCAACAATGAGTTTTATAGATTTAGTTTTAAGTGTGTAGCACTAAAATGGATTTTATTGCAGCCAAACACTAACTTGGCACTGTAATCTAATCCTTTTCTCTCTATAGGCTTGTTTCAGAATTTCCTGAGGCCAACTGATGTTGAACATTACTCATGATGAAAATATAATTTCTGCACTTGAATTCTTTCATCTAAATAATGGAGTGCAGATCACAACTCTGTCTAGTAGGTGTGGCATTAACTATAACCTGTGGATTTTGGATTACTGACATTTTACTTTCTAGTTAATTCCATTTTAAGATAATCCCTCGTAATTGCGGTTGTGTGTCAAACTGCCCAGACAACATTAAATGCCTCTCCACATGGCCAGAACACTGAACACACAGAACAGAGGGTTGACTGTGCGTTTCATAATATTTTCAAAACTATGCCAAATAAGGCTTTACTGTACACCGAGCAACCCTTTCCTAAATACGCTAATACCTAAAAAGCAGAAGTTTGAGGCTTCATCTGGTAGAGGAGGACATGACATTTGTACCATGGATTTTGGACAAAGATGACATCAGAAAATGTTTCTTTATCCCGTCTGCTTTCCACTGCTGCTCTGAAGAGGGAGCACACTTTAATGATGTCGCCTGGTTTAATCGTATACAGGAGATGACAAATGGCAAAGTGAATACCTTCGCCAGGCGCGTGACAATCCAACTCTGAGTGCTAATGGGCTCACCGTAGATCAAATGCTTTTAGTCCATCGGAGACGAAGGAAAGAGCTCATCTGTTCAACTGAGCATGTGGCAGCACTGACTCATTTGTCTGTGAGCCTTCACACCACCCTGAGCTCACTTTCACATTGTGTACAGTATGTGCACACATGCATTTCTACTGGAGCTGAATACCACAGATGTCTTCTTCTCTTATCTCACCTCTGAAGGTCTGAACAATTTCAAGTGGTTATTTTTCTAACTGTCCTTTGAGAAAATGTCACATCGTGCTCTAGACTAGAAAAATATGTTTTGCAAAACATATTTCAAAAACCTAGAAATTAAACCCGGATTTATTAACTATTGGAGGTTTTGAGGGCACAAAGGGAAGGTTAGAGAAGTAATTACAGTGTTCCAAGGTCACCGTAGAAGCTACAAATTGCTGTTGTCATTCAAACTAAACTGCACAGAGCCTGGTGGGTCTGAAGCACCCATAACGTTGAGTATACGATTTAAGAGAGGGTCGTTTTCTGATAAGAGTTTCACCGATGATATACAGTACTTCAGTCATGGTCTCAAAATCATGTAGTGTACAGAGGTTTATGGCCTGCCGGATTCTATATTTTAAATCATGCTCGGGATTAATAGTTGCTCTGGACATGAACTAATTAAAATTGGTGAAAATTATAAAGGGGATTAAGGCGACGTAAGAAAGGGAGGCGATAAGACTGGACCAGTGGTAATAAACAGGCGCTACAGGCTGGAACAGAAGAGATCTGGGAGACTGCGTCTAACTGGCGAGCAGGCCCCTGCGATGCTGGTAACTAATGACTGCCTCTCATTTGAGCAGAATGCAGATTAGTGATTGGCAGTGTCTTAATTTTGAGCAAGGCTGTAATCACTGTAGTGATGATTCACCAAGAAGACACCAGAACAGCAAACCATCAGCTCCTCTGCACACATGCAGAGAATGGTTAACAGGATTACTTGCTTCATGCTCTTCCCCAATCCTGCAGCTCATTTCACCAGCAAGTTACAAACAGGGCCTCACATCAGCTTGCATCAGTGTTCCTCCTCAGCCAGTCTCACTGCCTATGAGAAGAAACGTCAGTGTGGAAAGCAAGGAGGAAGTCCTTAACTGACCTCATGATGGTGTTTTTTAATAGGCTTTTTATGGCTTTATGAGGCCTGACCCATTGTTTGTTGTAACGTATGATGCTCTGGGTATGCGCCGTGTCAAAAACGTCCAACTGTAGTTTAGAAAAAACCCTGGAAAGTGTTGCACATCATTGTGTGAGTGAAGTGTAAGGTAGCAGGAACAAAATAGCAGCCAGGAGTTTCGGTTCATGATGTCCACACTGACAGTGAGCAGAGCAACCGCTTAACAGATGTAATTGTTTTGCACTAATTTTAACGACATTGTGCCGGTGCACAGGCTGTTAGCTGAAACTGCATTTGAATTTCGGTATTCAGTTTGTGCTGCAGTTAATATTTATTATAGACACTGTTAAATGAAAGCTATATATTCTTAAAGCAGTCATAATTTATATGAGCTGGAATGGCTCGGGCCACCTTTTTTATTGCAGCCCCTCTGTAAATTACAGTCATTTGCAACTATTTTGCATTAGAAATGTTGGCCATAAATGTGTGGGAGCAGTATGATGTTCATTGATTTCAGTGTTTTAACCAGGACCACTATGATTTTCCAACCTTTACCAAGTGGTCTTAGTCGCCACAAGGTTATCTTTATTGGCCCAGTAGGGGAAATGTGTTTTGGAGCCAGGGTTCACATAAAAACAGAATACAAAAAGAACAACATCAATGACCCACAACAACACAATATATCACAGAGATACTGCAGGGCAGAGAAATGGAGTACACATGTACAAGAGAGGAAATATGCAAGTAAGCAAGGGAAGTGTGACGAATGCAGCCAGAGTGCTTTGGGCTATTTAGCATATCAAAAGCACTTGGGGTGAAGGGCACATGGAATACCTTAGTCCTCAAACTCAACCTTACTAACATGCAAGTAATGCAGGAATATCCAACCGAAAAACACTGGCAGTGAACATTTACACCAACATTAAGTTAAGTATATAGTTGCTCATGAAAGTCATTTGTATAGGAAATCCGGTTTAGCTTTACTGTGTGACCAGCTGGTGACTTGGGTGGACAACAAGATGTAGTTGGAAGCCGGAGGAAGAGCAATCAATTTGAGTCATTGCTCATTAATTAAGGCCTTGACTGAACTGACCTGGAGGTTAATACTTTTGACCTTATTGATCTCTGGGTGAGTCAAAAATACCTGTTTCATTAGAATGAAGGTATGAGCAGTCTCTAGTGAGAAGGCAGAGGATTCAGGGAATAGGAGAGTGTTTGTTCGAGATTCCAGGTGTCGTGACTGACGGGTAGGATGAGTCAACACAAACTAAACAAAGGTGTGACGCAGATGACTAATGAAAATGGACATTTGACAGCTGAAAGGCTATTGGGAATATTACATAGACGCCAAGAAGGGGACAAAAGAACTGCACCTACTTTAAAGTCATATATACGCTTTGATTCACATCTTTGGGCCAAGTTTAATGTGTTGAATGACCGACGCACTCAGTATCGGCTTCTCTTGAGCTGGAATATGAACGATGATATATAGCAGAAAGCCATTAGTACCATTCCTCAGAGAAAGCTCATTCATTCAGCATTGATGAGGACAGAGGATAGAAGGTTAATACATTCTGAGCCCAATATTCAACAGGGAGAAGAAGATAAAAGAAGTTCAGATTAAATGGTGGAGGGCTAAAATACAGCATATGAAGTAGTCAATGTCAGCCTCACAAATGAAATGTGGATGTGTGCCTTTATATGTGTTTGTGTTCTTTTTGTAATATTTTAGTACTCACTGTGTGAAAATGATGAAGCAAGTGTTAAATGCGAGGGGCCTTCTGTTTCGAGGATGTGAGAAAGAATGGGGAATAAAGACATTGTTAACATGACTGCTAAATATAGCAACGATCCTTCACTGGTCCCTGAAGCCAATTTTACACAGTCTGGAGCAGTGAACATCGCGGCTGCGCCTGCCTCCTTCTCATCAGGGAGACATCATTTACATAATGAGACGCTGCCACGGCAACAAAGCCCCAATAAGCATGGGAGTCGTCAGTCATGGGGGGATGGATACCAAGGTGCCTTCCTAGCATGCGCTCTTGATGCGCCGGAGGCTGCAGCGTTGTGGGCGCTGCCACACATGTACAAACATTTGCTCGGAGCCTGAGAGAGAGGAATTAGAAAATAAAGGGTTGGAAGGCAAGTGTAAATGGGGGTGGTGTTAGTAGAAGGGTTGGAGGTGTGTGTTTGTGTGTTTGTGGGCACAGTAAACGTGGTATGCACATTACAGAGACATCTGTGGTTTGGTGTATTTTGACACCTGATGTGTATGAGGTGTTTGACAGCACTCTGGCACAATTATTTGTCTTTCAATTTATTCTCTTATTCCTTTGTCTTATTAGTCTTTATTGCTTACAGGGTCTTACAATTGTAGATCCACTCAACTGTATGCTGTTCACTGGGTTCAGATGTTTTTTACGTGATCAGTAGTAATGTTCTTTTTTGTTGGACCTACTTTTCACAGATCGATTTGCAGCAAGATTTAGGCTGTTGCTGTAGTTCCACAAAAGCCTAAACTTACGCAGAGCTTTAGCTTGACTGCAGTGTGATCCAGTTTCCCACCTGACAAACTTTCCTCTTTGTTTTGTCAGATGTCATCAGAGATTCGCCGTGGTGAATGATCACATCATTTTCAAAGTAATTAGAGGAGACAAGTCTCTGCCTACACTGCAGTAGAGAGAGAGAGAGAGCGAGAAAGAGAGAGAGAGAGAGAGAGAGAGAGAGAGAGAGAGAGAGAGAGAGAGAGAGAGAGAGAGAGAGAGAGAGAGAGAGAGAGAGAGAGAGAGAGAGAGAGAGAGAGAGAGAGAGAGAGAGAGAGAGAGAAGCAAAGGGACAACGAGAGAGGGAGTGTGAGAGGGAGTGTGAGAGGGAGTGAGATGGCAGTCAGTGATCTAACAGTAATCCATAACAGCAGAACTGGCTACCATAAAGAAGATGAACAGTGCTGTAGGCGAGATGAAAAGGTTACACGCAATGATGGCAAAACGCCTCAGCTTTGCTTAAAGGTTACAGTGGAAAATTTAGATAGGGACATGTTCCTTCCACAGTACCCATAACAGTTTCCGATTTCTGATTCCAGTTGGATTCTAGTCCACTCTTCAGCAAGTCTCACTTCACAGGAGCAGATGAGCTTCAGCACACCAGGTCTAAATAAAGTAATTAACTCAAAAGTTGTAGCCAATTCTTGGGTTTCTAATCTTTATTCCTTTTTGTTTGATCTTTTGAATGGTCAGTTGTTCTCCCTGCTTCACACAACAGAGGCATCCTTTAAATCTTTCTTTCCACAGACCTTTGTATCCTAGCAACCTTTAAAACATGTCAAACAGTGAAGGAAAGATACTGCAACCCCCAAACAGCAGAGTCTGAGATGGCTCTTGTTTTCACATGATGGCCTCTTCATAAATATCTATGTGTGTGTGTGTGTGTGTGTGTGTGTGTGTGTGCGTGTGTGTGTCTGTGTGTGTGTGTGTGTGTGTGTGTGTGTGTGTTTTCTCTCTGGTCTGCCAGTGTAGCTCCAGAAATTTACAGGGCTGTCTTTGTATTTGGCTGCACTCTGTAGATCAGAATGGGAGGCATCTGGTGTTTGTTTTTCTTTGGCGTTTGTATTGCGCTGTGCATATATGGATCTATATGCAATCTGTTTGCATTGTGAGTCTTAATCAATTAGTCAACTGACTTGCCTAAAAGATAATACGTTGTAATCCTACCACATCCGGTTTCATGCACTTAAAACATAACATATTCACACTGGCGCATTAATAATTTGTGAAATGTGAACATCTGTAGACACATTTCCACACAATTATAGTGCATGCTCATGTCACTAGTGAAAACATGCACATCCTCTTAAAAAAAGCTAGACATTGATAGACCTCTAAAAGTATCAAACCCTTGAATGTCCTTACTTATACACATCCTTGCTGCTTAAAGCACATTTTGGTATGATTTCACATATTTCGGGAACTAGAAACTGTATTTGGATCCTGTGGGCATTTTTGGTAGGATGAGCAGAATGTGTTGTTAACACTGTGAGGAGGCAGTCCTAACACTTGCTCTAAAATCAGTCATCACAACCATAAAAAAAGAAAAACACTTGCATGGCTCCTTAGCCGTGAGACATTGGAAAGTAAAAAAGAATATTTTTGTCTGTCGGGTCATTGAACTTTATTCATTTCTTTGAACCTCTGGCGGATAGAGAACTTTCCATAACAAGCTTATGGTGCTCAAATCCATCCTGCACCCATCACACAACTTTTTGGATGCAGAGGAAAATGGCTTTAAAGCGTAAACAAAGCAGATGCTTTTACTTTGGTAGTAGATGGACAAAAGTTCTTATCAGCCAAACAAAATGTGGATGTTGTTTTTTCAAATGTATCCATTCATTTATTCATAGTTTCTGCTTATGTTCGGAGTAGGACCCGGAGCAGCGACACATTCTGAAGATTCCAGAAGTGTTGAAGCTTAATGCTTACAACATGTTAATCGAGAAATGCATCAGCTAAATGTGTTGATGGATTGTGTATAGTATGTGTGTGTTGAGGGTTTGTGTGGGTGGGTGCTCAGCGCTCCACTCTGTAAAGCTCTGAGGGACAGATGGCTGCTCGGTTTCATTGCGAGTTGCTCTACCGGTCTCTCATCTTTGGCTCTTGGTCTCTATCCTGTCTTGGCCGTGGCATCATAGTTATAGCCAACCACGCACACACACAGACACAGACACACACAGACACACAGACACACACACACACACACAGTTCCTTTTACCCAGCAGGCTAACCAGGCTGCCTACTCTGCGATAACCGCTAACCCTGCCTCTGAAAGTGACCTGACCCATTCTGCAATCTAAAGCAACAAGCTAATCGCTGCGACAGGCTACTGGCTCAGCAGGTTTTTTCATTAAACTTAATAGCACCACATTACTTTACAAGCACATGGAAATCTATGGAATCGACTTTAACATGACTTTAACTAAAAAGCGTCCACATTACGAGTTGCTCTTCATTACTGCTGTAGTACAATCAAGTGGACTGCCCCCCTTTTTTATAGCCTGTATGTGTTGACATTTTGGCAAATTAGCACCATTAAATGTATGACAAATTAGCTTTTTGTAGCAGTGTACCAATGCACATACAGACAACCATCACAGGATTACTTTGATACTGAAGGAACCTTGAAAAATGTGATAATTCTCAGGCAAGTTCTGCATTATAAGGAGCTTTTTTTCCGATGATTTCTAAGCAGAATTATGGATCCTTAGTTTACAGTGAAGTGACAGTCACTGAGGGTTTAAAGTACCTTAATTGCCTCCGTGAGCTATGTGTTAAAGCCACTCCTGCTGCTTATGACTGCTGACTGTGTTAATGAGCAGGCAAACTCAGCAGGAGAAACTAATAACTAATAAGTTCCTGTTGTTTTTAGAACACCTTCACCTGTCCCTTTCACCTCATGCTCTATCTTTGCCTCATGTCTCTTACCTTTGTCTTAGATGTTTATATCTTGCTGCTACTGCATTCATTTCACTACAGTTTTATGAGTGATCAATGTCTGAATATTCATCTATCATGTGCCTTTGTAAAAGTGTTGGAATCTAAATGAGTATCCTTTTGCACCATCACTATTTTATAATTTCTATTCTGAGTGAAACAGTGAAATTGCATGTTAGAAGGCAGCCCCAGTCCCTGATTAAGTAAATTAGCCACTACCTTAATAATTAGGAACTAATTACCAGAAGATTGCGAGCGCAAATTGAATGAAAGATGTAGTGTGAACTTGCTCTGCGTAAAAATAGCCCTAGTAATCTACAATTTACAGGTAGAGACAGCGGAAAGATGAGAAAAGGGATCCTGAGCTTTTGGTAGATTTGATGACAGCTGCTCCAGCTCTGCTCACCCTTCTCTGAATAACTGAAAACCCTGACGGCTATATATATTTGCATGTGTCTGCAGGTGTGTAAGGGTGAAGAAATGTTTTCTGTTCAATCATCTCTGTATTTGCTCTCCTTTGTAGCAGATTTTGAGACGGATAAAAAGCTGCAGGAAGCACAGCGCTTTTCTCTCTTTGCTCCCAACAGATGAACGCATCCACAAAAGTTCACACACTAATGCACACACACAGGATGTAATACACACACGCACGCACGCACACACACAAAAACAGAGGATAGGTCTTGTCATTGCATACGAAACATTTACAATATATAGCCAATTTGTACTCTCAGAAAGTTAAGTCACACTTAACTTCACACAGTTAGTATAGGAGGATGTTATATTATTAAAAACTCATAAATATCATGTTATTACAGTATAAACAGCTGCATCACTTGTTGGCTTGTTGACACCACATCCAGGAGAGAACCATAAATACAGTCAAAGCTTCAGGAAACAATAATTGTGCGCTCCCCTATAAATGTGAAATCCAAATCTAGCCCAGGCATAATTACAGTGCTGGTGATGTTATGCTTTTCCAACGCTTTTCCAAGTTGAAATTATTAAAGCTGTGTTGCCACCAATTAAGTTGTTTGTCTTTGCAAAGCGATCTCCACGTGCCCACTGCTGCTTATTAATAAGTAGTTGAGTCACAGCACCCTGCCTGCTGATTGAAGGGAAGATGAAAGTAGGAAAATGGAAGAAAAATGACCCGATGGTGGCTGCTTTTCTAACAGGCAGAGCTGAGGCTGTCGTACACGTTACTGAATCATACCAGTTTGGGCTTGTTAACAGGCAGTTGTGTGGGTGCTCTCAAGGTTCCTTTGAAAGTTATAAATTCAATTGAGAGACACTGAAGTTTAAGGAGAAGCTGAGCTGCGCTGTTGCATATTGAAGTATTATTCATTAGAATGATACAAGTAAGATGCTGATACTTTACTCAAAATATTTCTTTTTACTATAAAACACTAATGCCCTGTAAGCTTGAAAAAAAACCTTCAGTAACTGTGGCCTGCTTGAATTTGTGTCAAGTGGTCTGACGTTTTCACAGTGGAAGAATGATCAAAGCATGCTGAAATTTTGATAAAATCTGAAGCATAATATATTTATTTTGGGCTGGCAGTTTTTCAGTCCATGGGGACTTGGGCTTGGGAACCAGAGGGTCAATGGTTCAAGTCCCTGGGACGACCAAATACAGAGTGTTGACTGGTAGCTGAGAGGTGTCAGTTCACCTGTCAATGCCAGTCCTTGCTCTGACGTGTTCCTTTTAATGGATGTTTATAGGTCCTGTTTGCATGTGTGTGTGTAATGTGTATAATAACAAGTGAAAACTTGAATTTTAATTAATAAAGTATGTCTTCTTCTTCGCTGTCCATCTGTGTGCTCAGTATGTTGCAAAGACTCATGGTTATGCCAAAATATGGCTAGCGGGGCTTGAGGAGGCCAATAAAGCGACACTTAAAGAACCGCATTTACTCATATTTTGGCAAAACAATGGCTGGAACATACTGAGCATACAGATGGACAATGAAAAAGTGGATTGTGTTGCAGGAGTCATTTATATGATATTTTTTTACCCCAACTAATTAACTGAATTCAAGCTGACCACAGCTGCAGTTTATAGTGAACAACCAAACTATATAAAGCCATGTTTAATGGTTTTACTGTTTCACACATATTATTGATTTAACTCAACTGTAAAGTCTAGAAAGAATCAGTGTTTTAAATCTATGAGGGTTTTAAGTGAAGAAACACTTTGAAGTGTGTGTCACACCAGCACATATAGACTATATTCTGTATGGTTTAAATGCCCTGAACCCTGAAGTAAGTTTTTGTAGCATATCATTTGTTACTTGAGTGTTTGCTTTTGTTATTAAAAATGACAAGGGGGGGAAGGGGAAGTGCGTAGTAATAGCTAATAGGTAGCTTATCCCTGCTGACCACGTGTTGAGTCTGACTATGATGCCTAGGAAAAGTGACGTCCTAGCTTTTATTTTTGAAGGATAAGCATTTGGACCATACACTGTCGCCTACATAAAGATGGACGACACGTCTCCACTTCCTCCCACTATAATAAAGTGAAGCCAAAATATCACGGATACAGGGGCCGCAATATTGTTATTTTGCAACCAGAGTCTGCGCTGTAGGGTCAAACTCTCTAAGGCAGGGGTGTATGAGCTAGTATAGACCTAATGTCTTTCCCATCTGCTGTGTCTGGGTAGTGTGAGGCTGTTGAGGGGCCCCGTGCTCCTCCATGTCATCTAATACACAACATGGAGGTAGTGAGTAGACAGATAATTTTAGCTTATTCTGAAGACATTACATGTCTGCTTGAATCCATAATCACAGTATGTAAAGACTGTGGGTGTACTGTAAGCAAGTGTCTTGGTGCATATATAAATGAACAATCGCATGCAGATGCATTTTTGTGTTGTAGCGTGAATATTCTAGCGTGAATGAAGTCACAGCGTGTGGTTACACGCAAAATAATCTACACACGCTCATTCTCATTCAAGGTACAGCGACATCCTTCTGATTATGAATAGTAACCTACCATCAAAACAGAATAGGATTTCAAATAATGATCGTTTCACTGATTTCTGAGATTCAATATTTAAGAATTTAGTCAGTGGAAAGGATATCTTACATTTGAAGGCTGAAGAGAAGGTTTCCTGGGCAAGACAGTAAACTGTGTGTAAAAGGATAATGCTAAAGCTAGGTAGTGTCTTTTTCACAAGAAAAAATGCTCAATTGTTCACATGCGGGTAGCACCCACTCTCTGTACACTTCTGATTATCCTCCTTTACGAGGTGTGCAACTGCTAATGTACAGAGTTAACATGGCAGGGGTGCATGCATGCGGTCTTGCAAGGTTACTTCAAGTGACTCCTCTGGCTGGAGGGTTTCTCTCTGTCTCTCTCTCACTCTCCTCCCGCTTCTCTCTGTCTCTCCCACTTTGAAGCGTGCCGTGCTGTAGGATGTGTCTGAGCCAGCAGCAGTCTGAATGCTGATGAATGTCTGCACAGATAACCTGCGACTGATCTCAATGCCTGACTCCCCTCATATTTAACCCCTGTGTAGCTAGGCAAGTCAAAAAAGGAATATATCATTATCAGATCTACAGCAAGCACAGTTTTGGCAAAGGAGTAGCTGCAGTTGGGGCTGATAACGTATTCAAGTGTATTCCAATGAAAGAAACAGAATCATCACTTGTGTTCCCATCCAAAGATTTTTCTATAAGTGATTTAGTAACAAGGCCTCTTCTATACCACTCAGAACTCCTCTAGAATTTTAGTCACCACCTTCCCTTTCTACTCACATCACTTACTTCTTCAACGTCATCATTCCAGACTACTTCTAGCAGCACATTAGTGCTCCCTTTTTTAGAAAGGGTTTTAATCTTTCTGCCTTTCTACTTCCCTTTCATCACTTCCACTTGAACTTACTCTCTCAACATTGGATTGAGAAAAACACGCCGCTTGACTGCTCCTCTTCCTCCCTCAGCGTCAATTAGATTAGTCGGATTTTATGTCGCTGGCCAACGAGCTTGTAATATCCTGGGCCAAAAGTTTTACAGCGGCCAGTCTCGGCTGTTTGCATCAGAGGCTGGTTGTTGGAGAGCAGAGTGAGCAATAACAGCTGCACAGGACTCAAGCAAAATAATGCATGAAGAGAAATGCATGAAGAGAAACACAAAAAGCAAGGTATTTGATAGGTTGGCTTTATACCAATAAAATAAAACACTGGATATCAGCGCCATGCCTATGGACTTGTAGAAAAGTCTACTTGGGCCCTCAGTCATCAGAGACCACACACACTCACACAGACACACACGCAAGCACACAAGCACGCACGCACGCAAGCACGCAAGCAAGCACGCAAGCAGGCAAGCACACACACACACCTCAATCACTTCACTTTTGTGTGACCCCATCTCACCCATCTCGATTGCCTTCTGGGATTCTCTCATCTTCAAGCTTCACTGACTTGTCCTCATGTTTTGCACTCTACTTGATCTGCACACATTCATCAGGTAATCACCTGCTTCCCTGTGACATCACATGGTTATTTCCCGAATTCGAATTATGTGTGTAGATTTGGATCCTTTGCGTGTGCACATGCAACACAATTTCTGTTGACATGCAATCAGTGCACGGTGGAGCAACGGTGACAGTAGCAAACACGAGGGTGTCGATCCTAGGGTGCACTGGGAGTGCTTGAGGAAATGTAAGCAGCTTAAGCAGTCCATGATGTTGTCATCTCTTCTCAGCTGAGCTCCCAAAATAACAGGCCCTCTGGGTAAAGACTGGCAGAGCTGAGCAGGGGACAGTCAACAGAAAGACACAGAACAGCCCGGCCCAGATTAGACCAGATCAGACTAGCCCAGTTACTCAGTCCACTGAAGCTCTGAAAACTAGTAAATTCAACCTCGCAAAGCAGAAGTTATTCCAGTGGACTGTGCCTTTACATGGCCTCATCCTCTCTACCTAGAAACCTGCACCGTTAAGCCCATCTTTTAAAGGCCTGAGTGCAGCAGGCATTTCCCATGAAGCCCTGTCTTTTGCAGGAACCAGTGTTGGGCAGTTGACTTTAATGAGAAAGCTTTCTGCCTGAGCCTAGTGTGGCGGGTGAGGTGGTCGTGGTGCCAGTGGCGGGGGAGGTAGGATTAACGTGTCTGTCTCTCTCACACACAAACACTCCGACTAGGTCCCATTAAGCGGCTAAGTGTGTCGGAGAAGGAGGGCCTTACACTTCCACTGAGACAGTAGACAGAGAAAAGTGTTTAAGACTCCTCGCTGCCCCCCTTTCTCCCATCTAGGTCATAATGTAGGCTATAGGCTAGCCTATGTATATTCTAAGTACGGTAATACACAGCATGCATGTCTGTAAAAGGGGGATCGGTATGAAGTGGCCCACTCTCTCTGTGTCACTAGCATATGTAATATAGCACATGCATGAGAATGAGTGCTTGTATTTGATTTTGTGCACAGTTGTGGATGCACATGACTATATATGGTGTGTTCTTTTCCATCATCTTTGTCTTCTCTGATGCAGCACTGTATGGGTGTGTGTGGATGAGCTCATTCTCACCTGTAAAATGTTTAATGAATTATTCATGAGTGAGAGCTAAACTGGATGGAGCTGACAATGAGCTATTTCTGGAAAGTCACATTTGAATGTGTTTCCTGTGTGTCTGCTGTTCTGTGTATGACAAATTTCAAACATATAATCAGAAAGACAGCAAATTTAAAGGGGTTTGAAAGAAGTGCTTGACTTGTTTTATTGTAGCCCTTGTTAGTTCGTATTAGTGAATTTAGTCCCCGGTGTTCAAAGCTTACATGCACATATCTCTACCATTGCTGATGTAGACGGTAAAAAATACAAACTGAGTGTGTGATCATGGATTTAGATGAAGACTCGAGGCCTGATCACTTCGATCTTCTCACAATTTTTGTGTCTATCAAGGTGAATTATATAGAAGTGGATGGAAAAAGAGAAACAAAGCAATTGATGCACAATTCCAGCTGTATATGAAACATGATTGTTGTGGTTGTCATGCACAAAATGATTGGTTGGCCGGTCCAGGTACAAGTGCGTATTAGAGCCTTGACAAAATGTCAGTATTTGATGAGTAGGGGAACAGAAAATCCAAGCCCACTTCTGTTTTCAGTATTTTGAGTATAGCACCTTTAATAAAAAGCACCGCATACATAATGTCTGCTCTCTATACATTAACACCTTCCCAAGGTCAGAAGCCTAATTGCAGCAATCTCATCAGCTCACATATTCCCTCGGGCCTGTTGTAAAAATTCAGCTCTCTGGGTGCCACCAGTCAAAGTACACCATCCTCTAAAGTTGTCAAAACCAAGGATGTAGTCAGTTGTTGTACTTAAGAACCACATTTCTTTAAAGAATTGATTGGCCGCTAAGCTGTCATCATTCTCTCAACCTCGGGATGACATGTTCACGGTTTTGCTCCTACATAGTGTCTTACACCGGTTTATGGCACAGGTCAGGGGTCAGGACACTGAGTAGGATAAAAGGCATGTAGAGGATGAAGAGAATGATGATGGATGGGCGGATGTGGTGCTGATTGCTCCTATGCTTTTTGTGATCATGATGCTTTTTTTTTTCAGGGTGACCCCTGAGGTGACGAGGTGTGACAGATGGAGGGATAAAGAAGTGCGTTATGTGTCTTGACAGGAAAGGAATTACGTCATTGAGGTTACATAGCCTGATTGTGCTATATTTAGATCTCCTTTACAGCCAGAGGTCATTTGTTTATAAGAAATATGACCTTTGGGAATCTATTTAAATAATAGGCTCTTCAAATTTGAATTTGGTTTTGGTGCAGCAAAAAGGATCAATGGTACTTTTAGATAGACATTTTACACATTTAGCATCTTCCTTCTCTGTATGGTGCTATGCTGAAAGACACCTCCCACCATCTCTAGCTGCTTTACCCACAATCCCCTGTGGATAGTGAACCTGCAGGCCAACAGCAGCAAAGGTCATGGAAAACCACTGCTGCTCCCTTTTGTTGATTAGTTTTCCTAAGCTACAATAAACCTTGCTGTTAAGGTTATCCTGCTATATGGTACATGTTACATCATAATAGTAACAATCCACTTCACCTCCATTTTCCCTTCCCTAACTTTCGGGTTTCTCTAGTGAAAGCAAAGTGACTGACACTGCAAACTAGACAGAATGAGAAGCACACAAAAGCACACTGCATAGAACGGCTACTTGACCCTAATGGCTTTTTGACATACCCTGGTAATCAGAGTTACGCTGGAAAGTTCAGTTAAGGGAATTGTGTTGGACCAGAGGTGCTTTATGTACTGAACTATGGTCCCTCTGGGTTTTATGGCCTCAAGCCATCATGGAGTGTTTGTGGTCAGGTCATATGAAGGACGAAGGCTAGTCCAGTCTGCATTAGGTTTAAAGCTGGTTGACTGTGAGCACCAGTTGTAAGTCTGTGAGCATAATGTGTAACAGTTGTAAGCTCCTTGATAAATGTCCCCAGTGGTAGCATGTTTATGTTTGCTGGTTAAGGGCTAATGCTCTGACATTAATAAGGTCTGTGATGCAAAGCCTCCACATAGGGAACAGGGGGGAAAAAAACAACCTACAAACCAAAACAATTTAATGAACCCAGACTGTCGGCAAACATCTGTGATGTGAAAGTGGGACACTTGGCCTTTTCTCTCTCCTTTAAAAGCAACTGAAATGTTATTTGGGACACTGGTGGGCAGCAGCCATCATTACTATGTGATGATAACCCAGTACGTGCCTGTAGTCATGAGTATGCCCTAACAACTCAGAAATCCAAATTAGACGCATGTGACCTTCTAAGTTTTAAATGTGTCATCCTATGAAATCTATCAATGATATGAAAAGAGGCACTCCACCAATTGTATATGTTTATTTGTTATGAGGCGCACTTCTCGGCTTGTGAAAGCAGTTGTATGTATCTCTTTCTGTAGCTATACAGATCTGTAAGACCAAGGAGGTTGTTCTTGAAGCCTTAATCCAAAAAGGAGGCATAACGTGATCATGATGGACCTGGAATGGATACTTACTGATCTGCATAATGTTTCATGGATGAGGTCAAAATCTGGCTGTGATTCAAGACAAAAGCTGCTGCTATTGATCATCACATGTGGTGTGAGCCATGCTGCATGATTTCTACTGCTGCACTCCTTCATGTGTTTGCGTGCTGTAATATTATAAAGCACTGAGGATATTGGGTTTATTCTTGGTATCTCTTCATCTCAGTTGAATAGGACATCTGGCCCTGTAGCAATACAACCATAATAACATGAGGAAATGGATGGGGTATCAAGAATCCCTCGCTCAGTTCCATTTTCTTCGGTTTAGTGCAGCAGTGTGGCATTTGTTTTCAGTGTGCTGCTTGGGTTTGTGTTAAAAGAAATGGGGAGGGCTGTTAGTACAAACTGACCTATGAAAGTGACGAGAAAGCTCATTATCTTCCCCAAATTGCTGCCCAGATACATACAATCGGTGCCATTAGTTTATAATAAAGTGCATTGCTTTTAGATGGTACAGTAATTCTCAGTGTTTATTTAAAAGCGAGGAAGCAGGAGGATTTTTCCAGTATTGTATATTCTACCACAAACTGTATAGGCCTACGCATGCTTATCTACAATTTCAAGATAGCATTAATACAATTTCTGCTGTCACTGCAATCTAGTGCAAATAACACATAGCACAAATGCACTTTGCAGTGACTTAACCAAAGCTAGCTTTGCTTGCTGTAAATAGCCATTTGCTGCATATATATGGCCATTAAATATTTAACATACCATAGTGTAGTTGACAAGGAGATCTACTGCAGAGGAGCTGTAGACAAACACGTCTTTTATTTGAGGAGTGAAGTGACATCTACGATTTGTTTTGTTCGGAACAACAGTGAAAAATCCAAGTTAGACAAGAACATATACACTTTGCTCATGTTGACAGCATGGATCCTGATTCACCACTGCTTCTTTTGAATGATGGGTGGCTGTGTTTTGAAGAGAACCAACTCTGACACGAATCAGCAGGTGAAGCCCACTCACAATTTACTCAACAACGTAGGCATCAAGATAAGTATGATGTAGCCATTAATGCTTAATTGTTACAATTGTTCCTCATTAAACAGGTATCGACCACACTAATAGCTCCGATCCCATGAGAAATACAGCCTTATTTGATAGATTTCAGTAACATTGCAGTGTCTCTACTCCAACCATTCAGTCTCGTTTCTCCTTTCAAGCTGTGGATGTTGTCATGGTAATTATCTGCAACATTGTGAAGCGGTTGAGTGTTTTGTGGCCTTGGCTCCTGTTCATCAGTGTTGGCTGTTCAGCCACACAAACACCCAAACACCATTTATGAGGGGAGAACACAATAATCTCTCTGTGCAGGTGGAAGATAATGCAAGTCCTTTCAGCTATTCAGTCCTCCACCAGTAATCAATCAATGAGTGATTAATTGAATGACATAAGTGAAGTCATACAAAAAATTAAACTGGAGCTGAACCTGAGACAGAGCATTTTGGTGTGGTTCACCAGCTGACCCCCTGGCATCGCGTTGTAGACTGTTCTGGAAAAGTGTGGCAGGGTAAGAAGCGGTGTTCGGTTACAGAACCAATTTCACACGAGGATCATCAGCAACAACTGTCCCTTTCCTTCATGTCACGCTGTCCCTCCCTGTAGCTGTCTATCAATAACTATTTTGGTGGCTCTCGTTCCAGGTGTTAAGGATTAAGTTGAGTTGTGTTAAAGATAGTTGCTGGAACAACCTGACACCTCACTAATGTAGTTTTATTCTGTCATGCCAAATTATATCACCAGATTTTTTTCAGTGGTTTGGGCAAGGGTTTTAAAAGCAGATCATCCCCATCTTGGCCAAAATGAACACATTTTATTTACTGGAGAAGGTTGAGGTTACTTTATTGTCTCTCATAGTAATAAAATGTCTTGGAGATACAGAAATTGCTGCATCAAGACCAAACATGACATCAACAACTAGAATTAGCGCCTTGCCATTGAATGCCTCCACGAAACAGTCGAGTTGCAGTTTACATCCAAACTGTTCAGAGTGCACCGTAAGCACATGGGAGAAGTTGGCTCTCTCTTTCTCTCTAGGCAACAAAACTACTTGTTTAAGTTTAGTAGAGGACACAGTATTGGTTTGGGATGAAATAAACCTCTTTTGCCAGAAAGCCCTTTAAGGCTCACTGCTCACGTGTGCACACCATAATTCTTTCATTGAAAAACAGTTTTTCATGGTTTGTTTAAGCCGACTTAAGCTGGATTTAAGTGAGTTTGAAAGTTAAGGGGTTACAGCAGAGCTACAGTGCCTGCAGGATGTATGTAGCTGCACATGCACCTCTTTAAATAACGTAACTATTCATTGGAGCAGATTTGATGATTCTACATGGAGACTGCAAGAACTGTGATTGGTCGATTGGCAGTTTGAGTCTGTTTTCTGCTTTCCGATGCCAGCAGATGTTATTGAAGTCACCTTTAAGGAAGTTCTGCAGCTTCTCAGTCACACACATCTATTCTCAGCTCTTCCCACTGCATACCCTTAAGCTCGCCTTGATCGATGCTGTCAATCACGGTGATTTATAGAATGTAAACACAGTGATTGAACCGTAGTTATCTGCTCTACAGTAATGAGAGGAAGCAGAATAGAGTTACCTGGATTTACTCCAGTTCTATGAGTATGTTACCCAAAGTAACAACATAAACAAAGGAATGTAAACACACTTTTAATCCATCCACCTCGGGTTGCAGTGGTGCTATTAATGGATGAAATCAGATGCTAAACGATATAAATCAAAACGGGCAGCAAACATATCTACCGCAGGAGCGCGGTAATCTCTTGAATCATTATAAATCTAGCTTTATGTTTCTAATCAATGGGCCCCGTCGTACAAATTACTGAACTGCACGCTTCACTGCTGCTAAAAAAGGTTGAGGGACACCACAGTTTCATAATGAGATTATGAGGCGGATTCAACTCGGTGGGTCATAGCGGTGCGCTGCCAGTTTGGCTTGGAAAGGCCAAGGCCAGGAGGTGGCTCGCGGCTCCGACCGCACACCAGTCATCACGGACCCCCCTGCTTCCCAGGGCCGCAGCACATGGAGCTCCCCAGGGGTTTATTTTTAAAATAGCGCCATTATGCACATTAGTCTATCGACAGGACTGATCCTATTTGGAAAGTAATAAAAACAAAAGTATTAGACATTTCAATACAAAATATTATAAATCTTAATACCACTATGGTGTCATTCTTTATACAGCCTACCTCTCAATTGTTATAAGCTCAATAAACAACGTCCAGGATACTGAAATCTTCCAGGACACATGGACATTTGGAACGGCACCAATGGAAACACTATGTGTGAGATATGTTGTCAATAAAAACTACCAGCATCCTGGATAGTCACCTGTTGCTATTAAAAAGTGCTCGTAAATACCGTGAATGGTGTAGATTTCCATTTACCACTTGTTGTGTGTGTGTTGTTAAGTGTCAGTGTATAGCGAGTGTGGGTGGTTTGATAACGCTGAGTAAAGCAGCTGTCTTAAGCAGTTCCTGTGTAATTGTAATCCCTCTGATCAGGCGCTCTGTAAACACCAGATAGTAAACCTAGCCTTGAGCTCAACTCAGCGTTGGACACACACACACACTTCCTTTTTTTTATCTCTCTTCCTGTCATTTTCACATACACTTACTGGCATGCCTGTACGAAGACACCTGGGCTTATAGAGCGCACGCACGCACGCACGCACGCACGCACGCACGCACGCACGCACGCACGCACGCACGCACACACGCACACACGCACACACACACACACACACACACACACACACACACACACACACACACACACACACACACACACACACACACACACACACACACACACACACACACACACACACACACACACACACACACACACACACAGCCTCTTGGTCCTTTATGGCGCTCCAAGATGGGAATTGTCCTGAAAGTCACAGGGTTTAATGCTTGAAAATCTGAGTGGCCACTTTTAGCACTTTAGTTTTTGATTGGTCACCGTCAACAGGGCTAACATGAAGGCCCCTTGAAAATCTCCGCGGTACGATTCTTTTAAACACCCATGGGGATCAAAGTGAGAGCGAGAGAGAACTTTAAAATCATTCAAGTGCAGCATGCAGACAGATAGAAAGAACTCTTTGCTGCATCGCTCTCGGATGTCAGCTTTTATCACGGCTGGTGTCAGAAGCTTCTGCTGAGATACCCATCCCGTCTTTTTATTTTTGCTTCCTCTCTCTCTCTCTCTCTCTCTCTCTCTCTCTCTCTCTCTCGCTTGCTCACTTGCTCACTTGACACTCAACGGGTAGCACAGAATGGCGGGAGGAAATGTTAGCTAAACTTGCTTTGCCTGTGTAAGGCATTTATAAAAGATACACAGCTACATGTCTGGATGGCCCGACTGCATAATTCATGTCTTGGTGTATTGCTAAATCTTCCTCTGCTGTACCCCTTTCTGTGTAATGGGTTCTGTTTAGTCATAAAACGCTGGGTTGCATCAACTAATGCCTCCACGCACGCACGCACACGCACACACGCACGCACACACACACACACACACACACACACACACACATACACATACACACATACACACATACACACATACACACATACACACATACACACACACACACACACACACACACACACACACACACACACACACACACACACACACACACACACACACACACATATCTGGATCCTACTTCTGTGCAGTTGAATGTATCAGCAAATAAACAGATGCTAACAGATGCTAAACAGTCACCTTTACACAACTGTTCTGGCATTACTATCACTGACGGATGACCGCCACCAACACCACGCTTCATTGTCCCTGCAAACCTGTTTTTTTCCTGGTTTCCCTGTTGAGTATGTGTGTGCGTGCGTATAGGAGTGTGTTGACCATATGATAGGTTAACAGCTGGGATGACTTGGCTGATGTCGTAGGAAATGTTCATGCTAGGGAACAGCTGCGAGTAAACAGGATCCGCCCGTAGGCAGACCACAAGACTTGGAAAATATTTGTCAATTCATATTCTAAATAGTGCGCTACAATGCCAATGAGGGACCCAGTGTACTGTTTGGTGGTTTGTTCTATGAGATACATTTAACCTGAGTGTCACAGGGTAGATTAAAAAATCCTATGCCTTGTCTATGAAGCACTGAATGGTCTCAGGCCTGATGACATCTAATGTGAAACAAGCACCATCAATATTTGAGGTCTGCTAAAGCTGATTTAAAGCAGGGCTTAAGTCACTATTGTTTACTGCAGTTTTCCAATAAATTAGATACATAACTTGTTTTAGTCTGTAACTATTTGGTTGCTTTTTGTTTAGTCGTCTTTTAAATGCATTTCTTATAATCTAAAACTTTATTTGCTTGTTCCCCCTTTTTGTTTTTATTTTCTTTCAAATTAATTTTTTAATGTTTTCTTAACGTTTTTTCATTCATGTATTCCTATGCCCTGTAAAAGCCCTTTGGATTGCCTTGTGTCTGAATGGTGCTCTATAAATAAACTTGCCTTGCCTGTTTTAGCTTTATAACATGGTGCAGACAGGGTCATTCTATAAATCTGCAAAAAACAACATACACAACAACATAATCTCTATTTCTAGTTTAGCCAAACTTTCCAAAGTACTGCATGGATCTATTTCTACAGCTTTCTGGGTCAGATTAACAGAATTTTGGGTTATTTTCAAGCCCTTGCTTGAACTCAGCACATTTCCCCATGTTACAGTAATTTTATAAAATGTATGAAGGATTAGCATCTTAACTTACAGTGAAAACAGTTTTGCAGTATATGTGATATTGGTTGTGACATTTAGACTTAGTGGACACTCATAAATTAAAACGTCACTCTGCATGCATGAAGCACATGGGATGGGATGGGACAAGAAACCATTTGCCTGATTGGTGAGCTCTCCTGTCACTTGCGTTCAGAAGGACTGCTGTCTCCAAACAAGGACCATTGTTCCGGAATAACCTTGTTTGTTCCAGTTCAGCTCATTTCTTGCTGTGGTTCCCATCACAAAGCCTAATAACAAATGCCTGGATGTTTCCCTGGCAAAACTAGTGTGTGTGTGTGTGTGTGTGTGTGTGTGTGTGTGTGTGTGTTGGATTGTGTCCCTCTTAAAATGCATCATCAGAAAACTGAGCCATTAAACACTACGTAATCCCATATTTTTGATGATTCAGATAGCGTTGGCGTTAGCTGTTCCCAAATCTCCTCTCTCTGAATGCCTGGATTTGAATCCTTTATGTAATCCTACATCATGGTCGAGCTAGTTGAGACTCTTGGGTCAATTGGAATTGACAGTGTGTTCTTCACTTGTTATTATAGCGAAAGGGTTAGCCATAATACCAGCATAATCCTTTTCTCTGATGGTGCATCTTCTATTTTATTTACTTAGGCTGTAAATGTCAAAAGCTATTGTTCAATCCTCTTGCTGTTGTTCTCATTTTTATTTGGGCCAGTCCTCTTTGTTCCCCCCTCCTCCTCTAGTAACATTCACATGATTTAGTCTGACCTCTGCAGTATATCAGTGACACAGGAACATGATAATAGATAATCTAGATAAAGTAATTTGTTTTATGAAAACATTATCAAAATATTCACAAAGCATCACGTACAACTCACTTTTAGGACTGATGGGTTACATGCAACTCTACAATACATCCAAACCCCTAATCACCTTCTATTTGCTGTGAACTGATCTCCTCATAAATAGATTCCCTCTAAATGACTGCAAATGAGTAATATGCACAACATGCTAAGCCAAGATATACATGGAACAATGTTCTCTGTAACCCATAGCAACACTGTCACAACAAACTAATTATAAAACAAAGTATTTTAGACAATCACATTTTTTCTGCTATCAAAACTCTCATATTTAAGAACTGGATGAACAATAGAAACAACTGGAAAACCATTAAGCTTTATTACGGTTTCAAACCTGAAGTGTTCAAGCGCCATAAACTCAGTATCTAATCAATCCAGCAGCTTGTCAAGAGTTTTAGGTGCGCTAATCCCCGGTGGTTATTAGTGGTTCATCATTAAGGTTTTTTTGTTCATTGAAATTGATCCTCATCTGACACCAAATGATTATAATCTTGCAGTTAATACGCCATAAAGTATGACATTTTGGAGTACACCTTTACCCAAGCATTCACAAACAGAAACACAAACATTCACAACTTATGTTATAAGTTCTGGGCTTATCAAGTACAATAAGTTTAAACACAACAAAACGGCTCTGTGTAGGAACATGCAGAAAAATGACAGAGGTAATAATCTGGAAGATCCTCCTTTAATTAAATGTCTGTTAAGGTATTATCTATTTCTAAACAAGGTAACATGATGACTACTGAGTCTATAGCCCACTGATCAGAACCCCTGCATTTTCAAGTTAGTGACCATTTCCATTACCAAGCAGTGGTTGGTTCATCGGAGAGGTTAGGCAGAGCTAACACAACAGGCACGCTCTTCATCTCACTTGTGTGTGAGGCAGCGTGATGTTTTTTCTGGTCTCTGCTCAAGTTGCGAGCAAATGGTTAGCACTGTATGGATGAACAAACAAATACAGGAGCATCGACTATAGACAATTAAACTTCAAAAACAAGTAAAAACAAAAAAACACACCTCCAGGTACCGCTTATCACCATAAGTGATTATTGTAGCTTTAAAGTCTCAATGCTCATAGGTGGCAACATAGCTGTTTCTGTTGTTGTCCAGCAACTTAAATTCTAACTGTCTCTCGCCCCTGCTGTTTCTCTTTAAGTTAAATATTGATTTATAATTAATGACAGAGGTTAAGACTGTTTGCTGCAAACGTTCAGTAATCTCTCTGTAGTGCTGAGACTCACACTGATGCTCTTTTAAGATCACCCTCCTTTGCTCTGCTCCACCTCTTACTCAAGTTCCTTAAAACTGTACACATGCATTTACTCCTCCTTTTTACTTCTCCTCCCCTTCTCCCTTTGCTACTTTTCCTCCTCTAATGAACCGGAAAGGCTGCAAATATGTATTAATAAACCGCGTAAAGTGTGTGTGGTTTCGATGCCCATCTGGGATCTGAGCTGGCTGGCAGAGGGCAGAGGAAGATGCTGCCCTTCATATCTGCTCTGCCAAGGAGTGTGTTCTTGGCAGAGACACTTGAGGTTTTTTTGGTGAAGTAATTAATAAAGAGGCTTGTCACAACTTGCGACGGTTTAGTGGTGATATGATCATATGGTGCTAGCAATCAATGCACAACTGTTGGATTGAATTTAATGATTTAATGTTTGGGATTGCCGTATCTTTTGTGTCTCTGTTGTTCTTTAGCTCAATTTGATTTGAGCCCAGCAGTGTTTTGTTTAAAGAGACTGAGATCTGGATGGAGAGGATGTCAGAGAGAGGGATGCTGGTAGAGAGAAATAAGGTTTTCTGCGTTTGAAAGAGCTGAGGGGAGCCAGGACCGGTCAACCCCAAATTAACTTGGATGGTGATGGATGGATGTGGAATGTGCCTGTGCACTTAGTCAGTCATGCATTGAGGCATGGGTAAGTGCAGTGAGGGCAGGGGCAGTACAGAAGGTTGAGGGCCGTCAATACTGCACCTGAGAAATAAATAGCAAGTTTATTGTTCCCATTATGTTTTTTACTCTGACAAAAATGATATGTGACGTAGCCCTCAGTGGGTTAAAAAGCTGATTTGACAGTGTTCGATGCTCATCCACACCTTGTTAATAGTCAACAGGTTGGTTTCTCTTTGCATTTTGATTTGCATTGAAGATTTCTATCTGATATGCTGCAGACTGGGCTTCATGATCCAGCAGCTCGAACTCTTTGTTTCTCTTGCTGCAGGACTCACACTGAGAAGGCCCCCTGTAATGCGACTCACTAGACGACAGCGTTACATTGGCAGTGAGCATTTTCTGGGCTTCTTTCTGTGTTGAGCATTTATGGCTACTGGGACAATAAAGGAGACATCTGTGACTTTTGCTCACTTAAAAAGCAGTTATTACTATAGCACAGGGCAGTCTTTATGGAAACTGTAAAGGTACATTGCTCTCCATTTGTTGACTCAGGTCGTATACTGTGAGCCTATGCTTTCAAAAAGACAGGAGCCCGTGTGATTCAACACACAGATCAACATCTTGTCTGATACCGTATCCCAAAGGGATTTATAATGCATGTATCAGTCTTTATACCTTGGCTAGGAATATACAAGATGTCTGCAAAGCTGTGTATACAGCAAATGCTTTCTTCAGCATGAAGCAACAAATGTGCTGCTTGGAGCGAAATACAGTCACTCTGCTGCTACAGACTGTAATTTCACCTTTTATAAACCACATGTTCTAAAAAGCAAATGTTTGGCTTTCTGTTTTGTGGGCTTGTAGTGACTTATTCATTACTTTTACAGATAAAATGTAGAGGCCAAAGGAACAAGTCAATTTCAGATTCTTTGATTTCACATTCTGAAGGCTGCCAATAATAAAATGTTCTAAGTCTGCTCTAAATGTTTTTAAGTCTTTAAAAGCCTAAAAACAAAGATTATATATATATATATATATATATATATATATATATATATATATATATAAAACATGCTAACCCTAACTGCTTTTATGGTGACTTTATGGTTATTGGGGGTCATGTATTTTTAATTTGCTCTAAACTAAACATACACTGTGAAACATCAGTGAATTGAGCACTGGTGTGCTTAGTTCACTAGTTCATGATTATTCTGTGGAGTTAGTCGGCACTGTGCTAATCCTCAAGGGCCGTATTCACAAAACATCTTGAGGCTAAGAGTAGGTCCGAACTTGCTGATTTAGGAGTAACTAAATAAGGGGTGTTTCACTCCTAATTTTAGGACTCCTAACTTTTTAAGACACGTGTAAATCACAAAACATTTTAGCGCTAAAAGTAGCAACATTTTGGAGAGATTATATGAAAGGGAGCTTTCAATAAGGTATGTCCTTAATGGAGATGGCATTATGAACGTGGAAGAGTTGGTCAGGGATGTCGTCACATCACCAACAAATAAAAAACACCAATATCACCGCAGATAAAAGTTGTTACAAATCTCTGCTATTTGGCCACGGGAAAACCAAACCAAACCACACCCCATAAAACACAACATAAGGTGCTAAAAAACCATAGTGAGATGGACAGGCAAGGCGTCCTCTACATCCTTATAACATCATTGTTTGGTGTTATAAGCACACATTGGTGTGAAAAGAACACATATGTATCACATGTGACTTTGGAGCGCATTTGACATGTGATAAATCATAAGCTACTTGGTGTCAGGCTCTGTTTATCCTATTTGACTTGAAGGACCACCCACAATGTTTCAGTCTTCCCGATCTCAAGGGCCTAATGATCGTCAGGCAGTCGTAGAGTATATGCTTTACAATCCTATTTGCTCTTGTCAGCCGGTAATTGCCGTGAAAGGGATCCGTAGCATTAATCTGCTTTAGTAGGAGTGTGAGTTTGATCCCTGTCTGTTAACACCATAATAGCGTTGGAGGTTGTGTGTGACAGTATTTTATTCCATCATTCGTGGATTTGTGCGTTTACCTGCTCATTTGCTATATTGCAAGGTTGTTGTTTATCAGCAGGACATACAGAACATACAATACAATAGTTTTACTGAAATACACTTTTAAAGAAGCGTGACAGCATTTTATTATCCTGCACTAGCCATCCATGGACACATTCTTCTATGTCCAAATTGATATTGAGTTTGACTCTATAATAACATAAATTAGATGTCGTTTTCACGATTTTAAAGAAGTTGTATGTTAGTGTCCTGTACTGTATCTGCTGTCACTCTACCATCCAAAGCAGAATATCCAAGTAACACTAAAAAGGTTAGAGAATCTGTGTGTGTGTGTGTGTGTTTGTGTGCGTGTGTGTGTGTGTGTGTGTGTGTGTGTGTGTGCGTGTATGGCAGATATACAGAAAGAGTGAGAGAGTTTAGACCCAAATAGTCTCTCCACATTGATTTTTCTCAAGTTGGCATATTTTCAAGCCAACTGATGCATTCCAGGGATTTAAACCTCCATTATAACACTACTGGGTGTGGAAGAAAGTTTTCAGGGTGGAAAGGTTAAATAAGAAAAGCTGTTTTTTTTAATAAACATCATATTGATGTCTGTCTCTTATAATCGACTTAAAGAACAAAGGAGGAGTATTTTTTCATTGTAATTGCATAATCTGAGTGAACCAGAACAATCGATGAGGAGTAGATCAGAATGATAAATGCTACAACTACAAACTTAATATCTGGAAAGACGAAACCCCAGGTCAAAAGGGCAGTTTCTCATATTTGTCTAAACATTACAACAGTGAAGTGTACGATTTTTAAGATGAGACTTTGACTGTCCAAAAGGGATACGTCGGTAGTGAGAAACAGCAGGGCTAAGATACAGTTATAAAATGCTTATCGATGCAACAAAATTTCTGCGGGCTACTTTGAAAACATAGCATATTTGGAATGATCCATAATTAAAACCAACCAATATTTTAGTTTAGTATGACACAACATTTATTTTGAAAAATGTAAACTTATTGGCCATAGTTCTCACTGAAAGTTAAGGCAGTTAAATATTGGCATTTTGTCAATAAAAATGAATAAATAAAATGAATAACACAAATGTCAGAATGCTCCATCATGAGACTCTGACCTGTCCACATCTCCTGATCTGCAGCTTCAGAATCAAAATCGGAAATACAACGGACTAAAATGCACCAGACTGTGATGGGTCGTGACCAAGTGTCTGCATTTGACAAGTTGGGAATGAGAAAAGGTTGAATGCATATGGTTAGATTTCCCATTATGGAGTTTCTGCATGTGAGCATAATCTTTCAAGAGAGAATCACGATGCACCTAAGAACCAGTTTCTTTTCCCCCCACCTCTAGTCTCTATCAAGTTACGGCTGAGCCACGCTGCACATGTCAGCATTGCTGAACCTGTGGCTCAAGCCAAACTGTCAGCTTGATCAGCGTGGCAAAGCTTCATGTCAGCTACAGAACATCTAGAGATTAGAGATCTGACCGATTTTTACCGAACATGCACACAGTCTGCAGCAAAAAGAAACAGTGAATGGTCTTTTGACAGTCATATTGACACTAGTATCCGTGGACAGAATCTCAACCTACTGTCTAAAACAAATATAAATGACATTAGTAAGGAAAGTAAATGAAACACTGAATTATTTATGGCCATTATCATAGGCAGACTAAATGTAGAAAGACAGGCAGCACTGTATGGACACACGTGCATGCAGGCTACAGCAGTTTCAGTGAGGCAGCTGCCACACTCTGCTCATGCATGCAGCCTGACTCAGCTGTTAGGAGGATTGGGAGAAATAATTGTTGTGCTACTTTTGGTTTGTTTTTCTGACTACTGTGGGCTCAAAGCCTCTAGTTAATCGGTGGAAACACGGTGTTCAAGACTGTACTGCTGCGTTTTTAATGGCTCACATCCAAAAAGGTTAGAAGCAACTGAAATCACTCTTTTACAGCTTGAGAGAACTCAGCCTTTAAAAGATGTTAAGTGAATGCTTTTGTATATGGTTACATACTTTCTGAGAACATAGATTAAACAGATGGAAGCCACTTCGGTTATTGTGTCCGAAATGTTGGATGTTTTTTGGAGAGATGTTCAGGCGAACCTATTTTTAATCAGTGTGATATTCCATACTCTGCCCCACCACCTACCACCACACACAAACATGCTCATAAACAAATACCATGTAACATACAGTGTATCTCTGACTCATCAAGTGGGAGTCGCATGAGTGTGTGCATGGAAGCTGTCATAGTGAGGTAAAATGGGCTCTCTGCTCGGCCACTCTTTGATGCAGGAGCAATACTTTTTCACATGAGCTCTGTATGTGTATATGATTGAGCAATCAACACTTTTATCACATTGATCTCTGCAGACCTGCAATACTCATAGGCGGTAGTATAACACATTACTCACTGACAAAAACATAGCAACCAAATTTTGATGGGGCTTGCACTGCACTGCATGTGAGTAGAAGTGACTCTATTCTATATGGTTGTGTGCTTTATCAGGTGCCTCACAGGTCTGCTCTATGCTTCTCAACATATCTCACATTCTGAAAAACTCATAAAATCTGACCATAGGCTTAAACATGGGGTAATAAAGCCTTTTGCACCTCCTCTCGGCTCTGTTTTCCGACTTCGGCCAATCATAGGTCATTTTAGAGAGCGAGAGAGAGCGTTGCTATTGGATCAGGACAGAGAGGGTAGAGGGAGAGCTGTAAGTAGAGTTCTCACTCTGCTTCAAATTCGTTTTACATATTGCAGCTTTAAGTTTAGTTGGGATTTAAGTTAGTTATCGTTCCTTTGCGATCACGTCTAAATTCGGAGACCTTACTTATGTTTGAGGTTCCCAATGTCATGATGCACATTCATAAGTGAGAATGAGAGGAAGATGAGACCACTACAGACAACAATTGTCCCGTTTAATAAATAGAATAACTTGGAAGACTTCCCTTAGAGGCATATTCATAGCTTTTTTACATACTGCATATAGTCGTAAAATTGATAACTTTTGCGCTGAGAGCATGACTAGAGCCATGGCAATATTGTATTGCATTTGAGTAATTGCCAGCCATCGTGAAAATTGTTTTCTGTACTACTTATAAAATAGTTCCAATATATTACCAATGGAGCATGCACAAATATATTTAAAAAGGTACTTTATTTTACATTTTGATACACTTTAATGGCACTATGTTATACAGTATCATATGGCTAAACAGTCATTATGAGAGATAACAACGTAGGTATACTAACGCCTTCACAGATTTGAAATGTTATCACTCTAGTTGCCCAGTGATTATGCTTAAGCTTAATATGCTCAGTGATTACAAAAGGCTAAAATAGTTGTCCCAAGCAAGATTATAGAGCATCTGGTTAGAAAGAAAAGGCAAAGGGAGAAAGAGACAAAGAAAGAGAGAGAGAGAGGGAGAAAGACAAACAATGGGCTTATGGAGTTATGACAGAGCATAAATAAAAATGCAAGCTCATTCTGTGTTTCAAAGAAAAAACCTCAAGCTCAACTCGACTCACTTCCTCTGCTGCCTGCAAGGTGACTTACAACCAAAATAAAACTATTCTTTCTTGAGATGGAGCCACACTGAACTGAAGGCATCCCAGAAGACAATGTGCTAGATTTGGTTCCTTGTAAAACCATATTGAGGCCAGGCTATTTTTGAATCACAAACCTCTGGCTAAAGACCTGTTTCTGTGCTTAATTCTGATTCTAATTTCGTGAGTATGCCATTTGTCACGTCATGATGAATGTGTTCTAGCTTCCTGATGGATATAAGCAGTCACTTGAATAAATTGTGCAGATTGCCCCTCATATATGGAAGTGTAGTTCATTTCTCTGGTCCTGACAGTGCTTCAGTTGATTACACACGTCCTTGAACCCCATTTTAACATGAGGCAGGTGGCTTTTATGGGCCTGGGTGTCACTGATGACACTTTGTCACATTAAGCCTGCTCCTCTGTTCTAACACCTGAGCATAAGCAAGCACAGCAGGGTCACTGCATATCACTTGCTTTATCCTCCACAAGGTAAACACTGCCCAGTGCCCACACAGATAGCACATCTACCATACTGTTGCCGTAAAGCCTGAACATGCCTTGTTATTCATTAGGGGCCTCAAATAGATGAGCAACTAACTGAAGCAAGATATATCTCCCCCCTCCTTCTATTTGTACCCATTTCTCGTCACTATAAGATTTATTCCTGTCAGAGGGGCAAGGGCATCCATTGCAGTTTGCTGAAGGTCCAGTGTGGCAACACTGATGCCTGTAGATCACCCACTATTGTGAACCCGGGTGACAGCTCACTCTGAGTGGCTGGTGTGATAGAGAGTGAGGTCCCAGGCCATGCTGCGTCATTCATCATGCATCCTTCAATCCCAATATGTGCTCTTCATCAAGGCTAGAGCAAGGATGAAGGAGACAGGCTGTAAAAGATGGTGCACACCCCCTCCTCTGTTCGTCCTCTTAGCCCCACAGTAACTCATTTTTATTACCTCAGATGAGCCGGCAGTTAGCAGGCTCATTAATAAACTCCGTCTGGAATTAGACATTCGTTGAAGTTCTCGAGAGTATATTCTCCCCATCTTTCACACACACATTTTCTACCTCAGCTATGAGCTCAGATAGGAGAACTTAAACGTGAATGGATGAAAGAGAGAAAACAAATGCAGAGTGCATTAATGTTTGTGCAAGTAAGTAGTCTGAAGTGTGACCCTTTGCCAACGAACCCGTGGATGTGTCGCTGTCCCTGTAAAGGAAAAATTCCACCTCAAAATGATCATTTGTATACCGTTCAGTTCATTCATGTCCTGCTGCTGTATCATGCAAATAAATAAAGTATCTATCCATCTAGAAAACATTATTGATGAGTAGATAAATAAATAAATTTACACGCTGTCCCTTTTCCCCTTTCTCTGCAAAGAACAGTGAATCATTTATATACAAATGATCATTTTGAGGTGGAATTTTTCCTTTACAGGGACAGCGACACATCCAGAAAGGTAGTTCTCCTATTTAAGTTTAACATAAACTAATAAATAATACATTGGTAGAAAGTTCGAGGGATTTGAAAAAGTTTCTGCACAGCCATTATCTTTTTCAGGTTCTTCTAGTCAGTCTCAGTATGAAACTCACATTCAAAGATCAATAACAGCTGGTGTAGGGAGTCAATTTTTATTCTGTGTAAGATGTAACTGTCATCATGTTTTGTACGGTTTACTCGACATCTTCATCAATAACCATTTTTTCTCAATTTGATTTATCTGTGGCACTGCCAAACCAGAATAAAATGATTCTTGAGCCTCTGAGAGGCGATTTATACTGTAAATTAAAGTCTCCAATTCTTTTTTGTATGTCAAGGCAAGGCGTTCCCCTGTTTTGTTAAGACAGGGCTTATCAAATCAAATCAAATCAACCTTTATTTATACGGCGCTTTTCATACAGAAAGTATTGCAAAGTGCCTCACAGAGATGTACAGAAAAAGAGAAACATCAAATAAAATCAGGAGAAGAAAGTTAAAAGAACCCAACCCTCCCACAGTCATGCACAGAGACACACACAGATATATATACGTTCATTCACACATTCACATAAACACACACAGCCACGCTGACACACACACTCACACCTACACAAACACTAGCTGTCACTACAGAGACATGGCCGGGTAGCGAGACCTGAGGTACAGAGGAGGCTAGAGGAAGCTACCTTAGGGGGGGCAACCTCACTGGGAGAGATCCCAGTCCAAGGTCGCAGGGAGCACTGCCACAGAGACCACCCCGACCCGGGCAGACAGCATAAGAGCATAAGACATGAGACCATAAAAAAAATAAAATAAATTAAAAAAAAGTAAAAGCAGTAAAAAAGGATAAAAAAGTGCTCTGATTAGTACTGCCTAAAAGAAATCAATTAAAAGCCTGGTTAAAAGATGTTGTTATGTCGGGTATGCATACTGTATACTTACAATAAAATGTTTTAAATCCTAAAGTTTTTAGGCTACATTAGGTTGTATGGTTAGGGATATTTCCCCCTACTTAACCGATTTATTTTTGATATGATTGATTCTGCATTCTCCTGTTAAATGTGCCACTTTACTCCCATTGAAACCAATTTGGCATACTGTACTGAAATTGAGAACAGTTCACTTAATGTTTACGTGTAAACGGGTATTTGTGAATGAAAGCCAACCTACAGCCACTTATCAACAGTAAATGGTTAAGGTTCTTTATTCCTAGTTTGTTCCAATAAGGGTGAGTGTGCCGGGTTTATGAATATAGAGCGTACATTCATTGTAGTTTGCTGCTGGTAACATTGCACCCACACAGGTCTGATTATTACTCAGTAGAGCAGTATAGTATAATAGTTTCAGGATTCATTCATAAAACTATGTTTACATACAGTACATGAACCTTCACATAAGGTGGTGGCATGGACTGTGCCCTTAAATTCTAGTTAGTATCCACTTCTTACCACAGTGTTCAGTATCGTCTAGTTCTGCCTGTCCTTTAAAGTAGCTATTAAAAACAACAGTAATTGGACATATGGAGCTCTGGTCTTGTGTTTTTGCCATTTCCTGTGAGTTTATGTTTTTGTTTGAGGCCCAAAGGGAGAGAAATGTGTGCTTCTTGATCTTATTTTTATGTAGAAAACACGATGAACTCTGTGTGAGAATACATTCACTGTGTGGGAGTCTGTCTACATAATATTTTTGGATTATATTTAGTGGTTTTGTGTATTGTTACTGGGAGTAGGTACTGTATTTCATTCATGTCTCAGCTTTCTGAATAAAGCTGGCTGAGGTTTACATGCCGTACAAGATAGTGATATTATCACAGTATGAGAAGGGTGGATATCGGGTCACCTAGAACAAACTCTGTGTGAAAATGGGTATCAGTTCCTTCTATGTGTGATTATTTAACACTATTCATGATGGCATTTTTTATGCTGAGTTAAGTTAAACTGGGAATAATTATAATGGGCACACATGTCATGAATGGAAGGGGGGATTAAGCATCATGGTGGTTCAATGGTGGCCACTGATTAATAGCCTTCTCTATAGTCATTTTCATGAAGTAATAAATGTGTCATTGAGAGGCATGGCCCTCAAATCCATTAGGAAAAAAAAGATTCAGTTTATTTGGGTTGATTCGCTTGTAGCTAATCCATCAACACGGGAAAATATAGGTCAATGATCGAAGCCAACCAGGGACTGTGCCCAGAAGGGGACAGATGCAATAGATCCAATACATACAGACAGAAACACAGGGCTTTCCACAGGATCTCACACACATACAGAGCGATGTTACAGAAGCGCTCTTGAACATCACTTACAGTAAGCATGACTTCATTAAAGCAAATCTGGCCGCTTCAGTGTGACCTGGAGGCCTGTGCATGCCTTTGCATCTGCTTGCCTACTCATTCAGTCGATGGGGAATGTGGTGAACAGGGGAGGGGGAGAAAGGGAGGCATGATCACCCATCACCTGACCTCAGTTTCAGGGATGCTGACTAAGTTTACACAGTAACATACCGCACACTTGCCCTGCAATTCCACTACCCTTTACCCTTGTACCGACCCTACAGTCACTCCAGTTAAGTGCAGCAGCTCATGGTTCTGTGCCTGCTAAAAGCCTGCCATAACACTGAACATCAAACTGTTTGTTTTACCCCTTTCTTTGTGTTATTTTATTACTTTTCCTTTTCAGCGACTAAGTATATATTTAAACGCAGCGCCCACTGTTATTGGTTGTCTTTAATTTGAGTTGTTCTTTCTTATTCTCTCCTGTGCTTCTCTCTCTCTTCCATCTCTTTCTTTCACCGTGTCTTATATGACTGTTATTTAAAGCTATATTGCTGTTATGATATGTGATGTACTTTTATTTGCCTGTGTTTTTGCTGTTGTTGTGGTTTTCTTTCATTCCTGGTGTGGTGCCCTTTCTAATCCCAGTTCATTTTGTTATGGCACCAATGCAGTCCAGGATGATGCTGCCCCAGGTACCCAGGAGTACATTATGTTACGGCAGGACTCCATCCACTCTGCGGATATAAGGAGTAAAGGGTCCCCCTTTCGTGCTAAGTGTCACGAAATCTTCTGCTGCCCGCTGAAGCAAGTCGTCAACAAAGAGAGCTCAGAGCCCGAAGGTTTGTTCGCACCCCCTCCTTGTTTTGATTTGCTGATGCTCCTCGTATCTCCTGCCCACTCCCATCTTGCTTTCCCCTCTCTCTCATATTCTGTGTGAACTGATAGTTCCCCGCCCCTTCAAACTTAAGTTCTCTTTCATTCCTGTCCCATTTTTCGAGAGCATCTGGTGTGCCTCTGCCCCTTTCTAGCATGTGTGTGTTTGTGCATGAATGCGTGTGTGAGCACCCAGAAGTATGAGAGTGTGTTTGAGCATATAGTATAGGACTGAATGCTTGTTCGCTTGCAGAGGACCTGTAGGAGGGCATCTCTCCCTGGGCCCCCCTCCTCTCCTCCAGTGTGGTGTGTTTGTACTTTATGAGTGTGTGTGTATGGTTGTGTGTGCATATGCATCTGCCTGCACACCTCTTATGTTGGACTTAGTGAGGAGCACAGCATCTGCAGCTCCTTTCCACCCCTCCCTACCCCAAACCATTAACTCGGTCATTACCACCCTGAGGCTCATGCACAGACCAAAACAAAGTGCAAAAAAGAAAACGGGTAATAGATGGAGGCAGCTGCTGCCCTAATGAGTTCAATGACTGGGCAATTTCAGTATGTGCTTCCACTCCAACTGGCCTCATAGAACAAACACGGTGAAACTGTTTTATCTTCCTGTCTTGAAGACTATGTGAGATTGAAATTTCTCATATACATGACTAAATAGTAATCTATTCAGCTACAGACTGCAAGTCAGCAAGTCTCCCCCCATCCTCTTGTTCCCTGTGCTTCCTATGCTTCTGTCTGTGGCTCTCTGGTCTTGGTGGCTGCATCCTACCCTCTCAATCCTTCTTTCCCTCCACCCTACCTTCCCTAATATTTACCCCCCCCCCCCTACTGCAAACTTCTTCCCCTTTACCCTTACCTTTATTTCGAATTACTTAATTCCTTTGTACATTTGTACAGTACGCAACCACAGTAAATTAAAACAAAAAAATCCCTTTGTGATCTAAGCATGTTTCCATACCCTGCACTGTTTGGCACTTTGGCTCTTTTACTGCCTCATTTATCATCTATCTATCCCTCAGTAGAGTGCTAAGTTTGTAGAAATTGCTTTCCTTTGCAGATTTCCTAATAGGTAAGAAATGAGTTATGTCGCTCTTGATATGTTTTGGGTTTTTTTTGCAAAGTATTGCTATGTCTTCTGTTGTGTGAAAAAGAGGAGCAGTAGTGCTGCACTTAGATATCAGTTAACCTGTTGATGGTTGTCTGTGTGCCTATTGAAGGACTCAAGCACATGCACTTATCCTTGTCAGAAAGAGAGAGAGAGAGCGAGAGAGAGAGAGAGGGAGAGAAAGAGAGAGAGAGAGAGAGAGAGAGAGAGAGAGAGAGAGAGAGAGAGGGAGAGGGAGAGAGGGAGAGAGGGAGGGAGAGAGACAGACAGACAGACAGACAAAGAAGTGGAATACTAGCGGAGGTCTGGCTAGAAAAGTACAGATGTATTATTCAGTTTGGCTGCAGCTCCAGTTGGACGTGACTGAATTTACAAAGGAAGGAGGAGAGACTAAAGCTGTTACGTAAGCTGTTCATAATAACGTCATTAGTGTTGATGCAAAAATATGTTGTAACATGTATGAAAATATGTTTAACTGCGCATGAAGCAGGCCGCACACACACACACACACACACACACACACACACACACACACACACACACACACACACACACACACACACACACACACACACACACACACACACACACACACACACACACACACACACACACACACACACACACACACACACACACACACACACACACACACACACACACACACACACACACACACACACACACACACACACACACTGTGTGCCGGTACTTGTCGGACTCGAGTGGGTTTTGCTAAGGATGAATGCATGGCTCACTGAAATAAATTTCTAGCTCGTTGACATCCATGTTTTCAAACTAGTCCTCCCTGAAGAGGATGTCCAGTGCCTCTGTGCTTGCAACGTTGCAGCCCCGAGCGTCACTACTTTCCCCCTTCATGGTGTCTGGGTCTTGCACAGTAACCCCGTCATGTAGGACAGACCACTTCTCTCGGATGGTGAGGCGAAGCGCTGGTTCCAAAAATCAAAGATGTTTGTGTCTCAGGTCAAGCCTGTGAATGTTCTCATTTTTCCAGGTCATCGTTTTCCCCAAAGCAATTTCAGTCAAAAGCAACTGGACTTGACCAGGCTGCAGCCTGTCCCAGCCTGGTCAGATGCATACATGAACTGATGAAGCCTGAGAGGTGAAACGTCTTCCTAGACAAATAACCAAGTCCATTTGCTTTTGACTGAAATTGCTTTGGGGGTCTCAGGTCAAGCACAGAAGCAAGAGGGGCACAAAAAACAAAACTTGAGTGCCGTTTTTTAGTAATCAAGTTTATTTGAAACGAGAACTACTTGAGGAATCGATCCTCTACACCCATCCCCACTTGGTATCCAGCATTGAATTGTAATTGCTTAGCTATGTGTTAAATGCAGTTTGTAAGCCAAAGTGGATTGCAGCACAGCTTGTTCAGTCAGGGACACCTGGCTAGATTGTACTACAGTTGGCTATCATACTTTGAGTCGTAAAAGACAGTGTTCCTAAGATTATACTGGTGTTTGTTAAGATGCTGAAGTGCGCTGTATGTGAGTCACTGACACTGACATATGCTCTGAAAGGTAAAAAGTATTAAGATAAGAGCAAACGAGGCTTTGACGGGGTCAGTTATCTGCAGTATCATTGCCTAGTTTAATTCCTCTGATGCATTATGATCCAGGCACTGCACTGAGGTGGCCGATACAGAGACTATTGGTTTCACCAGTCACTGGAGACATGCTTGACAGAATACATCAGCAGCACAGGCTTAGACTGTGGCACCCAGGAGGATGAGTTCAAATCATATCAGTTCATCTCTGTTGAGCTGCAGGGAGCATAACAACACAGACAGAGAGCACTGGACTTGCCTTCTCCCTCCTCGGGTCTGCGTGTGCTTCCGGCTGTGAATTAGACAGTTGGTCTCTATCTTGATATTCACATGACACTCTCTTTAGCTCTTTCTGTGTCACCAGCTCTCGATTCATTCTCAAATTATTCTCTCGTGTTTCCTCAGCTTCTGTTTCTCTCATTGGCTCTGTTCCGTTTCTCTTCAGCAACAACAAAAGATGGTGCCCGAGGGGAACAATCTGTGTAAATATCCCATCCATAATTCAGACGATGGCAAGACTTTGTGTTTATAGTTCCAGGCTATGCCATATATACACAGACATACGTATATGCATATAGAGATGTAAATACAGAGTGTTTTCTCGTTGAATTAGGCAGTATTTAGTCCCAGAATTGGAATATTCACTGTTCATTAGACATATTCCCCCTTTCCTCTGCACTGACTTAGGCTGTCCTGTCCTTTACTGACACAAGAGGAGTTTTGGCTCAGGTTGGCTGGGTTTAGGTTTGTTGTGGAAATGGATTCTTCAATAAAGATCAACAAACAGGATCAGCTTTTTCTCCATGGTTTATTTTGCCAAAGCATTTTCCTCTGCAGACAAAAATACGTTCATCCCTACATCCTCACTAAGTTAGAGTCTAGTAGAAATGACGATGTGCCAAATCTCGCACAGTCTTTTAGGGAGAGGGACAGGACGCGAATAGCCTTGGTTGGGTGACGTCTTTAGACCAAACAAAAACATGCCTTAGACATTACAATTCTGAACATTCTGAACCTCTCTCATCACAAGATGTCTAACACAGGGTACAGATGCACAAATATGCCAATATATCATCATGAGTTAGTTATTTGCTTTATCCATTAAGAAGGTGAGACAGAGGAGACACTGAACTGTGTCTGACCTGACAAAACTATGATTATGAATTACAAATATCCAAAATTCCCACAACAGGTTCCAGGAATTTTAAAATGCCAAACAAGTTGGAAAATTCATTGCATCGTATTAAAAAGTTAATTTACCCCCTTCAGCTTTTTTTCCTATTTAAAATGTGTCCTCAAGCTGTTTGTCTCACACACACAGAGACATTCTTGGGCTCTAGGTCTCACAAGCATTAATACCTTCTCCATCTCCCCAGTGCTAGGCTACATTTTTCAAATTTCTAAACATTTACAGTCAGCATACTATCAAGATTTCGGAAGTATTAAAAAGGTTGGAAACTCATATTTCAACAGGTTGTCAGGATTTTATCTGTAAGTGTTACAGTTGAGCCAGCCCTCTCTCTGAAAGGACCTATGATTGGCCAAAGTCTACCATGTCAGCTAGATTTTTTAAAGCCTGAAAACAGAGCCAGGAGGGAGTGCCGAAGTTGAGTTTGGTCTCAGAATTACAAAATGATGAAAAGTAGTTATGGAATTTTTGCCCAAACACGCCAAAGATAAACTGCCTCCCCCAGCTTTAAATATTATTTTAAGACAGACTTTAAAATTGTGAACCTAACCTTTAAAAGTAGCACACCGTTGGTTTTGCAGAATTTATGTTTTTTTCTACAAATCACACACACAGCATTTCACATTACTGCTGACCTTTTGGGTAGAGTGTACAATTAATTTCAAGATTGGCTTCCAACCATCAAAGCAGTCTTTTGTTTCTGTTCATTTCACTATAGCTGGCAAAAATGTGAAACTTGCTTGAATGCTTATCCAGCATTATGAACTTTTAGTGGCATTTATATTTGGATGGTATTGCAGTTGTGAACAGGGAGTGTTTAAACTCTAGGAAGTGTATGCACATTCTGAGAAGAGAGTGGTTCAACTAAAATAAAAACAAATCAAGCCAATATAAAGCTTTATTTGAAAAGCTACATCAGCATGAGATAATAAGTCTTTGTGTTTTTGAACTCTAGGATGCCATGAAGCTTCATAAACCATGTAATGAAATCAGTAATGTGATATGTCGCTTACATACAGAATAAAAACCTGCACCTGTGTTGCTCGACATTCAGGCCACTATCCAATCTGTTTCAGCCTTATTGACAAAATAACTCATCTGATGCCCATTCAGCCAAGAAAATGTAAGCGGGAGAGCAAGTGGAATGAATAGTAGCCCCATCTATTTCCCATACCCACTGTAAAATGCATGGAGGTGATTCACCACAAAGTCGACACAGTGCAATTACATTTCCGAGTATCCCATTGCAGTGTCTCACCGAGTCCTGCACACTACTGCAATGTTGACAAGAGACAAACACGCAGCCCCGGGATGCACTCATGCTCCAATAACAACTTGTTTAATTTTCTTTCTTTCCTGCGCAGTCTTTATGCATGAAAGCAACAAACTGTTTGTCTAAGTCAATACATAAATAGACTGTGCATGAATAAATAATGTGTATGATAATGTGGTTCGGTGCCTGGAGAGAGAAGGCTGGGGTAAGAGTGTCAATGTCACATCAGCACAGTCAGTTCTGCTGTTCTTACCCGACCTCTCTGTTTACCTGAAAGTGTGCATTTGGCAAAAAAACAACAACTTTTAATCAGATGGACAGTGGGGGTGTCACGCTTTATGATTACAAATTGAAAAACTATCAAAAATTAGCTTTCCAATTAAATTATGGAAATCAAAAGCAAGATCTGCAATTTAAATTTGAACATATGGCCTTAGTGTGGCACATTAAAAAAATACTACAAATACCATATAGTCTATCTTTGTAAGATCCTGGACATTGAAAATGAAATGTCAGCCTTTCTAAAGCAAGAAGTGGACATTATAAAATGTGAAATAGAAAAGGGTAGAGTGCGTGTTCCATTGGCACGATATACCCTGCATTGCGTTTTCAACTGTAAGTGCAAAACAGTTGACTGCGTGAACATGTACATATACATATTTTTTAAATAATTATTTCAGATTTAGAAGAAGAATTACTTTATTTATCCCGCAACAGGGAAATGGAATTTTTTCACTCTTATTATTAATCATGTTACACACACAGGCCCGAAATACACACATGCACAGACAGGACCTATACATGCAATTAAGGAGAGATGTTAGAGCGAGGGGGCTGCCAGTGACCGGCACCCCCGGGCAGTTGGGGATTCAGTGTCTTGCTCAACAGCACCTCGGCAGTGCCCAGGAGATGAACTGGCACCTCTCCAGCCACCAGTCCACGCTCCGTACCTGGTCCACACAGGGACTTGAACCATCGGCCCTACGGTTCCCAGCCAAGTCACCTATGGACTGAGCTACTGCCGCACAGTAACGCCCAGTTAGGCAGTAATGCTGACTTTGTTCATTTCTGGCTTCTTTCAGGCTTAAACTAAAGGCACAAACAAGCAGCAGGAGTGAGTGTTTATGACAACACTAATGTGAAAATACTCTGGAGACAAGCAGAGAAGTGAAGCATAGTAAAGTTGCCAGGCCTATTACATCCCATGATTGTCTATTTAATTAGCACTTCTCTCATATTCGCCTCCACATCCCAGGTCCTGTCCTCATGGCAGACGCAGCAACAGCCAAACACACGGTCCGGACTATTCTGTTCAGGAATACAGTGCATCTGTTTCAATTCATGTTCACTCTACCTTTGCACTGTGCCGGCAACTGCATCATATCATTTAAACATATAATACTTTCAAATGTCATCACCCAATCAGAATCACGAATGTTGTGTTGTAAATTACACTGTGCTCCATGATCAAAGTAGTCTATGTGGCAAAATATAAGAGTTGGAGGAAGCAGAATGTAGAAGTCGACCTGTGGGAGGCTTTATCTCTACATTCCACATCTGTTGCATCAGACCGTATTATATGTAATATTTTAATATTTCATGCTTTGAGGCTGACTTTTATAAATGCATACATTAATATTTACTGTGAATTTACCAGTGAATAAAAAGATGCAGGTACACTACATTATTAATATGCTGTAGCCAAATGCAGCATGTGTATTTATCTCCATGTCCACATTCGCAGCTTTACTCCCCACCACTCCCACTGCCTGACTAGGATATGACAAACCTTGAAAATGCTTGACCCTTAAATCCCAGATTATGTCACTAATGGATATAATGATTATTGTTTGATTCAGTAGAATTCCTGTTTAACTACAGGCCAGCTCTAAATCTAATCTAAACAGGAACAATCGGTAGAGTAGTCACGTTATAGTAACTGTGACACAAGCAAGTGTGTAAATTTTCCCCAGAGTGAACAAGCGTTAAACTATTTAATTGGGGCAATGAGGCACACTGCTGAGTCAGCACCACATTAATGGGAGTCTAGCAAAGTGGCTCCAGACAGCTGCCGGGATAGAGATTACAGATACCCACAAAGTATTGAAGACATTGAGAAGATGTAATATATTAAATATGAACAAATATTTAACCCCTGTTTAGGTAGAATAACATGTTACCCATATATCCTTGCCTTGTATATACTCTCCATTGCAATGGCTCCTGTAACACAACGTTCTACCCCCTTTACCCATCAACTACAATATCCTTCCTACACTCAGAGACGGCTGCGACACAGACCCTCGTGCGCTCTCTACGAGCGCTTGTCTTAATAGACCTAATAACAGTTGATGGATGAACAGACAAGGCCTTCAATGTCCCACTATTATTCATTTCCTCAAAGGCTCCCTTATGGTGGGTCGTGATCCAAGGTATACTTGAGTTGTTCCTGAGTGTATGGTCAATCGTAATTGAATGGAAAGAGGACCATCCTGTAACGCTCCTATGGGTAATTTTTTTTTTCATGTCAAAGCATTTGTAAACTTAGATACATTTGATAATAATGTCTTGTCAGTATTGCCAAAATCAATCCTACATTGATCCATATTTCTTTTCCATTGTACCCAAACCACTACCGTTAGCGGGGTCATGTTTCCTGCCGAGATGTTGTCAGGATGGATATTCTGTTCCACCGAGCATTGTGGTCTGTAAAGTATCCAGAAATAATGCACACCAACCTGTCAGTAATCACACTGGTGTCTCTGTGATAGTATTTGTAAAATAGTGAATAGTGAATTCAAATAATTGAATAAAAAGTGCTCAATTATGCCACCCTAACCTTAAAGACTGTCAAAAAAGGACGTTAATGATCGCACTGTGACTATTTAAGACCTTAAAAGATCCATAGTTTTCCTAATTTCTCATTTCTGAGCAGGGGGCACCAGAACTGCCTAAGCACAACAATAGCAGAGGCTGAGAGAACAACAGGCTGGTTTGGCTGACACATACAGACAGGTTGAGGGACATGTCAGAGGCCACCAAGTAATGTGCCTGCTGGTCAGGGCTGATGTTGGCTAGGAGTCATACACACACCCACATTCTGCCACCATGTTGCCTTCCAGCCCCTAAAATGTCTTGGCTCTGCCAGAGAGCCTGATGAAACCCAAGGATATACTGTACAGTGACATTGCCAGATTTTGGAGAAAAGTTGGTCAACTTACATTCAAGAACTTTTAGTCAAGAATGGGATGAGACTTGCAACACCAGGCGGGTTGTCAGAGAGTGTTATTTCTTCTACCCCTGTCTCGCTTTCTTAGATTGTATTTTTGAGTGCTATACTAGACTCAGATTGTTTGTTTACTTCCTTTTCAATTGTGGAGCTGTCCAGGGTATTCCACAGTTGCCTTAGTCAATTTGATGTCGACTCAGTGATCTTTGTGCTATGCAATCTCCTCCCCAACTTTGGAACAGTAGCTACTGTAATAGAAACCCAGCTAAAGCTTCCAAGTTCTATATTTAATCATTATGATGACGTATTATATTTGGCTGTTTATATTGGTATCTCGCACTTATGCTGGCAGAGTCTTGTGTTTCACCCTTGTGATCTGTTTTCTTAACTTACTACTCCACAGCTTTGTACATCAAAGTCGCAATAATGCATTTAGTATGCAATAGTGACAATAAGTGTAATATAGGCACATGTGTGCATGTGCGTCATAGGTCAGATACACAGACCTTTTACTCTAACTAAGTATCATCTCAAGGATCTTTTGTTAAATAAATGGAAATCTATGTTTAAAGATATATATCAAATAGGAGAAATATTTAATTAATATTTAATGAAAACACTTGAGCTTGATGGTACTTAAATGTAGAGCAATCTTCTCAAACATCATATCATATTCTCTACATCATTAGTAGCCCAGTGTTATCGCTCAAGGTCAATGTGAATCGATGTGCCAGAACAATAGATGGGTTAGACATAAATAATGCATACTGTTAATGAAATGATAATTCTTCAACTGTCATAGATTGCTCTCTCTCTTTGCTTTCTTAGTTGGCAGTCTGCTCCCTTTTATCAGCTCCCTCTAGCATGCATTTCAGTTAATAAAGGTGAATACTACACCTCTGTTAGCCTCTACAGGAGTTTAAGTGAATTGACCTGTATGACATGCCCTTCACCTACAACAAGCTCCAGAAGAGCGTAGTGCTCCCTTGTCGTACCGCGCTGTTGTTCTGTGTCGCTCTCACTACACACAAACACACACCCTCAGTTGGTTGACTTACATCAGCATGCTGTGAACATGAGGCCCGCGAGTCATTAACTTAGACCCAAATCTAATTTTACAGCATGCGTACAAGCAACCAAGCGGGACAGGCTCGGGCTGGGGCATTGGAGTGAATAAACAACATAGAGGTGTTGCATTTGTGGTGAACCTCAGCTGTCAAGCTCAGAGGAGACATGGCAGGATGCACACATGCAAGTGCACATGCACACATATGCAGTAATGCTTTGGAACATAGCAAAATTATACCACTACTAATGAAACCATGCATTATCCAACCTAGATAACTTCATAGGCCCTCTCAGCTAAATGTCCTCCAAAAAGCTCCCTCCTGGTCTCAGTGCCTTCCGCTTTTGCCTCATTGACCATCATATAGCAACAAGGCAAACACAGCACATCTGTCCTCTTTGTATGAGGAGAATTTTCTTGTGGCACTTGTCTGTCTGATCCACATTTATGAGCTTTATGTGAGTGTGTGCATGTTGGTAAGTCTGTGTTCTCCGGGACCTTATGTCAGCCATTAGTGTTAGCTCACTAATCCACTGTCTGGAGAGATAATGTGACATTGCACATCTCATCAGGCCTGGCCTACATTTACAGCAGACAAGTACCGGTTGACCAGAAGGGTTGCGATATCAAACCAAAATTCAAGCAAACCTTAAGACGGCTCAGGAAGGCACAGCAGGGCTTTGCTCAGTCTGTGTTCAGCTTGGGAGAAGGACTGGGGATAGTAGTGAGCAGTGGGTAAGAGCACTGAGAGGAACCTGAGGAACACGTCATCTGTGGAGTTTGAAGACACAGGGCAAGATTTATCCATATCCCTGGCAGGGGTCCCTGAGGCAGTCAAAAAGCTCCTCAGTGGCTAGGTGCCATGGGTGGATGAAATTGAAAAGAATCTCCAACCGTTTGTAGGATTCAGATCCAGTCAAAGCAATGTGGATTCCATCCTGACTAAACCAAAGTCTGACTTACACACTAAAGTGAGAGCTTTGTCTGTATACTCGGCAAAAAGTCAACCACATGCCCAGTGGGTGTTGGCCTCTGCCAGGGTTGTCCCTTGCGCCAATTCTGTTTGTGTTTTCCATGGACAACATCTCAAGGTGCAGCTTGGGGAAGGAGAGTGTCTGGTTTGCACACCTCAGGATTAATCTCTACTCTTTGCAGATGCTATGGTCTTGTTGGCTTCATTTAACCATTATCTCGAGCATGCACTTGGGTGGTTTGCAGCCAGTTGTGAAGCAGTCAAGATTAGAGTGATTACCACCAAGTCTGAGGCCATGGTTCCAGAAAACTGTTGATTGATCTCTTTGGGTTGTTAGGGAGTTTAACGGCCCCAAGCAAAGAAGTTCAAGTATCTCAGTGTCTTGTTCCTTCTCAATGTAATGGTGAAAATACTAATAGCTCTTTGCTCTGTTCTGTTGGTGTGTGTGAATAGGATGTCATAAGCCTCAGACGCATGTTCAGTATGATGTAATGGGTAGCAATCAGGCAGGCAGGGCGGCAGTCCTTTAGCAGTACAGATGATCACACGTAAACCTCATCACAACAGGCCAGTATCACGCAGCCTGCCATCTCTAATCTGTGCCTTCCGACTGCCAAAGCATTTGTTAATATGTCCTAATCTCCCCATGGTATATCCTCAATTGCAAAAACACAGATTGACCTTGGATGATGGTTCATGTCACAGGTCATGCCTAGACATTCAGGAATGTGTTTTTACAACAGTCTGTGGTATAAATCTGATCCATAAGTACTGTAGAAAACTTGTTCCGGCTTGTTGTTGCATGTGCATGTTTGTAGCAGCTACTATTGTAAACTGAAAGAGTGTCAGACACAAAATACCGCAGCAGCTGTACTGCCTGGGGAACTTAGTCTTAGTAATATGATATGGGCTCCAGTCATTTGCACTGATCCTTCAATCGGTAGCAGAAGACTCATCATTCAATCATGTTAAAGCATGACCTTTGACTCATTGCATGCCACATGGCTTGATCTGGCTATGGGGCTTGATAGAAGGAGTAGTACGGAGAGAACGAGGGACATTATTATTGTGTAATTATTCTCCTATCTGTCATTCAAAGAACACACTAAAGCCCAGTCAGCGGTTTGGCAGGATTCCAGAAAATGGTTGAATTTCTCTAATGAGCGAGTTCAAAACCTTTAAAGTCCAGTTCAAAGCCCATAAGATCCCATAAGGTCTTTGGTAACAAACATTGTAAAGCATATACATTGAAAGACTCTATAACAATCATTAAAAACTACCACTAAACATACAGCTTCTTCCTTCTTAGAATGCATAAACTAACAAGCATATGAATGAAATAATGAATTATTGGGTAATGTAATACATGTGGTCTGGATAATGTTACTGTAGACAAGCAGGAACTGGAATGCAATGATTGAGGACTAACTCTATACATCATAGTTGATGTTTAATAAAGATTCTGACTGCTTCAAATATACTGAGTAAAAATGGATTGACAGTGGAGAGGTGAATGTTGCGGTGGTTTGCAAGGGACCCATGGTTGTATCAAAGACTAGACCAGTAAAAAAAAGAAAAAAGGAAAATCTGTTTTCTACTCTGCAGCGCAAGACACATGAAGTTGTACTTCCACACACATCTGCATGCATACACAGCCACATAAAACACCATACACCTCATAATGCATTCCCTAGCCCCTTACCCTCACAACTAAATGCTTAATCCCAACCTTCACCCAAACCCTAACTTTAAAATCAATCTGTCCAAAATGGACTTCTAATACAGAAATGCCCTCACAATGATGGTATAAAACTGATTTTGGTCCTGATGAAGATATCAATACAAGCACAGAGATACAGTACATTCTATACACACAGCCAATCCTCTGTTTTGCCTATAAACAGGTGAGTCATAAAGGCAGAACTACCTCATAATACCCCCAGATCGCTTCACTCACCAGGGTTGCACCACACACGCATGCATACATACATTACACACACAGCATGCACTGCACCAAGGACTCTGCTGCGCTGCCTTTGAATTTTTTGGATCCTTCTTCATCCTTTTTGATGGGTTCATAAAGACAGCAGGATTGGAGAGTGCATGAATATTGCACAAAGCTCATTCTTATTTAACTGTTTGCAGCCCAAATCAAAGAGAAGAAGAAATATAAGATGCTAATGCTGCTTTTGAGAATGGTCAGATTTCTGATTTTAGGAATCAGCCACCCACAGAGGGAGATGGATATCCGTAACATAACTGTCAATCTGTTTTTATTAGCCCCTTTAGTAAAACAGTGTTTGTATTTACAACAGCTAAAATGCTGTACAACGGCAACATTGTTAAACATGTCTTGACATGTGCTGTATATTTGTTGTATAACTTTAAAGCCAACACAATTCTTGTGTTATCTTTTTTCTTGCTGTGGACAGCATCTGCAGCTCTAAGTTTTTTCTTTTGATTGACATTTGTCATGTTTATACACCTAGTTGGATTTCCAAAAACAAATCCAGCTCAAAAAATGCAATAACGCTCAGCAGCTTACTCTAAGCTATCAAATGTCAAATGCTCTCACCTGCACTTGAATGCACCACATAATGATCAAAATGATCTCTATTTTTAAGTTTTCACTTAATAACAGCCACTGCATCGTTTTGTGGCTGAATAAAGTTTGCTGCAGTCTTTAATAGAAATAAATCAGTGCACAATAAATAATATACGCCGACTCAGAGGTCAGGTTTTCGTAATTTTCTTTGTCAGCATTTTCCTTGGTTAATGACACTTGTTTACACATAGAAAGGGTATGCATTTAAGGGTATACACTGACAAAGAATGGTATTACAATAATTTAGTAGTCTTTGGTTGACATTAGCACCAAAATTAGATTTTTGCTATACACTTTTAATATGTTAAAAGTAGGGTAATATCTGTGAAGTCTATCAAAATAAGGGGAAAAGGCAGAAATTTCACTACAAGGACAGAGAAACAAAGAGGTTTTTTTTAAAGTAAGTAGTTTTACTTTTAGTATATTTATTATTATTTTTTAAGTCCTTAAAAACACTCTAAGTGTGCGGCACAGTAGGCTATTTTACGGCATTTGGCTGGTGTTAATACCTTGGCACGACATCATTTCCACAAAGGATTAGATAACATTATGTTATTACTGCATGCTTCATAATGATTAACAAGTCCAATGCTATTTTGTAATAATGCTGCATTTCATATTAAATGCCTACTACAGACCACAGAGAGCCATTGCTGCTTGCTGTGTTTTGGCCTACTTTTTCATACATCTGTAGGGTTCTCCATCAGCTCTGCACAGCTCCTCCCACCTGTTATATTCCAGACAATGGACTACTACCATCCATGGTCATTATGTTTCTATTGATTTCCCTGTGTGCTGACTTCTCTAACAAGCACAGGGGTTGAAAGTGAAAAGTGGGATACTCTATGTCGGGTAGGGAACATGACCTATTTACCCACCCACTCCCATAAGTTGAGTCATGTCTCCTGTCGTGTCATTTCCAGCTTAGTTGATTTGTTCCACCTAACACATTGGGTTTTTAAGTTCACAGAAATAATCCATGCCAATCTGAACCATGCAATCACACTGGCATGATATTTTTTTAAATATAGGTAATCATTTTAACCTGAAGTGTATAGTGCCAGAAATGTAGAACTCATATACAACCATTCATCACTTGCTGTACAGTATGAAGAACCATTCTCCTCCATGAAGCTTCCCTGTCTCTCAGATCTGCAGTCGGGGGAATGAAACCCCCCAGTACCTTCCTCGAGGAAATACATCAGTGGCAGGGGAAATAAAGAGTGTGTGGCCAAACTAAATGAGCTTCATTAATGTTCACACCCAGTTCACTGCACTGCACATTAGGCCTTGTTGCATAATATTCAAAGTTATTCTTGAGGCCAGACAAGGGATGCAATGGGGTTATTTTGAGGACAGTCAGCGCTTCTTCTCACCAAATGAGCACAAGGAGGCAAAACGTTTAATCTCTCTTAAGACCTTGTGTAGTTGCCATTTCTAAATCAAGACGCCATGTTAGCGACCGTTTTAGTTTAAGGAATAGCATAGTTTGCGCTTTCAACATCCTCGCTAAGAAGTGTCCATCATCTGAGACAACAATGTGTCCTAAGTTAGCAACTCTTAAGAAAGAAGCGAGCATGACCTTGTGCTCTCATGCCAGTCTCAGAGCTTTCCTTTGTGTCTCCATCAGTAAGTAGACAGTTTAAGCCAGCTGGTGTCTGAGATGATACCTTTAATCTCACTCCATTCCCTTCCTTGATGTGTCATACTGGAAGGGATATGTAGGACAACATCACTTCACTGACTGTATTCTGGGACTAAGACTGCTCTTGCTAGACGGGATATAATTAGCATGGAGTTATTAATACAAACTTTCAAAAAGTCTGAGCGTCTGTATTCTGGCTGCAGCACACTTCCTTGGTTTCTCTTTGATACCAGATGTCCCTCTTCACGGTAACGAGAGCCCATTTTCTGGGTGCGTTTTGGTTAATGGAGGAGCTATAACTTGAACAAGAATAAAAGTGATTTTGTTGTTTATGGTTTTTGAACTCCTAAATGCCTTCTCTCTGTAGCTTTGCCACCGTGATATTGCCAAAGGACTTCCATTGACTCACCATGTATGATTCACATGTTACTGTTCAGTCATCCATTTTGGCCAGGGAGCCAAATCTCCCGCATGATTTCCTCCTCCGGCTACCTCCTGTTGTGATGCTGGCAATGATAGATACTGGATGTTGTTCTGATAACAGACATTTAGAGACTCCTATTAGATTTTGTGGCCTGGCTGCCTGTGTGTGTGTGTGTGTGTCTACGTCTATAATGCATGTATGTTATGTGCGCTTGTTGAATTATCTATACACACAAGTCCATGTGTGCATACATCATGCTGTATGATCTTATCTTCCACTCACTCTGCTTCAGCTAGATGATGGAAACGTAATGGGGCATTAGAGATTGTGTGCTATCGCTAACCTAGAAACAGGCATCATATGCACAAAGCTGATTCTGTATAGTACATTATAGCATTATAAGCCTGGAAGTAGCTTTGAACTTTGTCCTCTGCCTTTCGTGCAGCTAAACTACGTTCCATATAATCTGAACTGAGTCTTGTTTATTGAATCAACCTTAGAATGTGGATTTAGTTCTGTTGCTTCTTAAAGCATTTGCACTGTCTAGGACTCCACACACAGCAATCAGTCACAGGGACTTTTACTCACCTTCCTCTGCTCTACAACACCATGGCTATGATTCACCCTCAATCCCGCAGGGGCCCTGAGAACCACAGGGTCATGCAATTGGAAGACAAATCCACACACACTGCGTCCACGTACACACAGAGATATTACATTTAAATATCCATTAGTGGCCCATCAAAAACGTAGGCTGCCGACATCATCTCATTGATGTTTCATAACTGATCCTGAGCGGTAAATAAACCTGCCTCTTTTCCATATTCCTGCTCAGGGCACCCGGGTTCCAAGGAAGATATGCCAGACTTTGTTATTATCAAAGAGAATCAGCTTCAGGGTCGTTGGCCTGGAGCTTTTTAGTAAAGTATTGCCAACCATTTACATGTTTTTTTTAGATAAGGGTCAGCTGGTTAGAGGACAAGAGAAATAGGGAACCTCTGTGGCCTGTAGTTAATAATCTTGTCGGGGGTAATGAGAGCACATTGCTGGTGTGACATTATTCATTCCAAGCAGGCTGCTGTCTGAACTCTGGCCATTTCACACATCGGTTGGTGCCTCTGATTGAGATTTCTCCATGTCATTACAGCCTTACACACACGCTCATATACAGACACACACATATAAAGACACAAACAGCACAGAAGCCCTAGCAAGTCAAAGTCCATAGTATGCTTACTTCCCGGCCACTTTATGCACTTCACATGCAGTGAAATTAACAACTGACAGCTTCAAAAGTGTATTTGCTGTGTTTTATTCACTGATTTAAATTAAAAATGTATACCAAGTACCTGCAAGGAACAGCCCTTTTTTTTATTATTCAAGATTATTTTTTGTCAGTTTTTCAAGCCTTTGTTATATATAGGACAGACAGGAAAAAGTGAGAGAGGGGGAAGCATGCAGCAAAGAGCAGCAGTTCAGAGTCAAACCTGCGACCGCTGCCTTGAGGACCCAGCCTTTACATGTGTCAAAGCTCTAACCACTGAGCCACTGGCCACCCAATGGAACAGCTCATTTGATCTAATCCAAACATCTACTAAGCATGGAAACTGTTATTTCTGGTACAGATTATAGAGAGTAAAATTTCTGTTTTCACAATTGAGCCACTTAAATTTGAATGTCAAATCTCTGCTTATGAAAACTAGAGAATCAAATATCAAAACAGTCAACTGAGCATAGATAGAAAGATGGACCAATCTACTCTTGTAATGTGCTAAGGATTGTAATGTCCCCGATTTTAGTAACACATTACAATCACAAGTATTTTAATAAGTGGTCGAAATTTGCCTTATATATTATGCAACGGGTTAAGGTACACATGAGTGAAGATGCACTGAAATGTCATCTTCTGAGAAGATCATAACCTCTTCTTCCACTTTATGACTCTTGCATTTACCAAACATCTAATGCATGAACATTATTCAGCAGTGCACATTTGTATGTATTCGTATCATTGTCAAGCAGACAGACGCAAAGTGTCTGGCAGATGCTCTGCTCCTAAAATCATTTCAATTCTATGTTTCAGTGCCATTTTATTTATGTATAAAATAGAATTGTGCTCATTTCTCTCGGGTGACAGAGTTATTCTCTCATGTGAGAGGAAAATATGGCAGTACTGATCAGCAGACAAAGACTTTGAAGCCGGTTGTTATACAAAAGGTGAGAGGTTAGATGGAAAATGCCAGGCATTGCTTTTGTCTGCTCCTAATTAGTTTAGGTGTTTTAAAGTGAGATGGAGATAGAACTGGTGGTGGTTTAATGAGGAATGGGCTGGCACACAGCTCAGACATCATCTTACAGTATTGATGTTTAAAAATAGATGTGTTTTTTCCACTACGACTTAAAACAAGATTTATCCTGTTCATAAAATATATTTAAAAAATCTTTCTGGCACTTTAGGCACAGAATAAAACACTGAATAACGAAGCAGAGTTGCTGACCCTTGCTAGGTACATCTAAGAGTTCCTGCATATTCAAATATATAACGTTCCTCACTGATGGTTAGCTCCTCCTACTGACTCCTTGCGTTCATACTGTGCACACAGCCCTCTGGTTCTAAAGGGGATGGGATGGATCACACAATCATCGCCATGACTCTGGCAGTCAGCCATGACTGTATTCTCTACCCTCCACTACGGGAACCTTGAGTTATGGTTTCCCTGTTCTTTAATATCCAACCCCCCATTCTCACTCCCTCTTTCACACACACAGCTTCTTACGTATGTGCAGTCTCCATGGTAACGCGAGGTATCACTATGGCACTGGTGGCCTAGCATGCTATAAGCTGCTGTTGTAGTGGATTTACTGTACCAGTGCACGCACAAAGAGCAGACAGCCAGCACAATGCTGCCAAAGGGCTGAATGGTTTGAACAGCAACCCTCTGAGCTTATCAGAGATCATTCCTTTTCCCCTGATAATATTTTATTCCCTCACTCTGAAGAGGTTCGACTAAAAATACTGCTATTGCAGATTCCAATGGTATGTTATGATATTATTTACAAGGACAGTTACTATCTATATATAATAAGTGGCCCTATCCTAGTATGCAACTTTGCCCTCTATTATACACCACAAGCAAGGTTAACCTCCCCATTTATTCAGTGTTTGCCCTTTGAGGCCACTTTTTTCTATGAATTTTAAATTCATTAAACCCTTAGTGTTATCATGAAAGCCTCAGGTTATTAATAAGAATAGATAGCTTTAATTGTTCAACTATATTTAATAATACAAAGGTCAACACTGTGCTCAACCTTGGCAGCACAGGCCTCTTTCAGTTTTATTTTGGAGCTCTGCTCTCTAGTGGCCAGTGATGGCAAGAGCAGCAGGGGGCTTGGACATTTTGGGTCTGTGTGAAGTCATGCAGTCCTTGCACAGTTGAGTGGTGCTTTCAGTAGGACTATGTTTGAAAACTGTGTAAGAAAGTGTAAACACTTCCTGCAGCCCATTTCTATAACGGCAGTTTCTGCAGTACGCTTGCATAGTTCTGGCGCCTCAACGCATCTTTACCTCCGCAAGGAGGTTAAGTTTTCGGTTAGTGTGTTTGTCTATGGGATTACGGGGAAAACCACTGGCCCGATTTTCATGAAACTTAGTGGAAGGCTGTAGCATGGGCCCAACAAGTCATTCGATTTTTGAGTGGATCCAAATCATGAGGCACAAATTATTGTTTACTTTCATCAACATTACGAGACTGCGAGAGCATGCAAGGTCTGCACAACCAGAGTGTACTTCTAGCCGAGCGGTCTGTAGTGTACAGAATTCAAATCTAATCTTGTACTGTTAAAAATGTTATACATTATAGTACTGTACATTACAAATCTGCGTGCATTGTAGGACGCTATACTCTTGTGCTACAATCAGAGTTTAGCATTACGCATACTATGATCACATTATGCCAGTTATTTCCCCACTCTCTAGCTGTGTATGTGTGTGAAAGCAGTACAGTGAAGGTGCCCCCGGGAGGCCACAGCAGACTGGTATTCTGGGGCACTATAGTAATTAATATGCTACACAAGCAACCAAAGCATACACAGTGTGTGTGTGTGTGTGTGTGTGTGTGTGTGTGTGTGTGTGTGTGTGTGTGTGTGTGTGTGTGTGTGTCTGTGTGTGTGTGTCTTTCTTGCTTGTCTTATTTAGTGTCTACAGGTGTAGGTTTTAGAGGCCACTTGTGTATACACTATGTAATGCATTTGGATAAAACCAGAGGCTGGTGCGTTATCTCTCATCTGCTAGGTTTGATTTTCTTGATTTTTCTTTTAGCATACTCATAAATGCATCTCTCTTCAGTGGCCAACTTGCAGTTAAGCATGCTTTAAGTCTGCTAGACTTCAAATGAGTCAAATATAGCCATAGTCCACTTTTGTCTTACAAAAAGACAAAATCTATATTTTCTTCAGAGGCTTCTGAATAAAAATGACACTGACAAAATTAGGATAAATCAAATGTGTATGATTTATTCTATTTTTATTTTAACACATTCTCTATTTAAAACATAAAACGTCTCTCTCCTGTATTTATCTCACCAGTTCCACTTCTGCTGCTGTATCCTATTTTGTATTTTTCCTCCTTTATCATTGCTGCTAAGAAAAGCACCAACAGCTTGACAGACCTTATCAGGCCTGGACACATTTGCACTTTGTTTAGTATCATCTTAGTTGTTTGATTACTGTCGCTGTTGTACAATGCAGCCCAACCTCTTTCAGTCCGTCTAACTGTCAGTGATAAAATCAGTCATCTTCTTGAAGGGCCACACTCTCTGCTTGATTGATGACCCAGGTTTATCAGTATTGAGATGACTGAAGCAAAACCTGGGATTTGCTTCTGTTTGCTCATGGCAGAACTAGAGGTATTAGATATCACAGGGCATGGATACTGCTGCAGTTTAAATCTGGTTGTATAGAGATTCAATATGTACCTCGTCCTGAGTGCAGTAGTCACATATATCACAGGGTAGGACCACAGTATGCCTACTGTAGGAAAGGTCACATTTTACGAGGACTTACAGTATATGGCACATATGATAGACAGTAGACAGGAAGATAAATCTGCCACATTCCTGCTGTTTTGGTCTGGCCCCTCTCCCTTAAAGGCAGATTTACAGTGTCTTTCAGGCTCAAAAAACTCTGATCAAACTGTCAAACTAGTCAGTGCTGATCAAATATCACTTGATATTCTGTTACTGTGTTGCCTATTTTCTCACATAAAAGGTTTTCAGAAACACATCTTAGTGCACTGTTTAGCTGTGATTTGAAGTCTATCCAATTGTTTCCAGAAGACATTCACCATTGCCCCCTTTAAATTGAAAAATTAAGTAAGAGGGCCCAGACTAATACACATTTGCGATTCCTGCATAATAATACCTCACAAAGAGGAACATTTATGTTTTGCTCATTGAAAATGTTGTAATTTGTATTTCTTGATGTAAGAGCTTTGCTTTATCTTGCTTTGTAGGAATTCTAATTATACTAAAGATGGCCTATATGGATCACATTGCTGCTATATATTAAGTAACCGCCTGCTCTTTAGATGCTGAATCCATAAAGCCCAGTTTAGCCTAGTGTGGGGTTAAAGGTTAGAGTGCCTCTATGCCATTATGGAGAACATCAATGCCATTTCATCTCTGTTTCATGTCATTTAAGCCACATCCCATGTAAATCAATACAAGGCGTTTGGACATTGATCCATGCTCTATTTATATTGCTACTGTATCTAGTTCAAGTACATTACCACAAAAATGTCTTCCATGTGGCTCTCTGGTCAGCATCTTGCGTTATTAGTCAGTCTAGAATTGAAATATGTATTAGTAAGCATTTGTAACTGTAAATAAATATTAGTTAGTTGTGCATATGATCATTTAGAGACAAATCCTGATACTACTCAATGAATAGTGGGGATATAAAGATATTTTCTGCTTCAAAACGATTCACTTTATATTAAATAAAACACATCTGCATGTTAATGTGATGTTTGTCAAGTCAGTTGTGAATACACCGAAGTCAAAAATTTTGATTAAATGATTAATTTGGGTCCTGATGATCTGCATGGAGAGGTGCATGTCTAAATAAATGACTTGAGTTTAGTTTTGAGGAGGATTTTCTCTTTAGGGTGAACCTACTGCTCCCTATAGCCTGTCTATTTGCTCCATCTAGTGGTCAAAGCTGTGCATAGTCAGTGGGTACCAGCGTCCCTCAAAAGTAACTACTGTAAGACCCATTATATCTCTGTAAGACCCATTGTATCTCATTGTTTAGTCTGTCATTACATACAGGACATCAATAAATCTGATTTCACTTCTGTAATCACGTCTTTTAAAATATGTTCTACATTTACAGTCGGGGTAAAGCAAAATAAATGTGGTCCGAGTTCGTCACATTACATTTTTTACTACTCAGACACATTTTAATGACTAAAATGTTGTCAATTACATAAAATTAGGTTTCTAAATCGTGAGAAAATATGCAATATCATGATTTACATAATCGTACTAATACAGACTAGAGCTGCAAAGAAACCAAGAAAAGTCATGCATTTCATTGACAATAAGCTGTGATGCTGATAAAAATAATGCCATATTTGGTCAATGTCAGTATTAGCTGACTATATATATAAATATATATATTAAACTGCCTCTAAAGTTTCGGAGAAAAGGGAATTGTATTTGTAAAAACACTTTCCCTAATGTATGTTGTCTCAGTTGATTGTACATCGATATTTTTCACTCCAAAGCGGACAGGCCTGTATAACCGGTTTAGTCAACGCATTATCGGATCATTTTACATCATTTTTTGTAATATGAGATCAAAGTCTCCTCTTCTCCAAGAAGGAAGTACAATCTCAGCCTGCATCATTTTCGATCACTTTTCTTCAATCCAGCCCCGCAGTACAGCGAGCGCCAGTGTTTTCCGGATAAACAAGACCTCTAAATGAATGTTTAATGAGCATTTTAGAAGTCATAATGGTATGTCGCTAATGTCCTGTAATGATCTTCCTGTCGATGGCCACGCCTCGACGCTTTCTCTTCCATTACGCCTCTGACAGTTGTCTGACAATGGTTTGAACTTTGCTGGATGTAGACTTCTCTTCCCTTCACCACCCAACGACTGCATGTATCCGAGTCTCCGATTTGACTGCGCTGTAGAGAATCATGACTTTTCCATTGAGAAAATCGGTTTCAGGTAGGCTGCTGTTTCTGTTTTCGACTTTACCTACACTTGTTTTGCCTTTTTTTTATAATCAAATCATGTTTGTTAAGTTTTATTGAGTCAAAGCTTCCAAAGTTAAAAAAAAATGTTCATGGCTTTAGGGATGCTAGTAATAATGTTTAGTAGTATTTTATTCTATTGATAAATGGTGGTTTTCTTTGTACTGTGCGCAATTTAAGCGCCTTGGAGCTGTCCGTGGTGCTGAAGCGGAGGTGCCTGCAGCAATCAACGCTTAAAGCATTTTATATCATCTCTGGAGTTTTGATGCTGTTTGATTAGAGCTTGTGTGTTTATTCACGACACGTGTTTAGGAGCGGGTTCATATTTTACCTGTAATGTTTAGTTTTGAGAGAGTTGTTTACTGTATTTACTTCTGTTTCACTTCCATTTTCTTCAGACTGAGCGACGCCTCATATTTAACCAACAAATGCATTGCCCACTCTTGAGGTGTGTTACTGGTGTTTATTATTAATCAGAGGAAATAAATAAATAATAAAAAATAAACCATCTACGGTAGTTTTGGTTGAGGACTGTAGATGGCACCATCGGTTAGGACGTTAGTTGTGCTCTATCCAGACTGGGCGGAAATGAGAGATGGGGTAGGGGTGAAAGTGACAGAGTGACAGGACATGTGTCACTTTTGTCTGGACATTATAGTTACTTTAACAGTATAGACCACAGTCTTGTCCGTTGGCATTTTTATTATTTACATTTATAATTTACCAGTATTTGCTCATGAAGAGACGGCCAAAGGTAAGAGTGGCATTCAAATTTTGAAGTGAAATATTTCACATTATATTCTCATATTATATGGGAATGTATGATGCCGGCTTGTGGCTGTTTCGATCGTATTTCCTCCCACTAATCCACCGCTCAGTCCATTTCATTTAAAAGAATAATTAATATCAGGGTCTGATGATGGCTACCTGCTGTTTTAGCCCCAGTTATCTTGCACGAAAAAGTGAGCAATTATACATATGCATATATACATATATATATAGTTAGTCATCTTTTTACGGCCCATAGTCTACGGTTGGACTCTCGCCCTCACACAAGTTAGGACCATGGGACTTGAAATAGTCAGCCGAGCTCAAGACTTTCAGCAGTTCTTTACTCGTTCCTGTGACTTTCTGTCCACTCTTGTTCAAGAAAATCTGTCCTCTTTCTCCTCCAACTCCCCGCCCCCACGCTATCTACGCCCCTTCCCCGTGATATGTAACATGAATTATCCCATATGGAGATTTCCTCCACTGTGTACATTGACTGGATTCGTGTCTCACTAGTTAGACTCCCTGTCCTCTCCCTCCTCCCCACTGCTCATTCTCCAGGACGGTGGGATGCTCTGAGCAGCAGCAGCTGAGTCTGTGCTTTGCGCTGTTCTCGGACATTCAGAAAGATGCGCCTTCCGCTATTGCTTTGCGTTACTTCGCTTCGACAAAATACAGAAAAACAGATGGAATGTCTTTAGTGAGTCGTTCACATCCTCTGCGTTGCCTTTCTAAAACGCAGTGCAAGTCTCTAACAGCAGCAGCTTTAGTCAGAGATTAGAGGAAACCGATTAAGAGCACTGCAAACACTCCCGGGGTCTGCAAACAGGTGTTTCCATCCTTTGGCTGCGCAGTGAGATTCATTCAAGACTGATCCGCTGCTCGAATACCATGTGCGCCGCTATGTAGTGATATGATATGCGCTTAAAGGGACTGGGTGTGTGCGTTTTTGTTGTGGTGCAGAGAACATGATACAGTTGGAGGAACATGTGAAAGTATTTGTGCAGCTTCAAGGTGGAACGTGTGGGTTTTTATTTGTGTCACTCTTTTTCACGGAGATACAACGGGCGATTCCTGAATAACGCCCAAATTCACGAAACAATGATTCATTTGGACATTATCTAACCGCACTACTGGGACTGTTCTCATTTTCTACTCTTCATAGTACACTTGGCTTTTTTTTTTTTTTTTTGGTTATTTGACGAATCATTATAGTTGCCTCAGATTATCACTGCTGCGCCTGGACGTTTACCTTCGGAATCCAGTTTTCTGGGTGATTATTTTCAGCTTCTTCGGAAGTTTTTCTTCCAAAACGCAGCCAAACTGGCCATGGCTGCAGCAATTGCCAGCTCCCTCATAAGGCAGAAAAGGCAGGCGAGGGAGCGGGAGAAGTCTAATGCCTGCCGTTGCGTTAGCAGCCCCAGTAAAGCCAAAGGAACCTGTGAAAAACCAAATCGACTGAACGTTTTCTCCCGGGTCAAACTCTTTGGCTCCAAGAAGAGACGAAGGAGACGACCAGGTCTGTTGTGCAATTTCATCAGATTATCCTCAGCCTCACTAATTATTTTTCACCTGTAGGGTGCCATTACATTCCATATGGCATATAATGTAAAATTTACTGAGCACTGCTCGATTTCTATATGCAAATTCCAAAAGAATAATTGATGGCAAAGTTGGTGGGAGAATGAGAGAGCTCCTTTATGAAGTTTGTCCTCAGAGAAGTCACCTTTCGCATCTCAGAGTGCAGAGGAATATATTAAACTCATACTTCATCATTCGCCATCCACTGATTCAGGCCACACTGGACAAGATATACAAAAGTGCTTATTAGACTTCACAATCTGTCACTGACCACTGTTCAAATTAAATTGGATAATCAGTTAATCATAGGCAATTAAAAAAACTGTATTACCAGTTTGCAGAATGTCTTAATGCATGCTACCCTTGGGTAGACTATGATTTAAATATAATAGAGACACAGATTTAAATGAGCACCCCTTCACTTTTATATAGAACTTTAAGCAGCCCTCACAAATAGCTCATATGTTATATTTCCCTATGAACTGTTGGCCAAGTTATTTGTCTGAAATGTATGCAACAGCTAAGAATAAGTAAATGGCAGTTGCTTGTCATAACTAAAATGAAAACTATCATAAGGATGTACTTATACACTTATATCAGGTGTAGCCTGGTGTGAGTCACGGCTCAGGTGGCTCTTAAAGCGCTCTGACTGCAATGACAGAAATGTGTCTTTGTAACCTAAAGCACCTGCTCCCTTACAGATTCAGCACAAAAGTCACAAAGGCTGCATATCTGGTCTGATCCTATCTTACTCAGGCCCAAAGCTCACCTTTTCTTAGTTGGCTCAGTTTCTCCATGTCTGTGGACGACAACAACATCAATGATGAGGACGACAACAGCAACATGTTTTCTCCCAAACTTTATTCATTCCCATCCACTTAGTTAATTTCCAATCCATTTTCTAACTCTGTATATGATGCACCTGGAGGTTAGGCTGTATTTTTACACATCATAACTACCATACAGTTTTTGCACCTTTCTCACTTTCAATGTCCATTTACATCCTGTGGAGGAAGCAATGAATGCCAAGAAGGAGGCGTTGTCTGAGTGTGACTTACACCAAACACAAAGAACTGGCATCTTTTGGAAATACGGTGTGGACCGTGTTTGATGTATCTGGTAAAGCAGTGTGTGCACATGGTCAGATTCTTAGGTGTTTATAGTACGTGTTGAAAATTGTACATTTCTCAGTGTATGTCCTTATGTGAAAATTCTCCAATGACATGCTATTACTTCATAATGAAAAGTACACAGTTTAAAAACAAATTATGACAATATTTCCGGTTTACACTGAATAAACCCTCTCTGGAGCTAAAGTAACCTTAGTAAGCCCAGAATTGGCAGAAAGGTAAGTGAGATGAAAGGATAGATGAAAGGTGTGGTAGACCACAGTAAAGGACACTCCACCAGGGACAGTAGCAGGGACTGGAGAGCGCTTAGCTCTTATCAGTCATTACACTGATGTAACACAGACAGGCTGCCCAGCCACTTCAAAAGTAAATGATCTTCCACTTCAAACTATTGTCTTTTGGTCTAATTGGGGCTCATTTTACATAGTGATAGCATACACCTTTGTCCCTTTGATTAATAAAACGATCTAAGTCCTACTTTGTTCTTGTTCACAATGTTAAAAAAAAAATGTGTTGAAATGTTGAGCACTATATTTATCACGAGTGATAGAATTTGCACATATCGGTGTACTTTCATTTTAAATGTAATTTGCTCAAATTCTAGTAAGTTATAACGCTTATCTATTGGACCGTTCACATGCAGCAGGGAAGGGTGGGAAGGACGGAGAGAGAAAGATGGGGTGACAAACAAGAAATGCCCTCAGCCATCTTAGACCACTGAACCAACCCACACCACAAAGCCATTTTTAAATGTTATATTATTTGTTCTTGTCCATCTGCCTTTTAGTCACATCAGTTAAGCCGCAGAGAAAGACAGATTAACAGATCATGGATTTTGGACACAGCAACATTGAGAAAACTGTAATTCTGACCATTTCAATATAATAATACTGATGTATACTTTATTAATCCCTCTTGGGGGAATTTTTCACCGTTTGTTGTTGGGTACTTGGTTGGTGTTAACCCGCTGGTTCCCAAGCCAAGTCCATACAGACTGAGCTACTGCTGCCCCATGTGCTTCTTTTGCTACATTTCAATACTATTAATACTATACTATTTAAATTGTTTTAATCCATCAAATGTCTTGAAATTTTGCTTATACACCCCCTGGACATTAAAAGTGAAATAGTACTCGTAAAGTGGCTACAGGATCAGGAGGGATCTGTATATTGGATATCAGCAAGGCCAGAGCCTTTACTAGTTCTCTCGTTTCATAAATTGGCAACCACCATGAGTGAGTGGTCAAGTGAATGTGAAAGTATCCTAAAATGCAGTTCCTCTAACGGCGGCCACAATCTGTCTCCCAAACTATTAAACAACACAGGATTCCTTTAAATCCATTTCTTCTGACAGGTTCTTTGTGTTGACTGTGTGTGCTTGATTGACACAGTCAGTCGGAGCTTCCAAAATGGCAGCGAGCTGTAAACCCAAACTAAAGCATCAAAATGTCCCTTTAGAAAGGCTATGGTGACATCTCATTGCAGTCTGTGGTTTAATCCATTATCTCTGTGTCCCCTCTGCTTCCATAGAGCCCCAGCTGAAGGGGATTGTGACGAAGCTGTACAGTCGACAAGGTTTCCACCTGCAGCTGCAGGCAGATGGAACCATTGATGGAACGAAGGAGGAGGACAATGGTTACAGTAAGTTTCACTCTTATCATTCGTTTGCCTAATTTTTTTAACCATACATCCAATGCCGTAGGTCAGGGAGAGCATTTTACCTAGCTACTGTCAATGCCATATGCTACAGACAGAGAGCTGCATTAGCTATACACAATGAGTAATAACGGAGTATCAACATTATGGCAACTTCAACATCAAATTCACACCCTTTGAATTAGTTTAAGAGTAGAGTTTAGCTTTTCTCTTCTGAGGTTTCATCATAAATGCTGAATTGCAGTTTTTCCAAAAGCCCAAGATGTTGCCATCAAACATCTTGTTTTTCCACAACTCAAAGATATTCAGTTTACTGTCATAAGTAAGAGTAACAAAACCAGAAAATATTCAGATTTTAGAAGCTGGAATAAGACATTTTTTTCCTTTTAATAAAAATCACTCAAACTGATGTATTAATTAGCAGACTGGTTGGCGCTTAATGTAATAGTTGACCACTAATGGATTATTTGCATCTCTACAACAGAATTGGTTCATATACCAAGAAAAACACTTTTTCTTTGCCAGTGCATTTAAGTGCTACTGCTTAGTACAGAGTTTCATTTTATCCAATCAAACTTATCCTATGGGAACCTGACCACTGATGACTGTCTCTTTTGTGAGAGACAGTTTTGTCTCATATGGCATTGAAAAATCCCCATCATTGCCATTAAGCCCACCAGCTCTCTGTTTTGCAATAGACAGATTAATCGGGAGATCAAGTAGAGCAAGAGTAACAGCATAGCCACTTGTCTGGTAACAATACAGCACAAACAGACCACCTTATAATTAGAAAGTGCATTGGACACTACATGCTTTTGAAGATTATAACAGTACAGCAGTTAGTGACCTACGTGATCTCCACTTTTCCCCCCACCCACACCAAAACAGTATTGTTGAGAAAAAGATCTGCATGGCACACTGAAACAGCTTTGATGTGTAATCCCAACACTAAGCGGATGTAAACACTTCTGGAGCTCTGAATTAGGACCTCTGTATTCAATTACTCCCCTGGGGGAAATGGCTTGATAAGTTAAACACTACGCAGAGCAGACTGTGCAGGAGCACGCACAATTACCCTTCACACATCGACCACCCCACCCATCATGTCTGCATGGACTCACTTTTCTGTTGACTTACATAACAACTGGCCCGCATTGGCTCGAAAATAGTTTTTGAAGAGAAAATTAAAGAGTGCTGCTGAATAGGAAAACGAGAAAGAGCTCTTTGCACTGCTCCAAAAATAGCGTTGTTAGGCGCTGGGTGCGCTTGTCTCCATGGTGACGGAGAGCACAGTCCTCTTGGAGCTACTGGTGTCTTGTGATGGTGGGAGAGGACCTACTCGAATATATGCGCACACACACACACACACACACACACACACACACACACACACACACACACACACACACACACACACACACACACACACACACACACACACACACACACACACACACACACACACACACACACACACACACACACACACACACACACACACACACACACACACACACACACACACACACACACACACACACACACACACACACACACACACGATCTTTGCTACTGTAGCAAAGATTGACTTGGCTGTAATAATAAATACGTTTGATATTTCTAATAATAACTAAGTTTGATATTTCTGATGTGACATTTTCATTAAAAAGGCAAACAGTGTTAGAAATAACAAATCCAAGACAGTTTCAGCCATTCTCTCGTGTTGCATCTCAACTGAGCAAACCCACTGGGTATCTAGAGAAAAAAAAAGATAGAAGTGTAAGGCAAGGTGCTGTCACAGTGTTCAAAATACAGTCCATTCCAACTCTTGTCCTGAATGTTTCACTTTCAACCCATATCTTTGTAAAAAAAAAAAAAAAAAAAAGACAATTGGGATTAAAAATTGTGTAAAAATGTCCAATTTTCCAATTTATTGTCAGCAAGATTGGAGACCCTTTGGATCCCACACTTAGCCAAATACATTTGTCTTCTGACATGTAGTATCAGATAAGTGTCAATTCCATTGCCATTTTTTTAAGAAATCAAGCTTGTCTCCTGTCATCAAATGTTACTTTATCTTTAATATCCTTTCCCTAACAGTGAACACATTTCTGTGTTCTGACTTTAATTAAGAGACGTTGTCTTGTTTCTCACTAATGTACAACTAATGTCCCTTTTGAGCATCCGGACCAAACAATAGTATAAAAATAGTACCAACTGTCATGCAAAGCACTACACTCTTAAATGCAATTAAATCAAGGGATTGCTGCTGAAAACAAGTATTTAATAATTTACTTAATCCAACATTACATGTTTTTTTTAACCCAGTTTGCATCATCCAAAGACCTACTGCAGTTGAACAGTAATTAGACCACAGAAGTTCAATGTAATGTTGTCACATCAGTGGTGGTTCTGTCTGAATATTTAGGCAGCTCTAACTGCAGGCATGTTGTTCGCAGAATGATAGATACGTAGTTAAAACTGGATTAGCCATTGCTGAAAACATTTAGGCTTATTGTCAAACTGAACGCAGAAAGCCTGCAAGTAATCATGAAAACTGTCCCTCAGGCCTCCTCACCCATCTTATTCCATGTGCCGCTCTTCACTTGGAAAGGTCTGTGAGTGGGTGGTGGCCCTGTCATCCTCTTCAGTGTGCTCAGGTGTTTCTAGGAGCAAGGAAGTAATTGAGTTCCCCATCCTGAAAATCTCCATCAGTACACCAGCTGGTAATCCTTCTGAAATGAAGTAGACTGCAGATGTGTATGTGTAGGTCGTGATGGGAGTACAAAGGGGGAGAAAAAAAATCAGTGAGCGACGCAGAGTGAAAACAGTGCAATTATAAAGACAAGAACTGCTCAGGTAATAAGATGTTTCATGAGAGGAAGAAATACATCATCAAATCTAAGCGACAGACAAGAAAAAGGGACACATACCTGTATATACCCTGTATATACCCCAAGACAGATGTCCGTCCTCCACAGAGCTGGGTCTGTCTGACGTTCCTGCCTGTAATAGGGAAGGTTTTCATTGCCACCGTACTCTACGGGGGAATTGTTGGGTCTATGTTTATCATAGAGTGTGGTCTTTACCTAGTTTGTAAAGTGTCCTGAGATAACATTTGTTATGATTTGGCACTGTAAATAAAATTGAATTGAATTGAATTATATTTACACAGATCCAAATGTGTCTAGTCTATGCCTGAATAAGTCTGTAAATCGAGTCGGTTGACAAAGGAAAAGCTTTCATTAGACATCTCTCCTCACTACTGACATCCCCCCTAGCAAAGCCAAAATGGATCAATCTAAAAAATAGTTGTGGAGAAAGTTTACTGATACTGTGATCTGTGACTTGCAACCAGGAATTTTTGTAAAGGAAACATTGAGCCTCTGCACTGCACTATTGCAGAATGCTCCAAAAAGCAGTTTGTTAAAATGAATGAAAGCTACCTAAAATGTTGGATGTGATTTACTGTCAACTAGTAAAGTAATTATGGTCATACACTAATATGTCAAGGTTGAGAGACGATGCTGTTCTTAGTGTATCTCAGTGCGGCTCATGTTCAACCCATGATTGCAAGATTTCAAGTCCTAGTTTATGTCTTTGCTTGACAGCTTCAGTAAATTCAAATTTGGCAATCAGATCTATCATTGGTTTGTAAGCTTAAAATATGCACAAGATGACTGTAGAGCGCGCATAAAATACTGCTGATATTGAAGTTGTAAACATTAGGTCCTATCTGTTCAAGATCTACATTTTACTGGCAGCATCTCCTGTAAAAATCTGCCAAAGCAGGCATTACAAAAAAAATAGAAAAACACCAATCTGTCATAGAAAGTGGTGTGTTTTTCCTTCAGGAGCAGTTGATTGCTGTACCATTATGGGACTGTCACTAACACTGTGTTTGAAAAGCTGGGCGATTTAAAAGTGAGCTTCAGTTACATAACAAAGTAACTAAACCCTCTAAAGGGGGAATTTAAAGGGATAGTTTTTCTCAAAGTGGTATTTACTGTATCCATAGTCAGTGTGGTACCTACAGTTGATGACAGTTAGCTGCGCCAGTTTGGAGGAGCAGGCAGGAGTACTGACACTGACTGGGGCAACAGCTGCCGCAAAACATACTTTTGTCACCTTAAATAAAAGGCCTACTTTAAAAAAAAATCAATAGCAGTAGCTATATATTAACATATTTGCCATCAGAGAGCCCTTTCCTTTGGCATTACAATTTCTCACAGTATTACACCGCAGATGAGCTGTGCGAGTCTGACTTTCCACCGCTTATGGAATAAATACGAGACAATGAAAATGAGTGATTATAATATTTCTCGATCAGCGAAATTCCATGAGACATGGGGATATATTAATGAATCTGAGTATACAGAAGACTTTTTACAACGGTCGAGAGAGAGAGGGAAACCTTTGTGGAAACTGGAGGAAAGTGTCATCTGACCGCAAGGTAAAGCAGCAAATGTATCATAAATATAGAGTACATTTTAGCTTTTAGGTATTCCTTTATGAGGTGGCTAAAATATGTTATATGAGTGCTATACACATGCCACAGCAGTATTGCTTACCTTCCATGTCTGTACCCCTGCTGCTTCTCCAAACTGGCAGCATGCTAACCGTCACCTTCTGTATGTAACACACTGACTATCGACTGATGCCTCATACAACCCCACTTCAAAATAGCCAAACTATCCCTTTAAGAGGAGGACCCTCCACCATGCAGAAAACAGCATCCGTATCAGTAAGGAGAAGTCAGTTTCAGGTGAGATATACAGGAATTATGATTATCATATAAATACATGAAAACAAAAACAAGACAACTGTTGAGAACTGTTTCACAGGCATGATATTTTTGTGGCAGCGGTTTTGGAAATATTGTTTCCGACCAGCCAAGTCACCATCCAATGTATCCTTCATTCTTAAAGTGACTCATGGGACCTTTATCTGTCCAAAAGCCTGACATTCTTTTGTTGTTATTGTTGATATACTCTGACCGTTTAATAATTTCATACGTGTCACTGGGGAAATGACAGCAGACAGTATGTTGAGAATGTGGCATTTGAAGAGACAACGATAACAATAAGGGCAGACAGAGAGTTAGAGAAGGAGAAGCAGAGATAAAGGGGAGACAGAAAACCACAAAGCGAGTGGTTCTGGGACTTAAACGCCTTTCCACTGAACCAGGAATATGCTAGAAAAGCCTGTTTACTCTACCAAGTAAATGCATTATGCATTCCTGTGGCTGCTGTTTACAATGAAAGCCTGGAGTGAGGTGGGTCTGCAGTGTTAAAGAGATAAGGGCAGATGAAATAGCCCATCAAAAAGCCTCCATAGTGCACTTCGCTCAAGGGAGTTTGCAAATAGGGATCTGCTAAGGACAAGAGGAACTATAGTGAGGGCACACTGTCTCACGGCTTAACTGATGTTCTCCTGTCATGCGTCTAAGCCACAAGCCCCTGTCCTTGTGTGTCTCACTAATGAAAAAGGAAAACTTGAGATGAACATTATGATACTGTGGATATGATTAACTGTATTAAGTACTATCAAAAGGGTCAAACAAAAACCCACAGCAAGGGAGACAGCAGTATGTCCAACAATATTCAGAACAAAAAGCCGTGTTTCCTTTTTTGGGATGGAACCTAATTACAGACTTTCAGGTGGATGCACATGTGCTTTCCTCTATTCAGCCCGCGGGTTCCCTGCCAGCATCTTATGAAACTAACACAGACAGACCTGTAGACAGTACAGGCTCACATTCATTAGGTAGAACTGTATCTCATTGACCAGCTGAGCTGCCGCAAGCTCTCTCAGCCTCACGACCCGAGCTCAGTCCGCTGGTTACAGGTCTATATGAATTTACAGAGGAGTGCAAGTGATTTTGTTCTTTTTATCACACATCTATGCAATTGCTGTATTTCACCTAAACCATAGCTACGTAAATGCATTATGGAGAGAGCAGCATTGTCAGATAATTTACATTTTGCCCGTTTTGTTTTTTATAGTTGATTTATATTCATCTTAAAGGATCATAAAGGATTTAACATACTGTTCTTTGCAATACTTGTGTGTAAATACACAGCAGTGTGAGCTGCTTTGTCATTTCAACAATTTCTCTGTGTCTGTGTCTTGTTTCTAATTTGGTTCATTTGCTTTTTGAAACCCCCTTGGGAGAGAGTGGCTGAGTCCCTGAGCTTATGTTGTACCTCTATTTGTGGTTTGGTTTTGACAACTCACTTGTCCATCCCGACAGCAATAGGAAACAATATTAACAATATTTTTAACCCCTAATGGTGAATTCTACCAGGCTGTGTTGCCTGCTCTAAAATTTTTATTTCTTTGAGTGACATTCGTCCACTTTCTGGCTTGTGTTAAACAGCAATGTTTATTCTGCCTCGGTCAAGCTTAGCTACTTTTATTGCTCACCAAATTACTTAAGTCCTGTAATATGTACTATATCCCATATACCTCAAGTATCCAATAAAATCATGTTGGATTTTAAAAATTAATTTATTGCTTTAATGTCCTTGTATTAAATGAAGACAGACGTGCACACTTTATCATTTGTTTTTGTTGTCCCTCTCTTTCCAGCAATGTTCAACCTTATTCCAGTGGGGCTGCGAGTCGTGGCCATCCAGGGGGTGCAGACCAAACTCTACCTGGCTATGAACAGTGAGGGCTTCCTGTACACATCAGTAAGTGTCTCACTTAATGTATGTGTGATTGTTTGTTTGTGTGTGTGCATATATATATATATGAAGGGGCTCTGGCCTCTGTCCTAGTGTCTGACCTTCGAGTCCAGCCGTATGTAGAGAGACTGTTAGGTCTCTGGCAGACATCTAAATTACTATGGTGAAAAGAGCTACTGGAAGAAACAATAAACATGAGAGAGAGAGACGATACAGTAGATACGTTAAAGGCAAAGCAGTGATTTGGCTTTAAGTGTGTACATTTTATCTGATTTTTATTTCATTTATATTATTTGTGGACATCATCCTAAATCTGACGAAAGAGCAGCATGATTTTCTGATGGAATTCAGTGTAAATAAAATAAAAGGTAAATAAAGGGTTCAAGGAAAGTGTAAGCAGGTGGGGCAGTGACATATCAGAACATCGCAGTTGGCTCTTCATCTTTGATTAAATGTTCAAGGTTATGAATAATTCAACGGCAGGCCATTGTGTGGCAGGCGTCACTGAGAAGACTGACAGGATGGTTGGATGTGCACCCAGAGGGCGTACAGACACACATTTAACAGACAATCCACATAGTCAAATTAGTAAAGATTGTTCTGCTTAGTAAAGGTCTCAGTAGGCAGACAATGTTGATTGATGAAAACAAGCTTAGAAACAGCAAAGTAAACCTAATGATCTTGTAGCCTTCTATTTGGCAGCAGCTGCTGACAGATGACCTATTAAATCATTGGACAGTAATGGGATGAAGGAAAACAGGCCTTCTGGCTCCTATCTTTCCCCTCTCTTGTCTTATACACAAACAAACAAATGCATTCATAAACAGAGTTAATGTGATAGCTCTCACCAGGCATTAGTTCAGTCCGAGACACTTACGTCAAGGACTTGGAGATGGTTATTCAGTTAGATTTGGTGAAAGAGGCTCTGCTCTTTGAGGGAGCTATCAAGGAATCCAAGAAGCAACAAGGATACTGCTGAAAGGACTAACAACCTAAATAACAAACACAGAGACAACAGCACCACAAGGTTCAACACATACTAAATAGGAGATTGAGGTGTTGGGGAAAGCTCCACAGCAAGCATCATTCTTAAGCTATGAGCAGAGTAAGAGAACTATCAGGATGTAAAGCTTCACTTGTACACCCATATAAATATGATTGGATCGTACCAGAGGTATGCAAAGCAAACCTTATAGGCAATCATGTAAACTTCAGTTTCTTTGTATGGACTAACACAATGCTATTTAATTTCAATTTAAATCATTTAGAATTAGTATTCATTTATTCAGCATAGCCCCTTGAGATGGATCCTCTCATTTTCGAGGGGGTCCTAAAATATATAGATTTCCTAATTAATAATGTAAGTGAAATACTTCAATCACCCAGTGTTACATAATCATTGACTGTCTCAAATCACTTCAAGTCAATTCATCAAAATACACACACACTTGCAGACCTCTAACTGAGAATATTATTCTGTTGTTCTTGATCTACTCTGACCTCTCATTGGAGGAATGAAGTATAGTTGATATTTCTGCAAGGGATCAATAGAGTTACATTTATTAGGGCTGCAACTATCAGTTATTTTAGTAATAAAGCTTGCTCCTGATTATTGCATTAAATAATCTTATAAGAAATACTTTTGATTAATTAAGCAATAGTAAAGATACTAAAGAAAAAATAAGACGGTGTGTCGTCATTCGGCATTTAATACTATTTACAATCAATTCAGCCTCGGTACATAGAAATATTATGTTCTTAACAAAAGTGAATTTTTTTCATCAATTGAAAATAACTTTCCGATTTAGTTAATAATTATGCTAAGAAAAAAAGGTCTCATTCAATGTAGTCATTTTTAGCCCAAAAGAGAGAGTGACGACTTAATCACTATAGCCTTTTTGCATGGTCTGCCTATAATTACATTTTAATGAGTCCTGACAATTGTTTGACAACATGTCCATGGGAGTTGCCCCAGCTAAGCATGCCTGAGGGGAATATACAGGAATAATTAGGAAACATAGTTATTCAACCCATTGCAACACTCACATTCATGTACTGTATTTAACATGGCTCCGAGGCAGTCCACAGCTCCCAGTGAGTGATTTTAATGATATGAGCTTGGCTGTCAGTAATTAACATATGCGGAAAGCTGGAGAGTTTAATTTAATAAAGATGGATCCTGCTGGCAAAGGCTCTACCAACAGAGAGAGGCAGAAATACTGGCCCAGTGTTTCCCCAGGTTTACAGCATGGGGGAGGGGGGATCAGCAGATAGTAGGATCACAATAATACAAGCAATAATCAGAGCCACAAACTCACTTTTAATCAGTGTATTACACAATGAGCTACACTCTGCATCAGAAAATGTATTTTAAATAAGTGTCCAAAAGGTCAAAAATAATGTTCTCCAACAGAAACAGTCCAAAGATAAATTCAAACACCCTTTTCAGTTTCAAGCACAACAAAATAAACAATTGAACAATACAATCCGAAGCACCTGATGTTTTTCTCATAATCTGCCCACTGCACCTTAGATTATTATATGTTTACATTTGCACTACAATTAATTAGTCCGCTTATTTATACATTTTGTTTTTTAGGTATCTGTTATATTGTATTCCTATATTACTGCTTTGATGCGTCTGTGTGTAATGCTGCTGTTACACTGCAATTTCCCAGCTTCGGATCAATAAAGTATTTCTATTCTATTCTATAAAGAAATAATTTATAATAATTTCAGTTTGTTTAATTCTGTTTGAGTTGTTTTTGTAGTAGTGAATCATTTTCTCAAGCAAAATAATAAAAGGATCTCTGTTAAGTTTCAGTTTTGTTTTCCTGTTTGGAGTGGAGCCTCTTCCCAAACAGTCTTTGAACAAGTGAATCTCAAACTCTGTCGGAGTTTTTTGAGAATTGCAAACACGTAACCATGTAGGGACAGAATTTACATGCTGTCGTGCAAATAAGATAAATAACATTAGGCTATTTAGTAGTGATAGACCGATACATCAGCCAGCCGTTATTATAGGTCTATATTTGTGTTTTTTAGGTATATCGGTATCGGCCCTATGCGGGCTGCTGCGTTCACTGTTCACTTTTTCCCAGCATTATTTACAGACAGGCGTCCACAGGCAGCTGGATCTGGATCTTATTTAGTTTGTCTTTAATATGCTAACGCCTGAATAGATAATACATAGTTTAAAAGGTATATCTTATCACTGTTATACAGATGATATCAATGATACTGTTTGCGCACTTTTACCTAAAAATAGGCTCTAATCTAACACATATCTTGATTTATTTACACAGTATCCTCATCAAAATCAGAATGAAAGAATCCCCTTGATCATCTTAAGAGCTTTCTATTGGTAACAAACATTATTGATCATCAGTAGATGGTCTCTGTCTTTTTTTCTGACTGAAAACATACCCTCGTTAACCACAAGCAAGTGTGTCAAGTTGACAGAAAGAAGTTGGGGGATGGGTTGTAGAGCTCTCCATTTCAGCTACATTAGAGAGGGAATTGAATTGAATGTGTAGCTGGCTGCCTAATAGTGCCTGTCTTGCTGGGATTGCTGCTTTGGTAAAGTGCTGCCTTGCAGCCACACATTAAACCAGCCAATAGCAGGTCAGCGTCGAAAGGGAGATTCCTAATCACCAGTGAAGAGTCATCAAATGATATATTCTGGGTGGGGGGATGAATTGCTGAAGCTCAAATGTGGATGCCTCCCATTATTCTACATGTGTGCAAAAGTGCATGCATGAATGGAAACACGAGTGAATATAATAAATAGGATATATTTGATTTACATGTATATGAAATGTACATGTTTGACACGCATTCTAATGCATACTTACTTATAAATGTATATGTATATTTAGGTTTAACAAGATTGTATGTATTTCCTTTGATAGCCGATTCATTTGAGCAGATTTTAGAGCATAGACTGATTTGCCTCACATATGCATCATCTACAACTGTTTGTATATAACTGTGTGTTCTGTGCGTATAGAATCATAGACCAAGTAAAAAAGAGTGAGAGAAATGAGAAAAAAGAGTGCACATGTGTGGGTGAGGCAGGATGTAACAGTGAAAATATATTCATCCATCAGTTCAATGTGTGGGAGAGGAAGAACCAATTAATATGTATTTTACTTTACTATCCTCTCTTGAACGGTTTGCCCCTCTACTTTTGCAAAAGCGGTGGAGCAAGTTTAGCATCCGAACTGCAGAAGTGTCCTCAATTACACAGGTAGAAAGTGAAGAAGTGTTGTCAACAGAATCGAAAATAAATATGTAAGAATGCAATCAAAATTCTACTAAATATGAAAGAAACATGACATGTTTTTCTATGTGTGAGTATAATTTGGGATTGTGAGCTAAGTGGTGTCCACATATCGCACAAAGGTGCCGTTGAAGTGGTGTTATTAATTTCCTGGTGGGTCATATTTGAATTAGTCACTGAGGCTCCAGTTGAGTTCCGTCTAGACTGTTCTCTGCAAGTGTGTGTGAAATGGAGAGTTCAGAGCTCTTTGGGTGGAGAAGATATTTATCAGGTTAGCACTGAGCACTCTTTTTTAACCTAAATTATCGGGCCAGTTGGCCATAGTCATGCCTCCGGTGAAAGAGTTCCTGCACAAGACATTAAAGCCATCATTCCTACTCATTTATAAACACACTCTCAATATGTTATGTGCCAGCTAAATGTCTAAAATTAAAAGTAAGGTCATCTGAATGCACAGGAGAAGACAAAGGAATGATGACGATGATGATGCTTAAGTAAAAAGAAAAAGATGAATATGACACCAGATATACAGCACCACAATGAGTATTTTCATCCCATTTTAGTCAAGGTTTAGTTACACCTGACTTCCAAAGGGTGCTTCAGGTAGGGTCAATGAATCCTCGTATAAGGGATGCAGAGGTTTTTAAAGAGCACATTTTAGTGTTACAATAAAATCATATTTGTATGTATGTAGTATGATTAAAAATAGAAAAAGACAAACAGCAAAGAAGTCTCTATATTGTTGTGTTTGTACATTGTGCGTTTGCTTTGAGCATACCCTTGTTAGATATGGAGTTGGCTCACACCCATGCCTTTTCAACCATTTAGCAAGCACAATGCCTTTGGTAAATAACCACTGCTCTGAGGTTTCACTCCACTGAGCTGTGTCATTAACTAGTTTGAGTTGTGTGTGTATGTGCTACTGGCTTGAACGTGTACCCTGTGTGGGTGTGTCTATTTATGTTATGTATTTGCAAGGGTCTTTTCCACTAGCTTAAACCTCTCCAATTTATTCCCCAACAAACGAGTGTACTTTATCTTTAGTGAAAGAAAAAGGTGCCTTTTAATCCACTTCCACTCTACTGAAAAGACCATGACACTGAAAAGACCATGACACTGAAAAGACGGATTTAGGAAGATTTGTCTTCTTTGCCCAGCCATAGAATTAGCTTTTTTGAGACTTGAGAGCACTGATGTGTCCGCAGAGAAACTATAACAGCACTTAACCCTGAGTCTATGGGCATAATTGGTGTCATATTAGTTTCGATATGGCAGCTGAATACACATGGGGCAGTGCGCAGCATTGATTTGGCTCGGCTTGTAAAATACTTGCACCCAGTCAATATGTTTACAGAGGAGATCAGATTAATTATGTTAGTATTTCTCTTCCTACTGATTGGAGCAGGAAAACACTATTGGGGCGTAATTACTCTCGTGAAGCCAACAGAATGCTGTTTGAGAGTGCATCATAATTGATTGTGTTTTCTTGACATGACTGACTAGCTAATGCAATATTCATCTCACAGTCACCCTTACCACTGCGGACTTGTGTAATTATGTGTTAGAGTACGAGAGCTACCCCAGATGGACAATGTGTTCTACATTCATGGATATACAAACTTTTGCAGGGATACATCCATCAGTATGTTACGCTCAATACTTGCAACAACTTTTAAATCTCTCCTTCCTATAAAGCATTCATTAGATCATAAAGAGCTCAGGCAATACTGCCTCCCTTCACTGTAAAACATAAGACCATTCTCTGCCCTTTGCCCATGACATAAAATCCCCTTCATTTAGAAAGAGTAAAAAAACTGGTGTATGAGAAATGTCTGTATGCGCGAACAAATACAAATGTACAGGCTGTTTACATGTCCATTTGTATGTTATGGTTTGAATTTAACTACACTGATCTGCAATGAGATTTGCATGTCAGTAATTGATACAGACACTTTCAAAAGAAAGGAGGGATGATAGAGAAGAAAAAAATGGAATGATCTTAGGCAAACCTTCCTTTCTTCTAACAAAAATCAATCCAAAATGTTGAAAATATATGTCCTGTTATCAAAGTTTTATGGAGTTAGGGTTTAAATTAATTAAAGTTAGGGAATATACTGTGACTATACATTGGAGATCAAAATAGAGAACGCATTATAAATACTTGATTTATTCTGAAATACTGTTTTATACTACTATATACTGTGTTTTTATCGTTCAGAATCTGATCGAACATCCGCTGTGGTTATACCACTGCTGTACTAGCATGTTTCTTTAAATAACCGAAGCACTTCAACAAAAAACTTGATTTTGTGAAAAATAAACAGTCAGTAAAATTAGAGAACAGTAACCATTGTGTCAGTGAATGAATAGGAAGTGTAGAGGCCCTTTCTCTGAATGACTTCAGCACATTTGCGCCCACAGGACATCACTAGTTTCTTACACTGCTCTGGTTTGACCTTGGTTCATTCTTCTTGCATTCTCTTCCAAAGTTCGGTAGCTGTAGTTGGTTTCTTAGACATCACTTTGTTGCCAAGTATTTTCCAGAGATTCTCTATGGGGTTCACAAAATAAAGGTTTTTGTTGAAGGGCCTTTGTTTAGAAAAACAAACAAAAAAACATGCACAGCAGTGGTATAGTCGTAACTGATATTCTATCATAATCTGAAAAATAAAAAATAACAGTATTTCAGAATTTGTTTTCTAATTTTGATCTCCAGTGTAGTTTTCATTTTGATAAAAAAAAATTAAAGTTCTAAAATAACTGGCCCACAATCAGAGTGAAAAAAACCCACTCCGGATACACACATAACAAAGCTTATAATTGATATGTACTGTAAATAATGCGCAGGAGGAGGTGGAACGAGATGCCTTCCTTAACACTGCGTTAGATTTTAAAAACTGAAGATGCTATGGAACATGAATAGAAGACCCTGAAGCTTTCAATCCCCTGTCTCATGTTCACTTTCTTTCTCCTATCTACCAGGCAGATCTGGCAGCGCAGGTTAAAACAGAGGTCTGTCAAGTTAAATGAAAACCCTTCTCATCCCCCACACAGATGCTTTAGAAAAGAGGAATGAATAGGGACGGACATTTTTCTGCTCCACTCTTATAAAATGTGGAGGAATGTATCGCAGAGCTCCCAGCAACACAACTATTAAACACATTTTCTCACAGCTACAGAAATAGGCGAGCGCAACAGCTGACAGACTTATACAACAGGGTTATGCAGCTAATCTAAATCTCAATTGTACAAACACATCAGAGCCTTCATCTCATTTTCAGAAAATGCTATAATATTTTTCTCCAAAAACTCTTGCCTGGACATTGTGTAAGTAAGGTTGCCAGCTGTGTATCATTTGGCAAAAATTACTTGTCATAGTTACATATTACATGGAAAAGCCTGTGTATTGCAAAAGAGTCATTAAAAGTCCATTTAGCTAAACCACCACAGAGATGTGGGGGGAGGGAGATGACACAGCTGATATTACTTCTATGCAGATAGTGTCCTGCTTTTTATTCCTAAAGTGATTTTCCCCTTGCTCCATCTGGCACTGGAGTCATGATTAAAGTGATGTGAGATTTTTTTCACCGGGAGATTGGTTTCAGTGAACAATAGATTATGCTGTTGACTGAAGGCGATGCTACTGGAGCCCATTCAAAAGAATCTCAATGGTTCCGTCTATCACAGCCCTGTTAGAATAGAAATGGGGATCCCCTGCCATTTTGGCCCCTCCTTGTGTCAGTCTGAGTGAGCCTGTTGTCCATAGACCCACTCCAATACAGCAGTACCAGCCAGCAGCCTCTCCTCCATCTTGGCTCTTAATGTGCCTGTATCTGTATGCGTCTGTTTATCAATAGACTCTTATTCTTCTCCAGGGCGAGTGTAACCAGCCAAATCCACATAAGCTCATTATTAGAGGTAGAACAGAACTCCTGGCTTGAGAGTCGAGCAGCCCGTTGTTTGGCTTTCACTTGCTGCATAAAAGCGATGGATGCTGCCCAGCTTGCTGCTGCTAATCAGAGTCTGATGGAAAGAGAGAAGACACTGAAGTATTGACGGAGGAGAAGAGTCAAAATTTAGAATGTAAGAGAAGGATTAAGAAAGCAATAGAAGGTTAAACCTCCAAATTAAATGAGTAAGTACAGATGATAGGAGGGAGGAAATCTAGGATAGGCTACTTTAACAGTCTAGACAAAAGCCTCAGCTAACAGTAAGTGGAATGTGTGGCCAAAGAAGTGCAGCACATTTGCAACATGAAATGCTGTTCTCCTTGTTCCTGCTTACACTGTTGTCATTGTATCCATCATGTTTTCACAAATAAACATTTTAGTATACATAGAAATTAGCAGTCTAATACTTGAAGGATGCTGCAAAGACCATGGCGATCTGCCTATGGAAAGAGCCAAGGCAGTATTTATTTTTATGGAAGCTTAGTTTCTTAATTATGTGCAGCAAAAGCAAATCTTTAACCACTCTGCTGTTGTGCATGCGATATTACTACAATCTGCTGGGGTAGAAGCAACAGAGCTGGCAATGCAAACAAACTGAATACACTTATCAAAAACACTGTGTTGGTGCTCAAACTAGTCTGAAGCTGTTAACAGTTTGGAGAGGAGGATACTGCACGTTTTGTTTTTTTCCCCCTCCAAGATCTAGTAGTGATAGAAGAAATCTTTCAGTTATCCAACTACTGTATTTGGGTTAAGGATTTACATAACCCCTTAAATAAGTCCTTTACCTACATAAACTAGCCTACAGATTGATTGTATCGAGGTCAGCAGAGAGTAGACATGAATTGCCATCATTTGCCTTGTTAATGGGGTTAAAAAACATGTCAAATATTAGAGTTGTCCCGATACCAGTATCAGAAATGCCTCAAATACTGCCTAAAAGGCTGGTATCACAATAGTCAAATAGTCGGGTCCAGCCCTACAGTCACACTGTAGCCATATACAGTATATAGAAAATGACATGCCAGAATACACACTTACAGAAGCACAGTTAAAGTCTGTCTTAAAGCAATGCTAGCATGCTCATATGTATACTGAAAGAGTTGTTGATCGCTGCAATTATCCCTCCTTTACTTCCTGCAGAGACCACTTTGTAAAGCGATTATTTTTCCTTTCCTTCCTCCATTCATTCCTTCCTCACTTTCTTTCTTACATCTCAAATAACACAAAAAGATAACAATAAACGTATACACAAACTCAAGGGATACATTTGGTGTTTTGAACAGACTAAGCGATTGTGGATTTTGTCCATTACATGCCCTGGAAGCAGCTTAATAAGGCTGTATAGACAGGAGGAACAATTCAAGCAACCAATACATTAACTCATTCAAAGAACATACTGTATATGCATACAAGTATTGTTTTAATATAGACTTGAATGTAAACCTTTATCCTTGAGGTACCAAGCAGCAAATGGAAGACACAAACCAAGACACAAAAGCAATCCACTGTAAATCCCTATCTAGTCCAGGACTGAGCCTGAGATCAAAGCCAAACTTAGTGCAATCATGGCCTCAAACAGATATTGATTTTTTTGGCCTCAGCTTAGAGCCTCAACTATTGAAAAACAAGCACATTACAGATGTGCACTCTGAGTCAATGTTCTTTAAAATAAGCTCTTGTGTTATCCTTTATGTAGACAGTACTTAAATTGGTAACCTTGGAACATATTTTTGCTTTTTTATACATTTAGCATTATTCTCTATTCCGTGTAAGCTTCCACTTAATATGTTTGTGTCAAATATATCATGCTGTATACAGTCACAGTGATATGTCGAGTACATCACTGTTGGGTCTTTTCCAACTGGCATGAAATGGCATCCTTTGACATGAAATTGTATTACCAAAGCACATTTTTATTTACAATGCATCCCCACAGTGGGGGGTAACGGCCAGTCATCCCCAATCACTACTTAGCTGTACTTCACAGTAAACTGGTAGGTTAACTATGTGGTCTTGAAGACCATGAGAGACGGACATGCTATACAGCTTTTAGTATCTTTGTAACTTTGGAGTTGCAGTGGTTGGGTCAAGAGTTTTGTTTCATTCCTACATTCCCATTTTGACTAAACAGATGCTTGTGTGGGCTCGGGTTATGGTTGTTTATGCTAAAAGAATCCTAACATGATAGAAATTTGACATTACAACACTCCCAGCAGCAGAGATTGGATTGGACTTATAATTATCATTAGAATATTAAGTTTCTAAAATGTAGTTTGAGTACTATTATCTGTTGGGCAGCACATCTGATTATCCATCTTGCCTTGTTAAAGGCTCTTTAGGGAGCATCTGGGGGAGATTGGCATGGCTTTGAACACTTTGTGGGAAGCCATTTAGGGACCATGTTATTGTCACTGTACAGCTGTTTAATATGGTACATATTTGGGAAACATTTTTAAGTTTTAAGTAAGTTCAGTTAAGCTGACTGACTCCAACACTGTAAGCTCCCAGCTGGTTCTGTAGCCCTCCTAGTGGGTTTAGCATTTATTCAAATAGAGTGTTAGGCACCCCTGATCCAACAGGGTGTATTATATTGAGGTAATATGTCACAAGCTTACTGTGACTTGAGAATTTTGTCTAGTGGCTAGATCAGTAAGAGGGGATGATTAATGAGTTAGGTTGTCAGTTACTGTAGGTAAGTCTGGGTTTTGTGTCTGGAATCGACACAACACAAGACGGTAGTATACTAGGTTGCTCTACAAGTGAAATTAACATCAACACAGTTCACAGCTTATGTTACAAAGTTTTTTTATGACTTAACGGCATTGTATACAAAATACTCCAATATCAGAGCAAAGAGCATCAGCAGGCATGAACCGCATTTAGAGGCTGATATACTGCAGATGACTCTCTGTCTGGTAGAGCCATGTTGTTTGTCATAATCTCACAGTGGGTCTTTGGTGGGTGTCAATGGTGAGAATGATGACATGTCCCCAGAGCCAAAGTGATGTTTTCATAGCTGGGATAGGACTGATGCTGGGCAGACCTGCTTCGGTCTGAAAGAGGTATCCCTCCTTCTGTTTCTGAGAACTCATTTTGTAGCCCGTGGTGAGTTTGACCCATTGGCTATTCCATCTGTGTGTACATTTGTGTTGCTCTTTGTACATAGTTTATTTTGTGGACAAAGTGTTCTAAGAAGAAAAGTATAGCAGGAACGATTCACTGATGACTAGCACAGAATGTCCCTCGATCTCCCTCAGAGGGAATTGTCTTCCAACTGATTAGACTCTGTTTTGTAGACTCACTGCCCAAGCAGCTCTACAAATTGGGCAAACACACACTCTCATAGACCGAATTGCCCATACACATATACACACAAAATCCTTGCCTCTGAGGAAATAAACCTCAGCCACACTGTTGCAGCATTAATGGCCAAATCCTGCATAAGCATCTAAAGCAAACAGAAACAGGGAGGGAAGTCTTGCACAGTATGGAGTCAGGAGGATGAACAGCAAGATCATCTGACTGTCTCTAGGGAGTCTTCCCACAGCAATTCATTAGTGAAAGAGATAAAGTAGTACCTGGATAACACAAAAAGATAGGTAGACACACCTTGGATGCACTACCAGGTGCACACAAAAAAGCCACCTTGTGAAAGCATTTTAATAATAGTTGTGTAGTTAAAAAGCAAGTTAGTACTTAAATATTTAATATAATAAGTTAAATAGTATTACTAAATGACTGTGTCCAACAAAACCTTACATACAGCGGACAATACTCTTAAAAGATAATTTACTGCCCATACATAATTAACAGCTAGAAGCAAAATGATAATACATCTTCATCTAGCCTGTATGTTTTATTGATGCTCCTCTGTATCTCTCATATCACCATTATCTATGGCATAAAGTGCTACATTATTCACTACAGTAAATGGAATGAATAGTTTTAAAACATTCTCTGGAGACAAAATTTTAAAGCAGGGGTTTGAGACTTGAGATAGCTTTTTACCTCATTTCGTGCCCCAGTGCAAGTTTAAGATGGCGCGCAATGTACCGTTATTAAGTGGCACTCAAGTAATGAACTGTTGCGTTTCAGCTGCTTCTGTTCCTACAACGATGTCAAAGACTCTTGAGACCATGTGAATTACCGTCCAACAACTGCTATACTGTATCTGTATCTGCTTCTCCTTTTCCCCCAGGAACATTTTACACCTGAGTGTAAATTCAAGGAGTCGGTGTTTGAGAACTATTATGTGACATACTCCTCCATGATATACCGACAGCAGCAGTCGGGCAGGGGCTGGTACCTCGGTCTGAATAAGGAAGGAGAAATCATGAAGGGGAACCATGTCAAGAAGAACAAGCCAGCAGCCCACTTCCTTCCCAAACCTCTAAAAGGTAAGCCTGCCCACACCTTCTTTCACATTTTACTGTTACACCATTAAAGGTTGGGTAATGCCGAGCAGAACTAGTTCATAGGATGCCTGGTCCGCGATCTTAAATTAAAAGTGTTTGTCCTTGTTCGGAACACCTTCACTCAAAGACTGAGCGAAAAGCAGACCATCATAGACCTGTAGGAGGCGTGACATAGTTTGAAATGGGAACAATGGTGAACATTTTCAGACTGTCAGGTTGGCAGTTTTGGATAGTTACAGATATGGTTATCCGATTTTGAAAAGTTATGGGGGGAGGGGGTTCTGAAGCTTTTCAACCATCCAACAAGCAGAACTGACGGAGTATAGGCTACTTCAAGTTTACGCATGATGCTTGGCATCAGAGATAAAGCTGCTCTAACTACTTAATGTATTTAGAAAGTTTCTAAATTATTCAACAGTGTGAATTTCTAGTTGGCAAAGGGGTTGTTTTTCAACAATAAGAGACCATCCCTGAGAACCATAAAGCTTTCTCTAATTAAAACGCCCCCATTTTCTTTATACTCCAATCAATGTGGATATTCTTTTACTAAAGACTAAATGAGCTGCTTTCTACATGACCCTCTGCCATTTAGCATTCTCCTTAGAGATGCTGGTGTAGACCTAGTTTCCTCTAGCTGGTCACATTCCGCTGCTACGATGCTGAGCCGTTGTCTATGACCAGAAGAAACAGAAACTATATGAATACCAGCAATAAGGGCTTTATTTTCAGTACAGTAAAGTCCCCCCAAAAAAACACTCATCCAGGCTATGTGTGTGGTAGTGTGGCAAATTTAGAGAACAGTGGAAACTGAGGGTAGAGGGAGAAATTGTTCTCTCTGTTGAAAAGGCCACAGTTTCCTTTCATCTTCAACAAGACACAGATTTACCTGTCAACAGAGGAGACAGAGCGAGAGAGTCTGTTTTCACTTCAGTGGGATAAAAGGAGAATTTTTTTTCTCCACAACGAATAAAAGGCTTGCAGCACAAAAAGCCCAAACAATGACAAAAGAGGGAAGTTAGATTGTATTTTCACTCTATTATGTATTTTCACTCTATTATTTTGTGACCATGCACGCACGCACGCACGCACGCACGCACGCACGCACGCACGCATCCACGCACGTATGCACGTATGCACACACACACACGCACGCACGCACACAAATATATATGTTTAAAAGTTGTAGATGTTATACATTTGTGTATAAACTTTCTAAGAACTATGGATTTTCGTTCAGATAACCAGCAGTGATTTCAGCGCAGGGTATTCCAGCTTGGGGTTACCGTATTCATTTCTTCAATTTGCAAATGTGATCCTGCCCCTTGGTGCATCTTTGGTAGGGCTCCTCCAGTGAGTATCTTATTAAGAATCGATGTCTTCCCTCTGAGATCACTATAATAGTGTTTCACTTCCATTTAAAAAGGGCGACCCAGGGGTCTCAAACACAGGTAATAGCAATAAGCAGAGAGTGATCGCCTCGCTTGATGCTTAAAGAAAAATACTGAGAGAAAGAAAATAACGATGATAGATATGAGCTGGATGAGACATTAAATCCTTTTGTGTATTTCAGGGGTCAGCAACCTTTGTGATATGAAGTGCCTTTTTAAAATGTTCTCGTTAATTGGTGTGCTATCATCTATCGAGCCTGCTCAAGGCTCATTCTAATTTTCCCCCACCTGCACCGTATTCTGTGAAGAAGGCAATGAGTACTAACCAACCAGAGGCAGTTCAAGGCCGGTCTTAAGCGAATGCAGATGGGGAAAAAGTCAATAAAAATACCATGAATAACAGGCTGCACACCTTCCAAGGACTGTGAAAGATGTCATTTAGCATGCAGATGTGAGGAATAAATGACTTCACAATTTCCAAAAGACTCTCTTGCACATGTATTGCTAGTGTGGCATTAATTAAGCTACCACGTGGTTGCTGAACCTTGAGGTGGTTTATCTACAAGGAGAAATATTATTTTTGAGCTCCAAGAGCGAATTCAAAATGAGAAAAATAACTAATTCTCCTCATTGTGTACACACTTTGAATTATCTATTAATGTTCAATATTTACTAAATCTTGTACATAATTAAAATTCCAGATGTAGCAAGTGGCTTGGAAAGCGAGGGAGAGAAATAGAGGAGAATTTGTTCCAGCAGCTCATAAAGGTTTAGAGGCAGTGGTGTTACAGGGCACCAATTAAAAAGCTGCCTGTGCATTGGAAATGGCATCTCCTCCAGCCATTACTCACCACTCTTCTGGTTCCAGTCTGTGAGTCTCAGCCCACAGCCTCTCATCCTCTCATTCTGCCTTCCTCTGGATGAAGCAAGTTCAGCTCACATCATTCAAACCCAAACAGGACAATCCTCTAACAATTCTTACAGCGATTCTTGATGCAGGACACAAGAGTTGCCTGTATCGGCAGGGAAAAAGTGTACTGTAGTCTTTCAAGTGGCGTCTGACACTAAAACATAGGGAGATTCGTAAAGGCATGTGAAAAATGACAAGCTGGGCGGTTGTTATTGGGGATTAATGTTTAAAAATGAACAGCAGCAGTGGGTTTGCCGTGATTCTGTAATCCCGAGGTCAGTCACCCACCATTATAATCATGCAATACTGTCACTAACAAGACTGGAACCAATCATTTGCTGTGAAACCATGCCATTGATTGATGTGTATAAAGATGGTCTCTAGATTGCCGCTGTAAGAAAAAATGCTGGGCTAAGTGAAGTGTCTGAAGGACTGCTTTTGCTGTTTCAGCCACACACTCCCTTAGGAATGAACATCAAATAGCATTCTAGGCAGAAGGATGTCGACAACATCCTGAAACCAAAGACTCAGATTACTGATATTTCTTCTGAAAAGTGGCTGCTGAGATGCATATTGGGCCAGTGCTGCACACACAGCAAAACTCAAGCACTAGCAACTCCTGAATATATAATGACATGATGTGCATTTATAATTTTTCACTTCAGCAGCAACTTGGTCTTCTGTGATCTCGATTTTGCAGTTTGCAGGAAACTATATGTAAAATATCCTATTACACCATCACAAAAAAGGGTGCAGTACCACTTTTTTGCTATAGTATAAATCACAGTTCTTGTTTTCTGTTGTGTTTCCACAGTGGCAATGTACAGAGAGCCATCCCTGCATGACTTGACAGAGTTCTCCCGCTCCGGCAGCGGCACACCCACCAAGAGTCGGAGTGCCTCGGCTGTGCTCAACGGAGGCAAAGCCGTGAGCCAGAATGAATCGACGTAGCCTGGTAGCCGAACCCAGGCCTGGGGCCGAACCACGAAACCTTACCTCCTGCAGAGCGTGAATCCAGGCAGACTACTCTCACCGATCAGCGGTTCAGGACTAGCTACGAAAACAAACCACACAGAGACACCATCATTAACAAACTGTATCATCCTGGTCAATCATCGTCCAAAAAATCATCAATAGTCAGAAAATTCACGGCACATATATTCAATTTTTGTTTTTGGTTTTGAGATTTATCTGTTACCTTGATCACTCTTTTGGCGATGATCACATACTGGTAAGCTCATCTATATCTTTTTTTGTTATTTCCTGTGAACAATAACATTTCTTTTGTCATTTAGACATAATGCACTTGTGCATCTGTCAAAAAGGGACAGGAAGTTAGACATGTAGGCATTCAGGGCAGCCAGTAATAGTGCTGGTCTACAAGGCTGCAGTGGTACAGTACAAGCCCTGATCTCTGTCTCATCCATGCTTCTGTGAATACAAAGCCTATAAACTCCCTGGTGTGGCACAGCCTAGTGCAGCTAGGACTGTGGCCAGCCAGACGGTAGCTCTCCCGCGTCCTAGTGCACACGCTCAGAGACTGAGCTCTCTAGCATGGGAAAATGAAGCCTATGTTCAGCTGACCTGAAATATAAGTGACAGTGTGGCTCTCTTGCAGTTTTTGTTTTAATTTCAGAAATGCCACAGCTGCACCTTGGTTTTTGCTAATTTTTTGAATTAGCCGAGAGCTTTTTATTTGATAACTGGTTTTACGTTTGTCCCCTCTTGTTCTCTTCCCTTACCATCGTTCAGTATTTGTATTTGTGTTGCTATTTCATCATTGAAAGGGGTTCCAGCAAACCAAAGACAGAATGGAAGAGTGTCCCTTTAAGCCGCTGAAAACCAAGTCAGTATAAAAGGCAAAGCTGGAACTTTTTTTTTCATTGTACATTTTTGATGAAAGAAAGCTAAGATTTTGTGAAAAGAAACTGTGGACAAAGGAAGTGATTTGAAACACTTTGGAGTTGGCAGCGTGCTTGATGTTGTGCTTTTTGCTGATATGCTCGATGAGGTATTAAGCGACTATTCTGTATTTCCATTCCCTTCTGTTACCACTGTGTCACAATGTCTCCGTCTCTTGTCCCTGTGATCTGTTTCCTCCTTCTGTGCTTGTGTCATACTTCGACTATCCCGCCATCCCCTTTTGTCGACTTCTATCGACGGATACAGTTCACCATAGAAATGTGGTGCAAGCCCCTTCCCAGGATGCTTGTTATGTGTTTGAATAACTTATTGTGGTGACAATATTTTCTATATTTAAAAAAAGAATACTGTGGACTTTTAGGTGGCTTGACATTTTATAGGACACGTCATATTTGTAAAAGTGGAACAAAAAAAAAAACATACAAAAATGAACATCATCCCTTTCTTGCACAGGGCATGTACAAACACAATTATGTACAAAAATGACCCTTTTTGTGGGCTAGGTACTCTTCCCTTCAGCTACATAACTTCTTTCTGGTACATGCTTCTGGGAGGCTTTCTTTTCTTGGTTTCCTCCGGAGGTGGTTTGTATTAGGTGAACCTATCTGTTGCATGGGAGAAGGAGGGAAATTCTGGTCTAAAGCTGCATGATATAGGCTATGTGTATTAACCCATGTTGGATCATGTGTTCCAAATTACCAGGCTTAATCTGATAAAACAACATTTACAGGTAGACATTGTGGCTGCCTGATAACTTCCAGTTGTTTATTATTTGTTGTATACACAAAAATGCACTGAATAAAATGTTTATATTAAGATATACTTTTAAAATGTGTCAGGCTTTCTTTTTTGTCTCATCAATTGTCTTATTTATGTACTGTACACAACATCATCTATGTATTCCACCATCCGGCCATTGTAATTACAGAGAAGCTTGGTTGTGGGAATTTTAGTTGTCAGGATCTGTAATGATCGGTGTTTTAGAATAGGAAGACATCTGTGCTGCATTTTTCCATGAACACACAATCATACAATCTTTCCTATCTATGAAGACCAAGGTATCACATACAGTATATGCCTTGAATGGCACCAGAGTTGAGGAGGACAGGCTTAAGTCTATAATTACCAGGCTTGTTCTATATGATTAATATTTTTTGGCTTAACAAGACTGAAAACAGGAAACCTGAAACTGGATCCAATGCTTTGGCTTTTCCCGGTGTCTGTACTGCACGAGTGCTGCCTTGGCTCAGTAAAGTTTCTAACAAATAGCAACCTCAGGGTCTGAAAAAATGGAGCCAGAAGTGCCAAAAAACTACAGTTCTTTGAATGTCAACTTGAGGCTGGCTCCAAAAGTGAGTAAAACCCCACAGACCCCATTGTTAAACTGCCCAACTTTACAGCAGAAATAAACAGCCAGGTACAAAAAAACAGTTTTGGTCTCTATAGCCAATTTTTTTCATTTATGACAATGTTACAGGGGGTGAATCTACGGCTTAAAGCTATGCAAAATTAAGGGCATGACCACACTGAGTGTCGTAGCGTGAGGTGGCCTGTTTTAGCAACCAGGAACCATTTGGCCCACCTCAGCTCCACCTACGCTCCACCTCCCATTTTGGATTATCTGGGAGCAGGCGGAGTCAGGCACTGCTAAGAAAGCAACGGTCGGAGACGCCCACACCGTGCTTCACAGTGGTTGATAAACATATGGGGGACTACGCCCATATTTTATACAGTCAGTGGTTGCTAAGTTAGCAAGATCAATTTTACTGTTTTCCCTTAAGGTTGATATTGAGATTGGATTTCGGTTAAAATAATAAAATATCTATCTCTTCTAAAAAGATGAATCCTTGGGCCAATGGCACAAGATCACACATCTCTACCCATCCATCTCAGATTTCTTTCCTATTGAGTGCAACTGCAGGCTGTGCATGATCAAACAAGCCTTACATTATAAGGCCAGTCCAAAAAGAAAAATACAAACCATTTGATGGTAAAAAAATCAGCACACATCAGAGAGGAAGTGACACGAGGCAGTAATTACCTGCCGAGTCAGTCGCTGCTAAAACAAGCTGGGAAAGAATAATTGCATGGCACTGTGTTAACCTGTAGGCTTTGTTATTAAGGTCAGCCCCCTTCCTGACTGCTTCTGTCATCTTAGGAAGAAGCACTTTCTTAAATGAGGGGTTTGGTCCATGATCACTCCAGGCTGATTGTCGCCCACAGTACATGTCAGCAATGATAAGGGTAAAGGGTGTCAAAATGTGACACAAAGAAGAAGATCTGTAAGAAAAAAAATAAATTGACTGCAAATCCTTTTGTTGAGCACAAGAAGTAGTGCAGTGGAAAATACAAGAACACTTGCTCTGGTTCGGACTTCTGAAGTCATTTTCTGAATAAAAGGTATTTCATTGATTATGTGAATCAAGGACACTCAACCTTCAATTTTCCAATAATATCAATTAGTTTGAAAATCTAGGAAATAAAAGACACGCTCCTCAATTTATGCTGCGTATGGGTTCTGAAACATTTGAATAACAGTTCACACAAGGTGCAACACAGTCTGCACAGGAATTCCTTGGTACAGTTGCAACAAAGTTGAGACATGCAAACTAGCTCATGTATGTCTTTATGTTTACGTGGTTGTTCATAAATTTATAAAGTCTCAAAGAAAGAGTTTGAGCGAACAACTGAAGAGAGCACCTCTATAAACTCCATACATTATGTATCAAAGTACACATCAAAGACAAATTCCCACTGAATTCTGAATCTGAATTTGACAAATAGCAAACAAACTCAGAAGGAACTTAAAATAGTGTTATAATACACATATACATCTGAGTTTTCTAATTGTACAATAGTATAAGAGCAAAAGAGACTTTAATTAGAGCCTACTGCACAACTCAATACAATAAGCTCTCTCTCCTTGGAGTGTAAGATAGAGTAGGCATCAATTTGGTCTATCGAGACTGCCTCATTACGCCCCTTGCCAGCAGAGACAGGAGAACTAATAGGCCTCTGTAATATAGGCCCCGATATGAGCTACTTCATCGTTCATGTAATTTGACATCCCCCTACTCCCTTCATTTTCTTTCGCCCATCTCTAGACTCCATTCATTAGCATGGGGCAGTCCAATTCATTAACAGAGGCTGTCTGCCTTATTCAGAGATGGTGATGTGAGGAGCGGACACTTTCACTCTGTGGTATCTCTTTCTCCCTTTCCCTCTCTCTCTCTCTCCGTCTTTCTCTTGCTCACTGACCAATCAGTTATTCCGCCCCTCACTTGGACAGACTAATGAGTCTTCATGGAGCCCCCAAAAAGAAAAGATGCAAGGGTGTGTGACGTCTCATACACACACAAAGCCAAGCCATTGCCACTCCAGTGTCAGTCTGCAATAATCTGTCACGATTCAGGCTGAGCTGATGGAACTGTGATATATGTGAGCACTGTGTACCTGTGAATGCTATAACTCATTGCCCTTTATCACTGCTCTCTCTCTCTCTCGCTCTCTCCCTCCCTCTCTCTCTCCCTCCAGTCTCACTTTTGTTTTGCTGTAATTTTCAGTGAAACATTCCTTAAATGTAATGTTAATGTTACTATAATTTGCTTTATATGGAAAATTGAATGGCTCACTGCATGTTTGTTTTTTGGTTTTGCTCCCCCTTTACAGTTGCTATATTGCAGTGACAGTAGTGTCACCGGGTGTAAGATGAAGCCATACAGTCAAAGCTAAAAAAAACAAACAAATCCTTTTTAATTTCATATATTGTAACATTCTTTAATATTTAATTGGGATTAGTCCTTCCTCACTTACAATGTTGACGTTACAGATGTGTCTTGTTGCCTTTTATTATTTATTTCTGACAGTATCGTCACAAGAGGCGTGTTAAAAAGAAGACCATTTTCCACCTCCAGTCAAGAAGTCAATGCATGAAATTATAAAAACAAGCTGGAGTGATTTCCTTCCAACAGTTTGCACCCAATTTAATGTACAGCAAACAGAGTCAAATGCCACTTCCCAGAAATATTGATGCTTTAACAAACCTCGGAAGAAGCAAAGACAACTTAATTTAATTGACTGGCTGACACAGAAACCTCCCACGAGAGGCAGCTGGAGCTCTTATTTACTTCTCTTCATCTGCTCCTTCTCAGTCTCCTCCTTTATGATTTTCTCTTTTTACATTTTTTTGCAAATGAAAGAGCTAAATTAAAATTAGACGTTAGCAAAAACTGCTCTATTTGAACATGAAGCTTAAGCTTTATTGTCATTTTTTAACAGTTTCCCAATCTTTGAAAATTGACTATACCAAAACGAACAAAGGGGAGGAGGAATTGAAGCAAAATGTGATAAAGGAGAAGAAATAGGTTAGAAAGACATGCCTGAGCTTTCACATGAAAAACAAACAAACCCACGAAATAAGCTTATCAGGTGAAAGCAGTCAAAAACACACACTGACTAACATTCTTTAGGGCTTTCGGCTCATACAAGCAAAAAATGTGAGGTGAAAAAAAAGATGAAATTGAATGAAATGCATCACTGCTAACCCTGAAAGTTCCCAGCCTCTGAATCCCACAACACCCGGTGCCCCGTGAGAGCCGAGAATCAAAATAGAGTCTGCTGCTATTTATCCCTCTAACACCCATCATCCTCCCCATGTTCCCCTGGCTGGCACAGAAAAGACAGTAGCTTCATCCTCACCAGATTACCCTTAGCAGAGAGTGTCTCACACCTCTGCTTATCAGCCCTACCAGCACATCAGAGCACCGAGGACAGGCGGAAAAGATGGGTAAGACACCCTGGCAAGAGAATGCACATTGATAACATCCACCACAAATAGCCTACAGCAAGACATCACTGCTTCACCCATTATAGGTGCAGTACAGCTGAGCTGTTGCCTCCGTCTTGTATTCTTCAGGCTATAGTTGGATTTAATGTAGATTTTTTTTATCAGAGATGGAAGCGTGACTTTTGCGAATACTGAGAAACAAACAAAAAGAAAATTTGGTTCCAGTTTGGCAATAATATACTTTTAGAATATTTGGCATTCTACATCAGCTACACTGGGGCTATGTATAAAAAGCTGGCAGTCCTATACAAATCACTGGTCTGATATAAATGAATGCCCTCAAACGTCCTTAAAAAGTCAGCGCTTCAGGTGGCATAGGGGTTTAGGTGGCTGGCTTTGTGATTGCAACATCTCTTGTTCGGGTACAGCTGGTAACCGTTGCTGCATGTAATTCCACACCTTGTCCCTTATCTTATTTTCAGCTTTCTCGTCTTTCAAGTCTTGCTACCAGTTTCCTTCTGACTCTATAAGGCTGTACTTGAAAAGTTATTGGAAACTAGAGACAACCTTGGAATGGGTCAATGTCAGATCCAGCCACAATACCAGATCTAGCCAGGAGCAAAAAGTGAGCGGGCCAATGGCATCTCCCCTACTTCCTACTCCCTATGTCCGGTGGCCTAGCTCCGTTCACACCCATCTTCAAACTTGATCTATACTACACACTTTTGCAGTTTTGTGACTGCATCTTGCACGGTTGTGATGCTATCACGGTGACAAAATCTGTCCGCAGACAAACAGAAATATAAACACCTAGCAAAATGCTCAAGTTTCCGTGGTAGTTCCCACTACAGCAGGTGTCTCTAGGACCACATTTAGCCACACACACAGACCCACAAGGTGAAAACAACACCTGCTTTTACAACCGGTAATAATCCTAAGGACCATAAATGTCTGGACAAAGTGATGGATCAAACATTGGACCGACCAACTTTGCTGCTAGCATGATTAAAAAAGTCAGGACTTCAACCTCACCTAATACTTTCTGACTAAGCTATATGTATGTGTGAATAACCGTCCATTCATCTCATCTACCATTGATGGCCCATGTATTTGCATCAGATCAGTGTAGAGTGGAAATAGTTCAAATTGAATGCAAATGAATGCTTGTGTGGTCAGAGTACAATGCTGTGGGCGGGTTGACTCTATTCAAAGACTTGTAACAGCACTCGCAGTCCAGTAAGGTGTCACTTCTCAAGAGAGGAAATCAAGTTGCTGATTTTTTGCCTGAAACCATTTGGACATCCAAGGACCTCTGGCTGGAGAGGTTAACTGCATCATCGTGGAAGACATTAGTTACAACACAGGATTTGCTGTGTGTTAGATAACAGAATTAGATGACACGGTATAACAAATTAGACATAAGCTGGGAGAAAATCCATTATTTAAAGCCTTTTGTCTGGTTCGTGCAACTTTTGCTAAATCCAGTAATGGCGTATTATTTGAACATCTGTCATAGGTCTGCTGTACATCTGGCCCTTCTGGATGCTCTATCTGAGATAATATATGCAGTGACCGTTTCACACAAGACCCATTGTGTCATATATTACATAAATAAATACATGTGGAGCAATTAGACTGAATGGAGACCAATAGTTGGAGATACAACACAATGAAAGTCTGACGAGTTTTTGATCAACCAACCCCGTCTCAGCAAGGAGAGTCAGATTAACATTACTATAATCCAGACAAAGAGAACAACCCATTACTTTAATGAATAATCCCTAGTTAATTTGGTTTTAGATGCAAATTATGGATAATGTAAGGAGGAATTTGTTTTTCTGTTGCGTATGGCAGCTGTTCTCGTTATAGTTTTTATTATGTGACCAAAAAACATCCTGTTGTAATCCAGCTTTAGTTGCTTAGTCACTTGAGAGGGGCATGGGGAGTTTCAACAGGGGATGCAGCAGTATCTTTATTGCTTAGCTTTACAAGTTTTACTCAACTGCTGATCTTTATATTGTCTGCTCAAGGTACAGTACAGTATTACCTACGTGCGCAGCATGTGTACATCACATAACCTGTTTCTTTTTTCAGCACCCATGGTGCTCAGGTGCAGCTCAGGTGTGGTTCAGGTGCGAACCCGCTGCAAAGCATTTAGAGATTCAAAGTCTCACTATTTTTACTACAAGTGTACAGTTTCAGGCAAAAGGAGACAGGAAAATGCACTTTGATTTTTTTTAATTTTGACATTGTAACAGCGCTTTCAATGTGTTTAGGTAGAATATGTCATATACTTGAAAAACGTGTAGATATTTATATTTAATCTGCTAGATTATGCAGTTACTGCATGCTACACCAAATGCCAGGAGTTATTTTGCCCAAAACAAACAAAATGACAACAAATTATAATATATTCTTGTGGCCATATTGTATTCTGGTCCAGTGAGGTTAAAGACTGGAGTCTGTATCTCTGGTTCATTAATGATGCATTTCTCCCTGAAGGATTATTAAATGTCAGTGGAAAATGTTATCTGGCAAGAAGCTCTCCCTCTTTGAATCAGAGGGACTGACACCAAAGCCGGATACTTAATGACAGAGATGTTTGAAGTGTTTTGTGCAACCACTTAACACTGTAGCTCTCCTAAAATGTCTTGGTATGACATTGGAAGGAGAAACTGTATACCACACTGAATTGGCCTCCAAATGTGGGTTTAGTGCTTTCATTTAATATAGTATTGTTATCTGTAATAGAGTGAGATTTCACTGTGCTGTATATGACTTTGTGTTCTACGGTACTTAATGTAATGTTTCTTGGTGAAAACACATTCATCAGCTGAGAGGGACTGTATGTCTGTGCATTTTACTTCAGAGAAGAGGTTCAGAAATGTTTCTTTTACTTTGATGTTGTGGGTTCAAATAGCAACCACTGTCTGAGGTCATAACCTCACTCTCTGCTATCGTTTCAGTCACTCTTCACCACACGATTTAAAAGAAGAAAATTACATTTCATTCATTATGGCACCTATTGAGGAATGTTTTTGAGAGGGTTTTTTTTCATCAGATACTATGAACTGATTTTGAGTGAGGCGCACCAATCATATATATTATATTTAAATATTTATTCTCCGTTATCATCATTCTCTGCAGTCTTCAACACTTTTCATCCACATTGTTAAATAAATGAATGTCACCAATTAATTTTGCTTTTGAAATTAGATTCATTCAAGAGATGTCCAAACAAACAGTTGTGTGTTATGCAACTGCAGTTCATTTCAATACTGCTTCCATGTTTTGTTTTACTACAGAACTCCATTATGTGTTACAACTGGATTAACTTTAGCACTAACCTCAATTCATTCAAATCTCAGTCCTGCAAAGGTACAGGTCAGGTAATTCCCTCAGGACTAGAGGAAACACTTGGTGTTTGCATTCACGAGGACAGCTAGCGTTACGCATTATATTCCTGTTTCTCCGTAACTACAGCAATTGCCCTCTTTAAACCGGAACAGCGGCGCTCTGTGAAGTGGCATAAACAATGGCCTGCTTTTGGCTCAGGCGCTGAATCATCGATGTCGTGCTGTTGTGGTATAACAGTTCTAGTTTGCAGTGGACACGGTAATTGTTTCAGCCCTAGTTCAGACTCTGGAGACGAAATTGTGGCAGCGCCCATATCCGGGATATTTTGGATTCACTATTGTTCAGTGGGAGTAAGTGGAGATGAGTCCTGCATCTTTATATGCAGTTAATGGTCCTACTGTAGGGCTGCTTCTCCCTAAATGACTCTAAACTATAAATGTCTGATTGAGCCCAGCCAAACCAAATTACCAGCTAACATTATGTGACCACAGAGAAATCTGAGTCATGTTCTGCCTCTTGCATGCTTTAGAGACGGGTCTAGGGTCAATCAATTAACTTTTAACAGTACATAGGACATGTTTTTAGTTTAGCTTCTTATTGTGTAGGTCTCTGGATCTTTTAAAATACATGTTTATATGGAATCTGATCTTACTTGCTGTCATTCTTGTTTTGTGTTAGCATCCTATCCTTCCAACGTCCAAATACATTTCATTTAGCAATTTCCTTCTATTCTGCCTTTCACGACTCTTATGGTTAAAAACCAACCCATTTTTTCTTTGTGCTACACGGTGTTCTCCCTCGCTCCCTCCCTCTCCTCCATCTCCCCACAGCTCATTTCCATGTGCAGGAGGGAATCCCAACTCTTGCCTCACTGCAGTGGATGAGGCCAGGCATTATGTAACGTGGAGCGAATTTGCCAGACAGCCAGCGCTATCCTCTGCATGCAGAAGCAATAAGGCGGGCAGTGAGAATCAGGCAGGCAGGAGCCATATTGAATATTTATGAAGCCTCTGCAGCACAAATGCATTCTTCCCGTGCCTTGCTATAGTACAGTAGACAGCACTTGGTAAATTGCTGCATGGGAAAACATTTTGCCTCCGGTCCTCCATCCTGCATCATTCACTTCAACAACCATCTCAGTATTACTTACACAGATACAAGAAACAAGAGAGGCTAAAGGAACATAATGAGACCTGGAATCCGTTTAACCAGAACTATGTGTAGAACTGAGCGAGTAGATGTGAAACTCTTCAGAATATCTGATAAAATTGGTTACTAAGATCACATAATAAATGTATCGTAGCATTTAGATATTACGTTGAATGTGTCTCATTGGTAAAAAGCATTATTCAATCGGAATGTGTTAAAGATGCAGTCTTTGATGTCTATCCCTGTCACAACAACAAGAGCAGCTTTAATATCCTCCTTGAATCACCGCCACAAGCCGAGGTCCGGGAATGAAATCGATACTGTCGCCATATATCGTATTGATGGGATGGGGTGATTCACTGATCTGATATTTGAGGATTTGCCCTGCTGAGAAAACATGGCAGGTCGTGAAGCCCATTTCCTCCTCTACATATGCATACCAGTAACATGCGCACACAAATGGATATTAAACAAGCGACGGCGGAAAGGAGTGAGCAAACAGGAGCTAATGAAAACAACTTAAAACGTGTGAGAGCCAGAGGAAAAGGATCAAGGGAGAAGAAACAGATTATGAAATAAACAGAAAAATAGGGAAAAATATCAAGCTCCCTGCAGGAAAGCACTCTATTTCGTCATAGGTTGACTGCTTGCAGTAACTGAAGGATTTGTAAAGGAGCATGGATGTAGCAGGTTACTTTGTGGTAGAGCTGCAACGATAAGTCTATTAATTGATTAATTGTCAAGTATTAAATTAATCTATAACTATTGTATTAATTGATTCATCGTTTTGAGCCATCTTTAAAGAAAAACATGTCCAAATTTAGTCTATCACAGTAGACTGAATATTTCTAATTTGTGAAGAAAAGAAGACATTTAAGGCTTCTTGGGCTTCGGGGAACAAAGATTGACATTTTTCACAATTTCCCGACATTTTGTAGGCAGAAACTAGTGGATTAATCAAGTAAATAATCAACAGATTAATCAATAATGAAAATAATTGTTATTTGCAGCTCTACTATGTAGTCTGACATAGCTGAAGAATCTTATTCACTGCACAAATGTCAGCAGAAAAAATATGCAAATCAGCATCTTGTCCGATCGACAGATATTGTCGGGAAGAACAAAACTCGTTTCTGTATTGCAGCTGTTCTCATTACTGTTATTTATCTTATTGCCTTTAAAAAAAGGACATTGAGCTAAGGAAATATTCTCAGACCTTTGGAAAAAAGCTTCAGTACCTCTTCACTCATAGAAATGAATTGCTGTCCACGTAAGTTATTTGCATTATTTCCAGTGTACAGGTTTATCCTTCAAATGTCAGTAATAACTAGCTGGAATCAGAACAGATTCAGTCTAGCTGGATTATCTGTATAGGACATACAATTATAATGTGTGTCCATCTTAACACACCAAGCTGCAGGCTCCCTTTCAGATCTTTCTCTCCCCGTATATCACACATCTGTCTCCCCTCCTTTTCCACATCATTACAACTCCTTTTCCCAGTTTCTCTCATGGATTTCTTTTTTGCTATCTCCAGGTCTTATCTCCTGTGCTCATCACTTTCCTTCTCCCTCTGGCTGCAGCTTTCTTATGCTTTTTGCCAGTGTATCATATCTTCAGTCTCTATCTATGAGTGATTGTTGTCTTTGTGCTTCACACAAGTAACGTACTGCTATGGAAATTGCTTTCATCTAGTACACCATCCCCTTCCCGATCATTTTCTGTTGATTCCACTTATCAATTGGGGGACTTGTGGTTAGGACGAATAATGTGCATGGCCGGAGATCTGTGGCTTAAATCCCAATTAACAGCTCAGTCTCTGAGCTCAAATGTACCAGGGTGTCGATATCTTGGCCAGCTGTCTATCAGCTCTCTAAGTGGAGCTGGAGCCAGTAGCCTAAAGAAGCCTAAACAACTGCATTTGGTATCAGTATTCAATGAAATTCACAGAACCTCCACAGTGTTACCACTATCACCATGAAAAAGACTGCGATTGTTAATAATAATTATGAAATCTCATGTCAGGGGAACAACCAATTCCACGTTGTACGACATTTTACTATGACAGTAACTGTGTATACTTTGCAGTACAATTTACATAGGACATTTATCACCTATGTACAGTGACTCCTTTTTTGTAAAAGAGTGTTTTATGAAATCTGTTTGTACTCTTCTAGAGTTTTAGTTTTCAGAGTTGACTGAAAAACAATAATTGTTTATTATCTCATATTTGCTGAAGTCATGATCTTACCTGAAATGGCTTCATCCTTAGCACTACTCTAATAATACGGACACATTTATCTGTGTGAATAGAATAATGAGGGAAGCAGAGAGTTTAGCTTGTTTCAACAAGAAACAGTAGAGTCAGCCAGTCACACTGTGAGCTGGCAAGAAGACAGCATCTCCGCCACCCACTGTTAATCAGCAACACATATGTACGTTTGCGTACAAAGGCCTACACAGAAAAACAAGACTGCCCAGCAACGCCAGTGGCCGGTTATTTAGCAAAACCCCTTCAAGAATTAAGACACACAAAAACCAATGCATATACTTTAGAAATATAGGATATGTATGTATAAAGCTATAACATCTCTGTCTGAAAAGATCTGATTATTATTATGTTCTGCCAAGTTGATAGAAAGTGGTTGTTTTTTTCTCTTGGTGTGTTAAAAAAAGCAATTCAACATTGAGTCCGGATGGTAGAAAGATTATACTGCAATGCAGGGTTTAAAATTTGAAGCATATTGCAATTCTGGCTACACACTAATCAGTGAAGTAACAGCATGTTTTGCCATTGGCAGCTGTTGGGACAAAAACAGCTCTGACATCACTGTGATCAAATATTTCTGCCGTGGCATGCATTTCCACTACTGCCTCGCAGCAGGGATAGCCACACTGCTGTGGGCCTGCTTAGTGGCATGGCCGACCACAGCCAACACTAGACATCAAGACCCGGGGCCAGATGTCCCAACGCTGCGTATGCACAAAAACCATGCATACATCATCATACATGAAGTGGTATTTATAAGAGAAAATTGAGCGGTGAGGATATTTGCACCTCATGCATACTTCAGTCCAGGCATTAACATAGTTTTCCTAGGCCAGATGCAGGTGAAATGATAGAGGTGGAGATTGAATATAAAGTAAGAGACAGAACGCAAATTACAAAACATTTTTTCTTTAGGTTGTCTATCCATTTCTGACTGTAATTATTTTTTTAATTCCACTATAAATTAATCATAGTGGAATTAATCATTTCATGCCTGCATACAGTCTTGACATTTCACTTGGGTTATACAGTATGATGATTATTATTGTGAAAACAAAAAAAAAGACTTAGGCCAATGATGATATAAGTCAGTGTAGCATGTATGACATGCTGTGTGTTTGATATGCAATTAGCCTACTTACGAAGGTCTTGGTTGGTGTAAATACTTATGCATGCCGTAAAATAATAAAATAAAATGAAGAAAGCTAGGTGGCTGCTGGGTGTATACTGTAGGTGCAGTGGTGCAGTGCACTACAACGGGCTACATCTGTTCAAAGCATGAAACAAGTACAGCATAACCTTAAATCTTTACAAACACAATGAAATGAAAAAATAAATAAGTAAATAAAATGACAACCCCCCAACAACACTTTGCCCTCCTCCTTACCATCCCTTATTCACACTCTCCTTCCTCCTTTCCACCTCTGTATAAGTTTAAAAGAAAGTGTGTCTGTTTTTTTGTGGTATTGGGATTTGTAATAGCCCGGTATACCATAATACCTTGATACCGCCAAAGCCTAAAAATGACCACAATTGTACTTAATGGTTGTGCGTAATGACAGCTTCTCTGGCACTGCTGGACAGCCTTGCAAATGCCATACAGTCAGTAAAACTGAACTTCTTAACCATTGTTTTCATCAACAAGTCTGTCTATTGGTGGAGCAGGCAGCTTTATGTTGCATGTGCTGAGAATGGTGATAGATCAGCAGCATGTGAAAAGCGGATGTTGCTGGTTGCATTCGTACATACTGTATGTCTTCTGCCTTATTGCCTAGCCAGGCAAGCGATTGCTGTCAAGGCAATACAAGATTGTATGTGTGCTTGTGCAAGTGCAAGTGGTGTGCGTGTGCGTCGTCTTGTTGCATTTGTCATTACAGATTATAGCTTATTGCATTCTATGTTGAATGGACATATTGCCTCAAGGCTCTGTAGTCACTTAAAATGGATGATGATTAATCTGTCAAAGAGGTTGCCAGAATTGCCTTGCTCTTGTTTTTACATACAGCTTATTAAATGCACCTTAATCCTGTTCATGTCAGCTTCCTGCTGGTTTAATAAGCAAGAGCAAATCATGTATTTCTCTGTCATAATTTCTAAGTACTCCCTTGTTAAGTCCCTTTAATAAGGAACACACAATGTCAAAATCATTCATACCAATATGCAAAAAACATTATCTCTCTTAATCACTGGTAAGGTTAAAGGTATAGAGATAGTATAAACATAATTACAATTTATAAATAGAATTTCATGAATTTTGGGCATCTGCTTGGAGCATTTTCTAAAGTTTTGAGTGTGCTAGTTTTGTGTGGATGCCTGTTGACTAAAGTAGGGAACGTGAAAGCTCTGTTTGTGATGAGGATTGAGGTGGTGGCGGTTGTGGGTGGGGGTCCCTGAAGCTGAGTGCTGATAATCAATCTTTCAACAGGACATTTGGAAAGGAGAGGCCCTCACTGAATGGAAGGGATCCTCTCTGGTTGTGTATATTTCAGGCTGAGGGAGAGAGGATGACAGTTTGGGTCAAAGTTAATGTGCATGGCTGGAATTTATGCGTCTGCAAGTGGGGGAGCCTGTGTGAAAGCGCGACACTGTGATGTGTGGGTGTGTAATTTGGCTGAGCTTGGTTAGTGAATGTTTATTCTCAGTGCCGCATTGTATTGACATAGTACATACGTTTCATTTACAGTACACTGCGTGGTACTGGATTACAGTTGTCTTTGCAACATTTGAAAAGCAGAGCTCGAACATCTCAGATATAAAAGACCCTTGACATCATTTACAAAAAGAGGAAGAGAAGAAGGGAAGGAGAAGGAGGAGGTGGGTCAGTCATTCTGGGCAGCCCACAGAAAGGAGCCGGTTGCCATGGTTTCAGAGTAGTTGTGGCTGGTGTTGCTGGGCCGATGGGAGGCAGGCAGCTGGTTGCCTAACAGCAGCAGATGGAGCAACGCAGGTTTCCAAGAACACACAGACACTGTCCCTCGCCTACATGTGTCATACCATTCCTGTCACCACACACACACACACACACACACACACACACACACACACACACACACACACACACACACACACACACACACACACACACACACACACACACACACACACACACACACACACACACACACACACACACACACACACACACACACACACACACACACACACACACACACACACACACACACACACACACACACACACACACACACACACACGAGTCTGGACTGGCCTGCAGATTGGGCTTCAGCAGGCTTTTAGCCTTTTATGTGGCAGCATCACTTTCACCACCAGAAAACAGAACAAAGCATCATGCCATCAGCTGTCTTTAAGGAGAGACTGAGAAGTATGCTACTGGATTTACAAATACAGTGTTTGAACTAAATTGAATGAATGTCAAACAAAGAGTACAGACTCGAACATGGACGGATTAAACAAAAAGTATCCTCTAAACTCTCTTGTCATGAAAGGGAATGTTGAAACCCATTAAGTGTGGAATTACAAATGATCAGCGGTATTATTTTGTTTGAATGCAGCTTACAAGTGGCCCCATCTCTATCTGATCATGTTATAGGATCATAAATAATCAGTTTATAATTTGACCTGACATAATAACTTAAAAACCATCGAAAGTACTCTGAACTAAATTTCAGTAAGCAAGTTTTTGGCAAAAAAAATATGCACACCCACACACAGTAGAGACCCAAGTAGTACCAAGCGTCTTCTGTGCTTCAGTGTTGGCTAGCAGTAGTAGGTTTTTTGCTGAAGCCCCTAACAAAACAGTTGAATGTACTTTGGTGAAGTGCATGTTCATGTGTGCTTGTGTGTTTCTTCGTGCATGGTGTTGTATTAAAGTTGAGGAAGAGAGATAAGCAGAGGAGGTAGCTGAAAACAATAACCAGAGGATGACTGAACCCACGACTCTGAACTTTAATAACTTCACAGACCTGTGAATTCACCCTGGGTAAGATACGTCTAATAATAGCTAGGCAGCATGATATGAAACACATGTAATAACTTCTATATCTACTGTAATTCTTTGTCATACACCTTGGCTGGATGACATCAAATCATTAATACGGATTTGATGTAAGCGCAGGTATGAGAGCGGGAAAAGAACAAATGAAAGCGTACCATACCTTGCTCTTGATATATTTCCCCTTACTATATCGTGACTCACTCTACAGAAGGATCCTTTTTTGTGCAGTTGCTATGGAAACCATAATTAAAGTCCAGCATGATGGCACTGTTTCCAATTAGAGCATGGCTCTCTACCAAATCGAGCAATGCCAACTGGTTGCTGGATTTTATCATACTGTACATCACGGACAGAACATTCATCAAAGCAAAGCAGAGTATGTAGAAGAGCAGAGTTGGACCAAAATGAAGTACAAAAGGGCGGGGAGCTACTATGGGAGAGACATCGAGAGAAAGCGAGGGAGAGAGAGAGAGATAGAAACAGAGAGAGAGGGTAATATGGCCAAAGCATTGAACCAAATGTGAGTGCGATAGTGGAAATGGAGTAGTCATCATGATAAACAAACAGCCACCTTCCTGTTTGGACAGCACTGGCTTGGCTAACCTCCCACAGATGGGCAGTCAAAAGATTGTTTGGCCAGAGGGGACCCTATTAATATCAGCTAATCATGAGATGATGACATTATTACTCATTGAACAGATCCCCCATCCCCCACAATGCGCTCGCTTGGGTGAATCTCTGCTGAAAGTGTTTTCCTGTGCAGCACATTCAGTACAGACCCTTGAGTCACGGTCAGCTCATCTGAAGAACATTTATTTGCTGCATCCATGTCACTGTTCCCCTCAATCACACATCTCATCCATTTCCCCCCACATGCTAAGCAGGGGGATATGGAGCGACAGTATAATTTTGCCTATTAGAATAATTAATTTCCTAAGGCGGGCCAAATGAGAATGTATCAGCGTTATTTATAATGGGGTAGCCAGGTCCAAAAACAGCCCTCCGATGACAAAGATGGAGGAGGGCCGTCAAATTAAGCTGAGAAATTCACCGCAGGCGTCAGGCTGCTGCTAAGCCATGCTGAACTTTACCAATGAGCAGGACCAGAGTCCCAAAGATTTTGTATGAAGTATATAACTCTACACGCATTATTCACTTGTTCTGAATACGTGTAGTGCACTATGACACCAATGTATGAACTCGATGTATTGATTCAATCCCAAGGATACAGTCGGCAATTCATCATTTCTATAGAGTGCTATGTATTTCTCACACAGCTATAAATCATGGTCTGTAATTGCCCACAGCAGGATTTTTTTACATCACCTACAATACTAGCTGACAGAATATGTTCATAAGCATTGATTTATACCCGTGTTTTTCTGTTTCTGTGACAGAGAAGGAATTCCCTCGACTTTTTACCATAGATCTCCAGTAATAACTCAGCATTTCAACAGCCCCTTTTATATGTTTTTTTTTTTAAGGAGAAGGAATTGATGCACTCTATGTTCCATGATAAGTGAGCTACAGTAACAATAGTTTTCATGACTATTTATTCAGCACATACACACAGACATTTTAAGTTACAGTAGCAACATGATAAGCACACCCAAAAGCCTGCATCATCCACCCATTACGATTTATTGCCATTTTTGAACAGTCAATCATTTTATAGACTTTTCCTTTGGAAAATTTCTAAATTGATGAAATAAAGATTTTTGTGTTTTTTTCATCATGTATGTAGTCAGATATGTTCTGAAATCAAATGTATCAGTCATTGTAAGGAATTACGGAGCAATGTGTTTTTATAGTGTTGTGGGAATTTTGGATATTTGTAATTCATAATCATAGTTTTGTCAGGTCAGACACAGTTCAGTGTCTCCTCTGTCTCACCTTCTTAATGGATAATGCAAATAACTAACTCATGATGATATATTGGCATATTTGTGCATCTGTACCCTGTGTTAGAGACCGTGTGATGAGAGAGGTTCAGAATATTCAGAATTATAATGTCTAAGGCGTCACCCAACCAAGGCTATTCGCGTCCTGTCCCTCTCCCTAAAAGACTGCGAGATTTGGCACATCGTCATTCCCTACTAGACTCTAACTTGTGAGGATGTAGGGATGAACGTATTTTTGTCTGCAGAGGAAAATGCTTTGGCAAAATAAACCACGGAGAAAAAGCTGATCCTGTTTTTGATCTTTATTGAAGAATCTATTTCCACAACAATAGCATCTCAAGCATTCAGAAATGTATCTATTTCAAGATAAGCGTATGGGACATTTACTCTGGAATATATCTGAAATGATACAATAAAAACCCTTGATTCTGTGTCTGTAAGCAAAGATTTCAACAACTCAAATCAATCAGTCATCGTCAGGAATGATTTAGGCTTTTTTTTTTCCACCAACACAAAAAAATGTAAAACTGAAGACATTTCCCTCTCAACTTAGTATCTTCTTTTAATTTATAAAAGGGACACAGGTAAAATCCATGTATCTATTTTTGCTTTATTTTGAAAACCATAAGTAGTCACACGTGTATCTTTCTGCTAATTTCGCCATGTCTTGCTAGCGCTCCCTGTCAGAACCACGGATGTTTTATTAGAACTGGATACTGGTTCCCAAAATAGAGCCTATGCCCTTCATTGAGATTTGTTGGCAGGCGCATATGCAAAAAAAAGTGTCTGGGATTCCGAATTTACTTATGTGATATTCAGCGCACTGAATATGCGTGATAGCATTTGTCCTGCTGGCCCCTCCCATGGGTTACCAGATGACATCATAGGTTTTTAAATCGCTTTTCTTCGCTTGAGGAAAGTTTTACAAATATAAAAACTTCAAAGATTAAAAGTTCATTACAGAAAGATTCATAATTGACGATAGAGTCATAATTCATGATAGAGTTTCATTCATTCATCTTCAACCGCTTATGCCGGGGTCGGGTCGCGGGGGGGCTGGAGCCGATCCCAGCTGACATCGGGCGTGAGGCGGGGTCCACCCTGGACAGGACGCCAGTCTATCACAGGACACATAGAGACGAACAGAGACAGACAACCATTCACACTTAAGGGCAATTCTTAGAGTAATCAATTAATTCATTTTAATTTATTTAGTTTACAGCTTAGTGTCTAGCTGTGCTTTTCCTTGCAATGTGTGAACCCAAAGTGTTTCCATACTTTACCGTATGTGTAGTGTTTACCAAACTTTGAAATAATCCGCTATTTTCTGCTTTCTCCCTTCTGATGTAACATCATGTTACTCATAGACTACAACAATAAAAGCGTAACTTCCTCCTACAATACACACCAAAATGAAGCAATTGAATCTATTCAGGCATAAAATTGCTATTTTAAATTGCTACTTTATTAAGAATGGCGATATTTAAGTTAATCGTTTCACGCCCCTACCAAATGTAATGCACAATAAGCCAAACTGTCCTGTGTACTGTGGACAGTTAAAACTAATCCTATGTTATGACCTAAGTGACCGGCCACACCCATCACATCTGAAAACACACACACACACACACACACACACACACACACACACACACACACACACACACACACACACACACACACACACACACACACACACACACACACACACACACACACACACACACACACACACACACACACACACACACACACACACACACACACACACACACACACACACACACACACACACACACACACACACACACACAGTCACACGTGCATGCAAACTAATGCTTATTGTCCAACAGATGAACAAGACCGGCCAACATACAATGTCATCATTCATAGTTATGAGAATCTGCAGAGATGTGTTACAAAACAAACAATCATCCATTTGAAAAAGGTCCCAGCTACATGTACTCTGACAGCAATTTAATAAATTAATCAAATTATGATGGTTTGGGTGGAATTCTTCTGGGTTATCTGCCATTTAAAAGGCCAAAATACGGGACATGAATGTGGCAATATTTATGTGCGTGGCAGCATGTTTCAAGCAATTAGTCCTTGATTTTTCTGTGGGTGTCAGATGACTGACAGGACACAACATTATCCATTCACTGATATGAAAACACTCAACTCAGGCACAATAACACACCAGTAAAACTGTGAAAAACGAGGTAAAGACTTTTTGTGTATCTAAATGGTTTATCCAGCTTGGCCAGCATTTACAGCTTTTCTCAGTCTCTTTGGCACAATGCTTGAGAATCATTCATCTCCAAACACTGTGTGAACACCTATTCCTAATTTCCTCACAGCAGCATATGTATGTCTTGATAAAAGAACAAATATATTCAACTTGCCTAGTGATTCACTGAGCATGACTTGGTGATATACTTTAGATTACAGGGCTTATTATACTGAAGTGTTTCACTCTTATGTACATGTATTTATCTGCATAAGCATTGTGTGAATAATTATATGTAAAATATTCCACCCCTTGGTTATAACCTGAAAAACACACAGCAACATGTTTGTTTGACAGGTTATAAGCGTCATATTTTCTATTATGGTAGTGTCACGAGTGAACACTAAAATACTTGAGAATGGCCAATATTAAAATTGATTTAGTAGGCATTATATGCATCTGCTGAGAGGGCAAGACATGCTAATAAAGCCCAGTGTTAGAACAAATGCAAAAATGCATTGTATTTCTGTTGTTGGAGTGAATGTTTGGAATGATTTGGCCATAGATTTAAAAGACTGCAGAACATTAATTTACTTTAAAACTGTTCTCAAGAGGAACATTATTCAAACATATGTTGATTGTGTATGCTGACAGCAGCAATACATTAATTATTAGACATTTTCTTTTGACCTGTGTGAAGCTGCTACCCAAGTTTATGTATTTTAAAGGGTCGGCGTTATAAGCTTTAGCTTCTGCCTATTCCCTTTTTTCAGACCTTATACATTTATTTTTTGTGTTTGTTATGAAATGTCTTTGTCTGAAATGTTTGAAAATAAACTGAACTGAACTAAACTGAACTTGTGAAATGTATCACATGTCATATAGATGCAGCCAATCATTTACGAGACAGTATTGATAGACCAATACATCAGCCGGCCGATATGATCAGCTGATAGTTTTTTAGGTGTATCTTATCGGTCAATGCGGACTGCTGCATTCGGCGATAGTTTTCTCCCAGCATTATTCACAGACAGGCGTCCACAGGCAGTTCCATATTGCCAGAGAAGCCTTTTTAAGTTCAAGAAATGTTCCTTTTTTTTTCAAATTGAGGGAGCAAAAGTTGTATCGGCTGCAAGTATCGGCTCAAGAAAATCAGCAGTCTGTATCAGTTATCAGCTGAGGCGAACGAAACAAATCTGTGCCGGCATCGGCCCTAAAAAGATCCATATCGGTCGATCCCTACATGACTGAAATGGTTTCCCTCGTAGTAATGCCCAATGGCTAATCCAGCAAATGAAGTACATGGGTGGAGGTGTATGTTAATGATTGCACCTTTGTATGACTATAGAAAAAACAGACTATAAGTGTTAGGGGGATAGAGAGTAGCTGCTGTGTGACTTTGAGCGTTTGAACCAACGTTAGCCACACCTTTCATCATTCATGACTTCAGCAGAGCCACTTTGCCACATTTTTGTTATTTATCCACAACTGACACCTTATATAGTGTTAGATGACCCAGTTCTCGTCTTTCCTTCATTTTGTCCAATACTATGGAGTTGGAAATCAGTACACAATATTTACTAAAAGCAGTTACAAACAAACATGAAAGCTCTAAAAGATTGCATTGTTGTTGTTGTTGTTTCAATTCAATTCAATTCAATTCAAAAAACTTTATTTGTCCCCGGGGGGCAATTCAGGGCACACAGAGCAGCAAATCACGACAGTGCAATTATACAAAAAAACATTTTAACCTAACACAAGAATAAAGTGTAAAAGAAGAGTAAGTGTCAGGATGTTAGTGTGTTTGCCTCTCCAAGTAGCATTTAGGGCCAATGACTTCTATGAATAATGAAGTGAAACAAATCGTGGCTTCAGTCTGATTCCCAGCATTTTAATTCTGTTTAATTTCTGTCAAATCTATCAAATAGAGTCGAACCAAATGTAATCAAAGCATAAAGAAAGACCAAAAGAACAAATTATGTATGGATGTGTGTGGAACACAAACAGAGAGAGCGATACTAAAAAATGCAGTAAAGCTTCTCAAACTTACAGCCATGAAAGTTTAATCTCAGCCTCTTGCCCTTTCATTCTTATGTTTTGTGCACTTTTTTTCTCGACAGGCCTCATACACATAACTAAAAGGAATGGATTTGTGGAATTAAATATTCATGACGCATATTATTCACATTGAACATCGGACCACCAGAACAAAGCTGTGTAAAACTTTTGCATAATCTGCAGTAGTTTACAACAGGAACTATCATAGTCATATCAGTACCCAAAAAATAAGCATCGCTCCCTGTCATCTTTAATGGCCAAAATGTCACAAACACTGCAATGTGCAAATAAGGCAGGACTATGCCACTCTACTTGGCAGTGAAACAAACAGGGTGACGTTTTGTGTTTTTTTCAGCATGTATGTAGTCGGATATGTTCTGAAATCAAATGTATCAGCCATCGTAAGGAATTACGGAGCAATGTGTTTTTATAGCATCTCAAGCATTCAGAAATGTATCTATTTCAAGATAAGCGTATGGGACATTTCCTCTGGAATATATTTGAAATGATACAATAAAAACGCTTGATTCTGAGTCTGTAAGCAAAGATTTCAACCACTCAAATCTATCAGTCATCGTCAGGAATGATTTAGGCTCTTTTTTTTCCACCAACACAAAAAAATCTAAAACTGAAGACATTTACCTCTCAACTCAGTATTTCTTTCAATTTATAAAAGGGACACAGGTAAAATCCATGTATCTATTTTTGCTTTATTTTGAAAACCATTGTGTATCTTTCTATGCCACTCTACTTGGCAGTGAAACAAACAGTGAGACTAAACATGTCAATATTCAGAGCATGTTTACTTTTGTTGCCACAAGTCCTCTCCAACCACCAAATCTCAACAAACCTCAGCTCAACATTCAGTTTTATGAATCTTTAGGACAAACATAAAGTCACAGGCAGGTTTTATAATGGGATTGCAGCTATAATAAGCTAAATATAACAGTTCTACTGTGAGGGTCCAGAGTATTATTCCATATGCATTAAAACAGACTCAGTTAATGTAGGCCTAACCCAACAGTGTGAGTGACAGCCACATAAAAACAAGCTGCAGGGTTAAGGCCTAACACAATGAGCTGGTGGCACGGCGGCCAAATAAACACAACTATACACAAACAATATTTACACTTACTGTTTGTAGGTTTAGGTCGTGGTAGCACTGGCCTCAGCTCACACGCATCCTTGTGTCCAGTACCACTGTAACATTATGTTTCCACACATTGGTTACGCTGAGGTTAACCAGTCCTTTTTTTAAAGTTAGTAGCCTTTAACGTTAGCCACTTTTCTTTTTCTTTTTTACCGTCAGGCTGTAAAATAAGTCAATAAGTTACATTTTACTTTGAAAACGTGGAAGGTCGGTAAACAAACACTGTTGCGGTTTTGAACGCGAGCCATTATCCTGAGAAAAGTTTTTTTTATATCCAACCAGTGTGGGAGGAAAAAAAACGCTTCAGCAAAGGGATGCTTGACAAGGTGCGTCTAGTTGCTTGACAACGTGACAACCGACGATTTTACGGCATTTCATTCCCGGTGCTGTGCCGTATTCAGCACCCCTGCCGTGAAATGCACCCCCTCGCATTATAGGTGATATTCTGGATCAGAAGGCTGTTGTTTCCTCCTATATGAGCTTATACACAGGTAACCACATTAAAAACACACACTTTTGAACCTATGAATTGCAAAAAAGCTGGGATTATATTTAGGAAACGCTGAGTCAAATACATTCAACTTGCTCAAAAGATCCATTTAATTCATTGTGTAATTATGGCTGCAGTGTATTTCCACAGAACATGCAAAAAGGTGTTGTTTTGGGTTCGCTATTATCCAAGTTTGGGATTTTAAACTCTTTAAAATAGTTTAAAGACTGTAAGTAACCAATGTTCTGACCGTTGTGGGTTACCGTTATATATAAATTATTCCTATAGGTCGAAACAACAGCCTTCTAATCCAGAATATCACCTATAATGGGGGGGGGGGGGGGTGCATTTCACAGCAGGGGTGCTGTATAACACTTCAGCACCCCTTGCCGTGAAATGCACCCCCTCCCATTATGAAATGCACCCTCTCCCATTATAGCTGATATTCTGGATCAGAAGGCTGTTGTTTCGACCTATAGGATTAGTTTATATATATACAGGTACAGGTAACCCACAGCGGTCAGAACATTTGTTACTTAGTCTTTAAACTATTTTAAAGAGTTTAAAATCACAAACTTTGATAATAGCGAGCACAAAACAACACCTTTTTGCATGTTCTGTGGAAATACACTGCAGCCATAATTACACAATGAATTAAATGGATCTTTTGAGCAAGTTGAATGTATTTGACTCAGCGTTTCCTAAATATAATCCCAGCTTTTCTTGCAATTCATAGGTTCAAAAGTGTGTGCTTTTAATGTGGTTACCTGTGTATAAGCTGCTCATATAGGTGGAAACAACAGCCTTCTGATCCAGAATATCACCTATAATGTGAGGAGGTGCTTTTCGCGGCAGGGGTGCTGAATACGGCACAACACCGGTTTCTATCCATTATGTTGACATTTTGACAGCAATGTAAAAAGTTAACAAGTGCAGAGCCAACACCCAGCCACACTATAAGCTGTAGACCTATTATCTTTACATCCAAATACAGTAAAATTCAACCATTAAATTGTCTCATTATCAAAATGAAATTAAAGATTTTCCATTCTTGAATCAAGAACCATTATTTTCTACACTGTTTATCCTGATTCATGCTGTAAATGCCCTTAATCTTGTAATATAATTACACGGAGGAAATTAAATATCAACCATATTTAATCAAAACAACCCTCCATCTGTGTTTGCAAGGAGACAAAACTATGTCTCTGACCACGACTTATTAACATGAGGAGCCAAAGGCATCCAGATATAATTGAACTGAATTTACACAAACCATCTCATATTTGGTGAAACTGATGAGGGTGAATGATAGAAGCTGAGTACGATGTTAGATGGAAACAGCTACCCTGACATGCAAGACAGCACAGACTGGAAAGGGCTGACGGAGAGGGCGATATTGATGTTGACAATGATAGTGTAATACTAATAATTAAGTGAAACTAATATTTTTACTTAAAGGTCTCCGAAAGCGCACACATTCTTACTGTTTTTAGCAACAACAAGCTCTGGCTCAGGGAGGAAAACATGAAGCCTTTAAGAACAACATCATAGTTCAGTACAAACCTCTGAACTATGAATTTCAAAAGGCTGTGGGGGAAAAAAAATCTTAAGCTTGCTACAAAGACAAATTAGAGAATAAGCTTCAGGGCAAATATGTCAAGGGTGCCGAGTATTACAGACATCACAGACCACAGTACCAAGCACCATAGCCTAGTTTAAAATGCTATGCTTCTTTCCTCGACTGTTTTCATGGATTCTACTGCAAATTTAGAACAGATGTAAACCACCAGCCACGCCCCCTTTCTTGTTAATGGCAACCAACGTTATACTATCTTAGTAAAGGAAGTCAGAAGTCTTCTCTGTCAAATGCCAGAAACACCATGGCTACAGGGCCGGTGTGTTACAGCCACCCCCAAGCACTGTGCTAATGAACTCACTACAATTTTTTAATTGGTCAATACAACCCTCCAAGGTCCTTGCTTGCTCTAAGTATAGGTTCTTATTTGAGTGCCTGAGGAAGAATAACATCACCACTTTCTTCACCGTAATGAGAAGACACATGTTGGTTAGTACAGTAAACGTCTCTCTAGTGTTGTCCTTGGCTAGTTTGCATTAAAGTAACTAGCCCTGTGTGAGATACATTCAGTTCTTCTACACAAGGAATTCCACACATGTGTAAGATTTCAGTTCAGAGTTGACCACTATTGTTCTTGTTACGGGCCCGACATGCTGCAGTCGCTAGATGTTGATATCACTGAGTCTTTGTATCCCGAACTGCTGATCTAACAGGAAACAAGTTGTCGAAATTCTGTTTCCTCAATAAAAAAGTGTGCAAATCGCTTCCATTATTACTTTTTTCCACATTTCAAAAGAAGAATATCGAGGAAGAAAACAAAGTCCCATTCAGAAACAACTCTACTGGGACCTTTTCCCATCAGGCAAGATGCGAAGGAGCAAGAAACACTGAACTTCTCACTGCGAGGCAGAACCTACAGAACTATACAGAACCATACACTGTACGCTTAAAGTTAACAATCATCATTCTTGTATAGTCTGTATAGTTAACCTTTTATGGTCGTTGTTCTTAGTGCAAGTGTGACACAGAGATAAATATATTGAACTTGAACAGTTAGTCAGTAAGTGAGTGACTGAGTTATTGAGCCAGGAAGTGAGTGAGTGAGTGAGTGAGTGAGTGAGCGAGTGAGTGAGTGAGTAAGCAAACAAACAAAAGTGACAGATTGTTCTGCCATTCAAGCTCTAAACATCTGAAAGCGAAGTTAAGGCTTTGCTTCCGTCATCTCAGGGCATTTGCGTACGTACAGTACATGTCTAGGATCTCAAAGGCATGTGTGTATTTGTACGGGTGTGTGTGCGCGTATTTGTGTATCAGTCAGTCAGGGCTGTCCTCCACTCCTAATGGTTTAATGGGCACCCTGTGGTGCCTCTCAAGCCCCCTGGAGTGGGACACACTCAGAGTGTGGGGGAGCACAAAGGCGCAGTCATGTCTCTGGAGAGAAGTGTCTTTGTGACAAGGGGCCACTGCTGTGCTGACTGTTGCTGGCCTCATGGTGATTACCCTCCCCAGGGGGTCTGCTTTGTGGGCCCTGAGACCCAGAACTTCACCTTTACATACCCTCCTGCTGCGCCTCAACAGGGGGTCGAAATGCACCCCTGTCGATCACCTCACTTTGGTAGAACAGCCTGGCCGTCACTATTCGAAATCAAGTGATCCTGCAGTACATGAATGCAAATGTAATATATAAATAATGTATAAGTAGTGCAGGTCATTTGGACATGTAACTGTAAACTACATTACGATGGTTTAACCTACATACATTAAAATGATACAGATAGATAGATAGATAGATAGATAGATAGATAGATAGATAGATAGGTACATGTATGTACATGTATCTGTGTAACTGTTACTGTATCTGTATTGTTTAATATATGAAATACATACATACATACATACATACACACACACACACATACATACATACATACATACATACATACATACATACACACATACATCCATACATACATCCATACATACATACACACATACATACATACATACACACATACATACATACAGTAAATGCATACAGTGAATACATCCGCAAGCCCATCAAATTTTTTTGCACATTTCATGACCTACTTCTACACAAATGCATATTTTATATGTAGAGCAATTTCAACCACATCATGCTCACACACAGAGAGCCAAGTACAGTATGCAGATCCAGTCCCACTCATTCTGCCCACTGGCTTCTCCGTTACGCACCAAACACCGTGCAAGAGCCTATAATTGTGTGTTGACTGTTTTCCCTAATAAAGCAACTCAAGATTTAATATGCCTTTGAGAAGGCTGTAGCCTGGAGCAGGAGAGCGTGAATCCCAGAGCCTGGCTCCGGGTCCAAGGCAACGGAGGCGAGTAGCTCAGTTCCTCTGATTCCACTGATCAGGGTCACACTGCGGGGGCCGGCCCCTGGTGAATAGTTCAACACCCACCTTCGTATCTCGCTGTCATGGAGACATGGAGACTATGGTTGACTCCTCACACTTTTTTTTCTAGTCTTGACATACTGTACTGTATCTCGAGAATATGTTAATGTCTGATGGAATTCTATATTGATATTACAATGAGGATGCATGCTATACTATGAATAGCATGTAACTCTGATGTTTATTTTAATTTACCTATGTTTGGAGTATCATAATTCTTATCAGTGATTTTACACCATCTTTACATTAGATGCTTGAAACCATTTATCGTTTCACACAGAATTACTGCAGTGCCCTCTCTGCATAAATGAGGAATTCACCTCATTATCTAGCAATGGGAGTCCGGAGGGTCTATCTGCCTCTCTAATCGGCTTCTCTCTCCGTTTCTCTTCTCAGTAATGCTCACACCTCCTCCAAATTCAGACTAGTATTAGATATCCAGCTATCGTACGGACATCTTTAATTTTGCTATTGGTGATTGAGGATGCATCTGTAGTGTCTGGCTGTCCACCACAATCAATAAGCTCTCTGAGCAGTGTCTGGGAACAATGTTAGTGTAAAGGTCTGCTTAATGTGGAAATCAATGACCAGAGTGTTTCGGGATGAAATGCTGACATGGAAATGGGCAATTTCTTATTAACCTCTTTTTTCTTTCATTTATCAGGCAGCCCTTTGAAAACCAGCTCTAAAACCAGAGCACAAATCTACTGTTTGCTTTTTTTCTCTTTCATATTGCTAATGTACAGTTTTTTGCTCAACCTTATGCACGAAGCATGAGTCCAGCTGTATTGATCCCAGAGTTTGCGGGTTGGTGAGAATTATCATGCACCTCAGTTTTTATAGCAAGGTGCTGAGGAAGAGCTGGAGAAATCAGAGTGCTTACATGCTTTAGATTCAGTCTTGTGGTATATGTCTGTACTAGAGTATCTTTCAGAAATGTTGAACTTAAAGTCCATTATAATAAGGCACATTGAGTCTACACTTGTCATATACAATGTGTTATAGAAATAAGTGTGACTTTTATTTTATAATAGATTACTGTTTGTCTATCTGTCTATTCATACGTCTTATGCTGCTTATTTGTGACTGGGGGTTGAGTTGGCAGCGGAAAAAAGTCAAGTAGCCTGGATGTCTTTCTCCCCAAATCATTTCAAGTGATTCACGGAGGATCCCAAGGAATTTGCAGACCAGATGGGAAATTTGGTGCTTGTCAATGTCAAGGAGCAGCCAATCTACTTGAAGCTTCTTGTGGATATCTGCGCTTCTCCCCCTGTTTCCTTGCAAAGAAGACTCACTGTATTTTGCACTTGCAGGGTTGGAGCATGGATAAACAGATTAATTATGTGCTTTAGACTCAGCACTGTCTTCTACAAGACAGCCTGGCACACCAACAATTGTAAACAGGAGATGCCAAAGCTCCTTTCTTCACCAATCTGCTGGAGGTCACAGTCTGAACAAGCCTGCAAAAGTAAATGTTGAGGATTGGTCACTTTAAATCAAATTTGATCTGCCTTTGACTAGACTGGTTTCATATTACTATCCTGGTTTCCAGACTCTCAGCAGAATCTCAATAGCCAGCTGTTTGTGGCAATTCAGTGCTGGCAGCAACGGGGAGGAGCCTCCAAAGAGGGGGAAGCAGTGTGCGGTGACCATAGGTGGTGACAGAGGCAATGCAGTCTATTTCCCAACAACCCTCTACTTTTCAATTAACTTCTTTCACGCTCAGTTGTGATTCAACTTTACAAGAAGCCTTCAGGCAAACATTTAAAAAGCACCTCCCAAGTGATTTCTAAATAAGGGCTTGTTTAATGGAAATATTTAGAGGTTACATGCTCACCAGTTGTGTTCCTGCTCAGCCTCCACTGGAGCTTCCTGCTACATTTGAAGTTTGTTGTCTACCGCATAATCAGCTTAGATTCTGGAATGCCTTCGCAGCATACACAGAGATGACATTTACAGTGAAGTGGGCACTTCAGCTGGGATAACTCGCATATCTATCTCACAAATCAGATTTTATTGGAAAGATAAATCCAGATAACCTTCCTTTGCTGTCACAAACAAACGCAGATATGTTTTTTGTACTTTGGACAGCATGGACAGAGGGACTGACCTGCAGGGAGCAGGGCATATCGTTGCAAGAAAATATCCTTTTACAGCTTAAATGGGCAAAGCTGCAAGGAAAGAGACTATTTGTAGTGTATATGTATACAATGTGTGTGTGTTTTTGTGTCTAAGAGTGAGAAAGAGAGCACTAATTCCAGGCAATACTAGCACCACTCACAATGTGTGCCACCATATTGGCAAACAAAACACACTTCTGCTGCATTATGTAAGTCTGGAGGAGTTCCCACTGTAAAACCAAACAGCAATTCAGAGGATTCAAGGTGTGCTGCTGCCTGCAGGAAAACTGATATGAACTATTTATGACACTTCCATTACAGCCACAGTGCTCCTTCATGCTTTTCCTACTTTTTTCAACAGCTGTGCAAAGTTGCCATCATGGCAGAGTTCAGAAGTGATTAAGATCATTTTTTGCCATCAGTTTGCGTGTGCGTGTGTGTGTGAGAGAGAGAGAGAGAGAGAGAGAGAGAGAGAGAGAGAGAGTGAGAGAGAGAGAGAGAGAGAGAGAGAGAGAGAGAGAGAGAGAGAGAGAGAGAGAGAGAGAGAGAGAGAGAGAGAGAGAGAGAGAGAGAGAGGGAGAGAGAGTGTATATTCAAAGCTAAGCCTTCTGGATTGTGATTACCTAGGTCCCAGTGTAGAACTTTACACTAAATCCTGAAAAAGATTAATATAAAAAAGTAGTACATATAATGTGTCAACACCTACTAGCATTCCACTCTGCATTTTACTCAATTTAGGTGCTCTAAGTATTGTAACAATATACAGTACAGTACCCTGAACATGAAATTGTAATTTGCAGACATTGTGACAATGGCATTCAGTTGATTCAGCCCATCCCTTTGTCCAGAGACAATGACTCAAACAGCATATAATTAGAGCATTTGAGAGTTTGGAGCATTTGACAGTGTGATAACTACACACAGGGGAAGAGGAAATGGAATTGTTATGGTAAATCCATTGTTACAGTAATGGCCTATCACTGGTTTTCCACAGCTTTAATGGCAGTTTTTAACTGTGGCGCTGGATGGAGAGAGAGAGAGAGAGAGAGAGAGAGAGAGAGAGAGAGAGAGAGGTGGTGTTGGGGTGGGGGGACAGTGAGACTTTATCAAGCGGACTTTCTTGCAATCAAAGAAACAAAGACAGGAGACAGATGCATTTTTTGACCGCTTCTCTTCAAGCAGTAATCTGTGGGGAAGTGGTTCAGCACTGCATGGTGCTTTATTTGTGAAATTTACTGTATTCTGTGCCTTATAATTTAAGATATTACACTGAGTCACTGTCATGTAATGTGACATAAAAATCATATATTGAGATGGGACGTTTTAACAGTCCTGACACTGACACAAGTGATATCCTAGAGATGCTGATACCTTCTTCTCTAGCTAACAGCAGTTTCCTGAATAATTCTCAGTGAGGCAACCAACACCATTCTGTTCATTAAACCTCTAGGAAAGTACATCCAGAATGCTTTTTGTAATCCCCAATAGAAGTGCACTGGCTCTGTCCGACATGTGAGAAACAAGGAAAGAGTGCAACAAACAAAAGAGAGGCAGTATGTAGGTTTGTTATTCTGCAAGGAGTTACTTAATATTTCATAAGGTTGTGCAGAACGTCCAAGTCGGATGAACAGAAACAATGGTTTTGGGTAAAACTCTAGTGGTGCAGCTTTGAAAACAAAGCTTAATTTGAACTGTTAGACCAAACACCTCAGCCATGGCTCTCATGAAGCAAACTAACAACTTCACAAACAGTATTTCTTCAAAGGAGGGATTCTCAGTATATCATGTCAGTTATCTTACTGGGACAACTGTGAACAGTTAAAGTAAGAATTTTATTATTGAGAATGAGCAAAGTTCTGAATACTCGAATCCCACCTCCTGCGGGGGTGAGCACCTCTGAATAAAATACATCTGAGGGAAGATGTTATCAAGAATTTTCCAGATTAATTGTTTTTTTCTATACAGTGGTTTCTAGCAAAGGAGCTTATTGCCTAGTTACCATCTCCTGTGTGGCTTTACAGATAATATGTAATGAGGTACATCCAGGTGCAGAGGGGACCCATGGCATCCAGGCTTCCCTAGGGTGTTGAGGCAGATGAATTTCTATTAATGATCACGCACGACAGACTTCTGCTGTGTAGTGACACTGGGGAGATGACTTGCAGATTGCCATCCCTTTAATTAGCAATTGAGCCTCCTTTTCTGTAACTGCAGAAAAGTATATCCTGTTTGTGGAAGTTTTGCTTATCACTTAGGGAAAAGTTGGTGTGGGAAAAAACCTCTCTAAAGTCTTCAATGCTCACAAATCAAATCAGGTTATCTATTTCTATACTGCAGTGCTCGACTAGCCAAGAATCGTGTTCAAAAATATACCTACCACTGCACAGGTTATGGATAAATACTTGTGACATTTGCCATCTGGCTGCATACTCACTGCACCATATGTCATGTGCAGAAGCAAACACAGAGGGGATGAGAGAGGAGGGTAAAAAGGGTCAGCTGTGGAAGGTGCGGTACAATACTGTGCATTAAGTGCCTAAAACTGAGTGGATCTGCAGCAGACCTGCCAGGGTTATGTAATGGATGAGCCTGGTCTGTGAAGCCTCTGCTGTTATCATTAATTCATGTCACCCAGGACAACATGCACAGGAACTGAGGAGCCACTGTTGGAGACACCGAGAAGGAGGTTGATCCTGTGGGAGGATCAGGCGGCATAGAGGATGGAGGGTTGGGGGGGACAGTAGGAGATTGAGAATTGGGCGTGGTAGGAGAGAAAATGTTCCTATAGTCAAAATACCAGACAAACACAAAGACAGAATACAGAGCTGTGACAAGAAAGTATATTTTGAAACGTATAATACCTAAACTGATATTACCTCTACCCTTTCTGGTTCAGTTACACTGTTAAAATTAGCACATGTGACAGAATAACATGACATCATGTGGATGACCTGAAACCTTTTTGTTCTTCTTCACCGCAGTGCGCTAAATCTTTAATAACACGTCTAATGTTCTGTGACAAATTATGGAAGTACTTTCTTTCCGTAGCTGTATTTTTAACCGAAACCAGGATGTCACAAGGGAAATGTTTTAAAATTAGCTTCAGTGGTGTGATGCCTTTGTTACTGCAGACTGATCATGTTGGGGGACAACAGTTACTAAACAAAAGCAATAAACTAAAGGATTCTTTCTGATTACTATAACTCAGTAACAGTGTTTCATTCTTTGCAGACAGTAGCAATTGTATTTAGAGCAAGGTTGACAATGGTTACAGTTTACTGTCTGCAGAGAGGCAACTAACAAAATATTCTGAGCCACAACTATTGCAACCACAAACATGTTTAAGTGCATGCTCAGACACATACAAAATTTAACAGCTAAATATGGAATGCAACCATTAGCCAGAGAGCCAAGAGGTAGGACGGAAGACATCACTATGGTTGTGTTGGAGCCAACATGAGTAACAGTCACCATGTAGTCTTAATCAAATTGTTCATGTATGTATTTGACATTATTTCCAATTTGCACCTGCATTTCCACAAGCATTAGATCTGTATTGTATGTTCTAACACTGTACAGTATATACATGTTCAATGCCTTTGACTTTAAACAAGAGTCAAATTTCAGTTCAAGTAGCCTACAATACTTACAGCTTTATAGATGGAGATTAATGGCACTGAAACTGACTTCGAGGCCTTTTAAGTTCCACAGGGAATGTACCAGGGGTCCATGTCAGTGCTGTCCACTCCTCAGTGACACATCAGAGGGCAGCCGTTCTTTCCTCTCCCTCCATCTGGTCCTCTAAGCTTTTGCAGCACCGATAAGCCTTTGGTCACAGAGTTTTACACTTAGCAGAGGAGGCATAAAATGCTTGACTCCCTTCCACACAGATTGGTATTCACTTTCTTTCTGTCTCACTGCTTCCTTCTTGTGATTTACAAGTGCAGTCATGTAACTCTGGCCTTAACCCCAACCTAACCTCTGACAGCACTTAACCCTGACCTCCCTGCTCCCAGGAGGACACAACATCATAATCAGACAGAGTTAGGCCTATAAACAAGACTCCTGGAGGGGCAAATGTGTCATAAACTCTGCCTTGTGTAAAACTCCAAAGGCATGAAGTTTATATTCTTTCGGCTCTGGAGCATGGAAATAACTTAGTTTAAGTAGCTTGTATTCTCATTTGTTCACACATTATAAACCTTTGGAATTGAACTGTTGTGAAATTATCTCCCACAACAGCATCGCAAGCTGATTTTTACTTCAGCGAAGTGACAAAGCTAGATACTGAATCAATAGAGAGTAAAAACAACTGAAAACATGAACTGCTCCTAACAGAAATGAGAAAACTCAACTTCAGAAATCAATAGTGCCCCTATCTTCTTTTTTTTTTATATAGATGGGGATTGAAAATATATGTAGGATTCATCAAGATACTTCTTCCTCTTTGATGTCAAGGTTACATCTCAACTTTGTGCTTAAGTACAACTGTCTGAATTTGACTTGACACTGAGGTTTTTGGGAGTTTCACACAAATGAAGACTTATCTTCATATTGTGATTTGAATCATCCGCCCATTGTTATTATTACAATAACTACACATTCATTATAACTGATAGTGCCGTCAGATAGCATAATGATCATCATTAGATTAGCCTTTATTAAAAAAGGATGCAGATGTGCTAACTGTCACTGGCAGAGAGACTCTTTTAGTATTAGAGTCACCATCAAACGATATCATATCTATTCACCTTTCAAAGGAAGAAATCTAAATCTAAAGTGTGTGTCTCTGATCTATTACAGCCAGTATTATCAGAGGCTGTTTACGTGCTGGGATGGAGTGCTAGATAATTATTATTGTACAGTTTGTCTGCTCCTTCCTGTCTTTTTTCCCATATTCAGATTCTGGTTATGTAATGACAGCATGCTCGGTCTGTGGAGGCTGACAGCGTTGGATGTTAGGCTGCGGATATAGATATATCTTTTATAAACCTGAAAGCCTCCTTGAGCTCTTGAGAGCAGTCTACACCTTGTTCTAAATTAGGTTGGTCATTTAGATCAGTCAGGAATATCTCTGGAGATGCAAGTGTGAGGAGGGTGGGGGTATACATCATGCCACGTACTGATCAAATGCTCATTTCTGACAGTTCAATAGCAAGAAAACAATCTAAGGTCAATGGCATGGGATGCATAACAGCTCAGGTAGCAAAGGAAGTGGACTAAGGTCGGAGCAATGGGTCAAGATAAAGAGAAATGAGAGAGAAGAGCTGATGTGAAACAGCACTTCCTTTAGTGCACACTGTGAATGATTTTGTCAGAGAAGATAGAAGTTCAGTCTTGTAACTAAGTGGCCACAGTGGGTGGGTGGGTGGCTGGAGAAAGGCAGTGTGTTTGATGCTACAGTACTTTTCATCTTCATCCAGGGCAGAATGAATTGTGACACAGGAGAAATGAAGATAGTGTACACGCAGGAGATGCTCAAAGCCTTGTCATTTGCAATTAACCTTACATGGTAGACTAAATCCATACTGTACCGTAGCCAGCAACAAGCCATGTCTGTGCAAGTGTCTGAGCATACTGTGCACGCACATTGCTATGGATTCACACATGCATGCGCAACTTATGCAGTGCCTAACTAAAAGCAAAAAGTTATGATGTGTATTTTAGCTCAAATGAACCATGTTTTGATAAGCTGCTGTAACCACAATATCCGCAAATATCGAGCCAAGATGCTCCAAAGCAGAAACACTGACTAATTTGATTCACGTTTTGAACCTAGAGGAAACAGAAAGCCACTTCGAGGTTATCTGAGATGATCCATGTATGTTTAGTATTATCTTGTGATATTCTCTGGGCTTAACCGTGGTCAATCACCTGCTGACACCATAGACTCTAATGTTAATGCCCCCTGTAATCTCACTTTACCCTGTTCTTTGCAGTTCGAAAATGCCCTGGGGTCATGTTTCTCTTAACAGCTTCACACCTCCTCCACTAGCTCAGTGCGCCAGTTGTCCTCCTCCTCAGCCACATCGCATCATCTCATTTTTGCACCAACTTCCTGATTTTGCTCAGCCCCCATTTCCTTTTTGGTGCATTAGGCGTCCGCAGATATCCAGCCACAGCCTGTATTAGTGCTTTCACAAAGTGGATCCAGAGGTTAGCCCTCACAAGTGGAAATGTTCCCTGTAGCTTTACGGCCTATCAGACTGAGACATTCACACAGAAGAGTCAATAACCAACCAGCCCTGTGTGATAAGACACAAGAGCAAGTAAAGGCTCCTATGACTATTTGGCTCCAAGACCAAAGCCTCAACTTACTTCAAGTGGGAAGATAATATGAGGACAACTGACTACGCCCAAAACTTTTTTTCTGTTATTTTTTATGCAGCAGGGGATCTCAAACACATCTGCACTTCAACTTTAAAAATATTTATTTATTTAAATATCTTACATAAATGCTTCAGCTCGCAGGCATTTCTCAGAAAGATGTTAGCACAGGGAGATGATAAGGGGACAGAGGTACAACAATCCCATGAGACTCTTGTCAAAACATGTTCACTTGAATTCTGTCATTGTTACATGAACATGAAAAATTATCTGGCTGCCAAAAAAGAAACCTGTGCCATTTGTCGCCTGACGACAACAAAAATGCAGTAGATATAAATACATCAAGGGGATAGATGGAATTAATTATGGCCCCTGTGACACGTTACTGATTTTTGTCCCTATTTCGGTGTATTGCATTTGATGTGCAATGCTGCCACCTGCTGAAAAAAACAAGGAATTGATTTATGTTGGAACATCCTTTACCATGCAAACAAAAAGATGTGCGAGTAAAAAGAAGAAAATGCAGAAACATGTGTCTTTCTGTTAATGTAGATAAATATACATTAATACACAATGAAATGTGAGGTGTTTTATCTCCCCTGGTGCAGAATATATATGTACTGTACGACAGGGCATCATGGAAGTTGGAAGCTGAAAGATACATCTCTACTCATGGCTGTCACATCCCACTAGGATCAAAACAAACAAGAAGACAGGTTTGACTTTCAACTGTTCCACTTAGGTGAGTAAAAGCTTTTTGTGCTGCTGTTAAGTTTCTATTTTAGGAATAAAAAGTGCCAACTGAAGTTTGAAATGTTGAATTACAGCATCTCACAGACTGGCTTTGAGCAGTGGGAGCTAAAATTTGTGAAAGTGTAAATTTGATGTCACCCTATTGGCACATTGTCTCCTCTTCTCCTCTCTCCTCTACTCTCCCCCACCCCTCTAACCTCTAAAGTGTGCGGCACTAACCTCATTTCCCCATTCTCCCCAGTGAGAACTAAACTCCATACTGGAGAGCTTTGCTCTTTGGATAAGCACGGAGAATGTAAGGCTCTTTGATGTAGCAAATGCAATCCAGCAAAGGGCAGTGAGACACACCCTACCGGCCACACTGAGGGCCAAGCTATTTCCTTCCATCACTCAGACCTCGAGGCTCCATGGACCCATAAAGAGACTAATCCACCAGGTCCCAAAGGGCCGTGTTTTAGGGCAGAAACAAAGAAAGGTCAGTGGAGAGTCAGATGCAACATTGTTCTTAGACATTAAACAGTTTATAAGCGGGCTAGACTTACAGTTTGCGCCAAGATTAGTCCTGTCTTAGACAGCATCCTCTTTTCTGGCTGGGCTGGGTTTTCAATAGGATGCTAAGGGAGGGGGGTGTGGGGGGCAAGAGAGATGAGCTTAACTGTCCTGCCTCTTATCCTCTTGTACTAACCTACATTAAATTAAATGAGCACAGGGCCAGCTCTTGATATGTGTGAAAACCTTGGGAGATTAAAGAGTGGTAATTAATAGGAGTAGCTGAGATTACAAAATTATTGTATCTGTGTGTGTATGTGTGTGTGACCCTCAAGCTCACAGGAGGTCTTCAGCCGGACATACCCCCCACTGGCCATGCTCCCTACAGGGAGTCGTCTAGCCAAAGTCCCTATTTGAGTGGTTTCCTGCTATTCTGTATCATAGCCCCTTTAACAAAATTAACACGATAACACTTCTGTAGATATAAATTGTAGGATTAAAATGTTCCGCTTGGTACGGTGCATGTTTCGGCTTATAAAACATTTTGTTCTGTTTGAAATGAACTGTTATTATGAGTGACATAAAGCTACAGCAGGTAAGCTTTTATTCTCTCTATGAATGTTTGTGTTCCTTTGCTTTCATCCTCCATTTCAGAACCCATGTTGTTGGAGAGCTTTCATCAGAGTAGAAGTAAGGTTCATAATTGAAACATGAGGTAAGTGGTGACAGCTTGAGATCAAATGTATTGATCCTGACAGGAAATCATTCACACTGACTGTTGCATGACTGATGCTCATCATAAATCTTTTTCCAGGTGAGTAAATACAGCATTTATTAAACAATGTAACACACAGACAGACTTGCGCACACTTGAAAAAAGCACTTGCAACAATACAGGAAGCCTCATAATGAGGATTACTTAATTCTGTCTGAATCCAGATGTAATGGATGTGCTCACAGATTTCAGAGGGAAGGAAGACAGGAGGTGAACAGTATTACGACTTTCATGTCATCCCTTTCCTCACTGTGATCCAACATTACATCAGCTGTGCCCTAAAACCCTTTTTTCACCTCAGATCCACTCTGCAACTCACATCAAGCCAATGTATGCAGTGGAGGAGATCAGAGAGTTGAAGTGGAGATGATGCTGTTACACTGGAGCTCCCTCTAGTGGATAAAGGGACGTCACTGCAAACAGGCATGTGTGATCGTGTTTAATCTTTGCTCTGGACAATCACTGTGTAGGATACAAAGAAATGCACTGAAACGCCATATTAAGACAAAGCAAATTGTCTATTTTTAAGTTTTAATTTCTTATTCTTAAGAACAAAACAGCCAGGTAGACCGGACTTATCTGCGAGGTTAAAGGAGGGCACAAAGAGCCTATACGTCTGTCTCACGTTACTTGTGTATTTTTGACTAAACTGGACTCATGATATTTTTCTATCTTCATCCCGATGGCAGATACAAGCAAAGTGTGAGGAAAAATAAAGGGGTGGCCTCCCCCAAATCACTTTTGCTCATGTTTTGCAGAGTTGTTTTCCACACTGTGGTGCTGTTTGATAGATAACTGCTGCCAGTTTTCTATTTTTAGGAGATAAATCAGATGCTTAAGGAGAGCCAAGCCTGGTCCTCTCTGCTCATCAGACTCCATCCTTAATTACATAATGGGATGAATTAATTGACTCTATTAATCCAGGTGACCATCTGTTGGCCAGTTTCAGGCCAGACAGTGTCCGGTGATAGTGTAAGCCGGTCCTCCCCCAACCTTTCGTGCCAAGCAGCATGGCCAATCTATCACACTGTAGACGTGTCTGGTCAGAAAGTCCTTTAAGTCATAGAGTGGACCATTTGACATGCTTTCATTTTTCACTCTTTTGGATGATTTGAAGGGAAATAAAGTGGTAAAAATGTGTTTTGCAAGGGCTTATTTTGACATGGGTGTCAGACAGAGAGAGTGGCTGAATGTACATATGTACTCCCACATACAAATTTCTCATTGCAGCTCAGCTGTCACACCATGAAAGGTGAGGAACAAAGCAACAACTTTGTGTCATGTCATTTCTGAATAGAACAAGCTGTGACTTCTCTTTTCTGGAGACTCTTCATTTCTCTCTCTCTCTCTTTTCTGTCTCACTACAGGGGCTTCGAGCTGCTATAAACTTTAATACATAGTGTTCAGATAGGTGCGGCTTAGAGCTCTGCACACACACTCAGCAAGCTGGGAACAAAGACCTACCTTCACCCTCTCCTCAGCCTTTCAAATAGAAACCTTATCAGTTACCAACAAGAGCAGCCGGATTTAAATAAAATGTTTATTAAAATTTACATTTCTCTGCAGTATTTTTTCAGAAAATTTAAATACACAATAATTGAAATGGCTCTTTCTGGGAAAAAAAGACTGAGCACTGAATGTCCATTTGTGTTGGAAAAAAGCAAGATGCAGCCCCCTAATAGCTGTTATTTGTAGAGGCAACTTGCCAAGAACACTCTCTTGCTAGTCCCTAATGATACCAGTCCGCAGAGAAAGGATTAGTGGGGTTTTGGTGTAAATATAACACACTTCCTGTTTATCCTGAGCAGAAGCTACTTGAGCCTGCCTTGAGCTTTATAATGTCTCAGGGTGGATGCAACATACTTGACACAAAGATGCTGCTCTTTCACTTGAAGTTGTTTGTAAATGACCCTCTAAATGCATAAAGAAATAGATAGAAGAAATGGAAATAAATATATAAATCATGGGGGGAAAAAATGTGATTATCCATTACATTGGAGTCAGTCTACTTCATGTTCAAGTGAAATCTCACAGCACTGACAAACATCATTTTATATCTTGTCCAGCAGAGGGCGGCACACAGCCTCTTTGAGAGTGTTTCCAAGAGAAGCAGCCTCAGCTGTCAGACTGTTTTCAGTTTAAGACAATTGAAAAGCTGCTTATACTGAAATATCAGGCTATTTACCTAAGATTTTAAAAGAGCCTGTCTGGACTGTTTTCATCAATGGGCCACATGTCATTTACAGTTGTGCTTGAAATACCCTGGTCTGTCTTATTTTGTGCTTACAGGGATAATAAGGAGAAGGCTACAGAAACCAGTTAAGAAAACTGGTGATTTAGTGGTTTGTGTTGACACTTCTATGGCTCCATAAGCAGCAGGCAGCACTGCATGTGAAAGTTATGGCACTGAACAAAACATAGCATGCACGTCTATGCTGTGTTGAGTCTTTTACTTGATGCACTAAATAAATCCTTTTCTTTTAGGGCCATAATGAGCAGGAGGCATATAAAACTCTAAAGAAGAGGGAGAATAGAGACGCAATGAGTTGAGATGGGAGAAGCAAGGGGAGAGAAGAGAGACTTGATAGTTTGTGCCAGATCTGTGGCACAGGCAGAGGGAAAGAGGGAGAGAGGACTCTTCTCTTCTTAGCCCTATTTGAAACAGATGCTGTTTATAACCCAAAACCTTAATGGGGAGCTCTCTGGTCTGGTGCTGGCCTATGATCACGTTCCAGCCTAGCTCCATTGCCCATCTTTTTTTCTTGCATGGTGAAAAATGCCACAGGAAAAAAAGAAAATATATCTCCTCTCCCCCTCCTGTACCAGGGGCAGCTCATCTGTGAAGCCCTAGATTTATCCAATCAAACCCAGCTCTCTGTGCTCACTTCAAATAACCACCCTCCTGACTTCAGCCCTGCACTAAAAGGAGCCCTCATCTTTCCTCTGACCACACAGCAATATGACCAAAGACATGCTTATTATTTTATAGACTGTGATCTCTGAGCACATGTAAAAGCATAACCTAAAAGTGTGAATTTTCAGGTTACACGTGATCCCTTAATAAAACTGCACCCGGCTGGCTGCTGGCACTGCATTTCAAATGGGGACATCAGAAATACACCAGGTTATATGAGTATGAGACAGCTGTTGGTATTGCCACTGTGTGCACATGCCCCCGATGTTTTGCATAAAGCTAATTTTTGTATGCAAGCGCCCCACTAAAAACCAATTCAAGCTTTTATTTGGATTCCATGAACCTTTTAATCTACCTCTTCCTGGCGAGTGCACAAGATCAAAGAGGGAGCCGACCACATTTCATCATGCAAGAAATAACATAATATCTGTTCCATTACTGGAAAACATTGCCAAGATTACGACAAATGATTACGCATGTATATGCTATTTCAAGCGGAGAATTAACTGGTGTTTAGTTTTTGCCCACAGTGACAGAGTGGAATTGCAATATTGGCATGCACATCAGAATGAGGGAATCAAAATAGCGCCATGAAGGTATGAACACATCATCATTTGTCTTCGTTGCGGCTAATGTTGATGCAGACCTTGTGCATTATATCTTGTCATCATGCTATTTTTTGTCTTGTGCATCATTTTGTTTGTTTGCATCATTTCGTGTTTCATTGCAGTCATTGGAATCATAAAGACATGCTTCCCTCTAACATAATGTACGAGTGAGAATACAATTCCCACCAATAACCACTGAGATTGATTGATAAACGCATTGCTTTAACCGAACATGTGTTGATGATCGATGTGAAAGCTAACATAAAACATCTCATCCAACATGCACAGTATTAATGAGATGCTTTTGTCTCACTGTTGAATAATCTGGATTGGAGGGTCAGACTATGCAGATGAAAGCAGCGTAAATGCCCAGGAGACTGGTAGCATTAAGTGAATATTTCTGATTTACAGGATATCTGCTGGGTCAGAATGAACATGCGGTTACAGACATGGGCTGAGCTGGATTTCAGTGTAAATACTCTCCACACAGCCCAAGGGCACATACACTCTGATTTATGGCAAACACTGCAAGAAAATGGGGCAATGGGGAAATTATACTCCTATTCCTCGACTTGAACATGAAAACACTTCCCATTCAAATAAAGAGTAAACTTTGCTACTACTGTTATTTTTGCATGCTGTGAAATCTTTGCTCAGAGTTGTGGAAGAGCCTGAAATCTTCTGGGGCTCTGGTAAAGAAGGAGGGGGCGATGCTTCGGTGGATTACTTGACTGGAATTGGGAAATAAAAGATCTAAACAACATCTTAGGGTTTAGCCTATTCTTTGTGACAGGAAAGGAAACACAGACATAGAAGTAGATTGTAGAGGCTTTGATGTAAACTTCCTTTTTTTTTTATAGTGTCGGAAAAAAAATCCTATGTCATTGTTGTGTGCTGTGTGTGTGGTTTGAGGTATTTTAAGGCCATGTCATTTTTTTGTTTGTTTGTCTGCCTGCGTAGAGCTTCCATGTTGCACGAACTGTGTGATTACCTCGCTGTAATTAAACGTCAGTGTAAAAAAAATAAATCTGATTCTCCAAATGCTCGCTGATCCAACCTGTTTATTTTCGCATTTTTGTGTTCCACAGATTTTTTTTTATCTATAAAAAAACGGCAGCATTCAAACATTTTGACACCCCTCTCCCCATAATTTATAATATAATTGACTGTTTTTGCCCATGCATTAGCCTGGGATCACAGGCCCCCGAGGTTCAGACATCTCTTTTCTCTGCACAGATCAAATGGAGCCAGCTAACCAACACACTGAATTCCCTTGCAAGGAAAATTGGGCTGCATAAATATGTTTTTTAATCACTGCCCAGTATTTATCTTTCTTCTCCACTCATCTTTTGATGTTGCCATATTTTCAGGCTAAAATATGAGTAACATCTTAATCAGGGTATGACAGGAAAAGCACAGTATTTCTACATTCAATTTAATTGTTGTTTCACTGGAATAAAGATCTCCATCTGTAATGAGTTTCGCAAAACATAGAGTATCTTTCAGCTTAATACTGGGGAACTAACTGCTGTAAGGAAAGAAACCAAGAATCCACAGCCAAGTGTCTATGATTGACTTTTCTCATGGACCCAGAGCACAGACAAAGACTCAAAAGGGGGTCCAAGTGGGAAAGGCCTAAAAAATGTGCCCAGCAAGCTCCTTCACTATTTTCCAGCCGCCTTTTGTAGCAACAGCCACATTTCTTGAATTGTCAGTGACTCTCCGGCACCATCTATACACATCAGTCACAGGGGCTGTCTTATTTATTTTAACTGTTGTTCCCCCTCTTTCTCTTTGTTTTTGTTTCTTTTCTCACTGTCAGGTATTTAAGCAGCCTGCCGGTTTTATAGAGCCTGCTGAATGGTCTTGATGGACCAGAGACTCAATGGACAGCATGTGACCCATCTGACCAAAGCTCCTTTATGTACCGCCTCTCTTTGTTGTTTTGTTTTTGTTTGTCTGTGAGAAAAGAGAGAAAAGACCACTTCATTGGGTAGGAGGTTACCAACTTGCTCTATCAAGGCATTGGGGATTTCATTAGCCACAGTCAAACAAGGCAATAAATAATAACTTGTGACCTTTGAAGTCTTACAGGCGGAGAAGCGGGAAGAGTGAGCTTCACTCTGACAAGTCTAATAAGCTGACAAAGATGCTCCTTTAGCCTGTTGAAACAGTTTGCTGGGCAAAGGGCAAACCTGTTATTCTTATTTTTTTTGATCATAATCTAAACCGCACCATTTTTTTCCTCTGATGATTGCAGGCAATAACAGAAAAGCAATCTCTGGTTTGGCTGTGCTGGCTGGGTGGAGCAGCGTACTAAAACAAGGTTCATTGTGAAGTGTGCAAGAAATGGTGCCTTCATGCACCAGTACACACGTTTGCTCAGGGGTGATTAACTGCCCCCCAAAGAGGAAATGCTGTATTACTTTAGCTACTGTGTTTCCGAGAGGGGAGTGTTATGCTGAGTTGTAGTCTAAGAAGTCCGACCTGAGACTGAGCCCGGTGGGATTTATTCAAAAGCCCAAAAACTGCAGTGTCGCCCCACTTATGTACTTATCATTAAAAGAAGACTGATTTTTTTGTTTTTATTGTTTTGTTTTAAATCTGCTGAGGCAAAGTGTGAGGGCTGTTTAATTAAAGATTAAGAGAGCACAACCCCCCGTCAGACCTAAATTTCATTGGGTCCTAAATTTGCGTGACCTGGCCAGGATGGGGCTTTTGCTGAGTTGCCCCATACAATGGCCTCTGGGAATTCACTGCCTCTGTGCCCCAAATGAGTCCCCCACACCCACCCCCAAAGTCCTGAGGTCCCCTGCAACTCTGCTCCACTTCCTGTAATCATCCCCACATGTGGTGGTGGCATTTAGCCTCTCCTACCATGGCACACGTCATTAGGCCGAGCTTTAAGCAGGTCTACCTTGCTCCAGGCCAAAGGGGAAACTTTCTTTATAAAGGTAGGGGGTAGGGGGTAGGGGGTGGTCGGACGTAGTGGTTAATGAACCACCGACTGAATCATACCACCTAGAGAGGTTTTGACATGCTGAGGTAGCAGTAGCAGCCTACACACCGGTCCGCAGTACCTCTTCTCTTGTCCAGCTTCGGAGCTTGATTCACGTGAAGGGAGTGTCTGTAGGAGTGTTGCGTGGCAAAGGTCAAGCCAGTGAAAGCTGTAAATCCCAGAAGGGGACCGGCCTAAAGGTCAGCCAGTCATGGCGATTAGAGGAGCCATCTACAAGACACGAGAGAATCGGGGGTGGCACCAAAATATCCCCCCACGGACCCCTGCATTCGAGGACAGACACTATTGTTTTCCAGAAAGCCACTTTGACGACATGCATGGTTTATATTTCAGGATAATAGCGAGGACTCCCTCAAAAGAGACAGAAGCAGTTAAGCAAACACATGAATAATGTGACAATGTCTGTTCTGTTCACTGAAAGTGTTTTGATTGTTTCTTGTTTGCGTCTGTATGTGCACATGGCTGCGTGTTGTTTTTGCTGTTTACAGGGGCTTAGTGTGGTTTCTAGTGTGGTTTACTTGCTCCAAGTCAGTGACACTTGATCGTGAATTTAAATGGGATGTAATTCTACATTTTCCTTGTGGCTGCATGAGACATGAGATTTTATGTACTTCACTTTTGAGTTGATTGTTAGTTTAATACTGCATGTTTGTTCCACGCCATCAGCACAAAGTGATATGTCAACACTGCAACTTCTGGAGAAAAAGTTGATTAATCATTTTGTGTAATTCAGGTGTTCACTTTACAGTCGCATGGATAATCTGGAACAAAATTAATGATTTCTTTAACAAAATGTCGTTGTCGGGCTGAGAAAACATTCTGCGATTATCATGTTTTTATGTTTGTAAATGTCTTAGAGTGTGAGCCTGTAGTTTGCAGATAGAAACCACACACTGCTTTTCATACGCCTGTGTGTATTTTTCGCTGGTGCATGCACAGCTGGCCAGTGAGATAGACTATTTTCTCTCAGCAACCACTTAAAAACTCATCTCTCTCATTTATGCCGAACTGTATTTCTGGGATTTCTATGTGCTCCAGAGGCTTGCTGATGTGAGGCTGCACACAGTATCTATCAAACTGAGTTTTAGTTCTCAGCTATTGTTGGCTTTTTCCACATCCATCAATGCTCACAAGAGACACTTACAGAATTAAATGACATTTGTAGTTATTTCCAGCCTAGTCTTTGTTCTCCTAGTTTTTGCCATTTTCCTTATCATTCCAATAAAGATTTTGTCATAAGTTTACAGAAAAGGATTGTGAACCGCTGTCTTAATTCTATTCAACTATGATTGTACCCAAATGTAGCACTCACAATAACCTCATCAATAACCTAAATCCAAGCCATGGTCATTCTTAAATGTTGCTTCTCACACTGCCGTTACATTGTCTGGATTTACTGTGATAATGAACATATTATTTTAACCCTGTTCTGAGGACCTGGAGACCTCTGGCCCTCTGTCACTGCCCAGAAAACATATCAGCTTAACACTTTATGACATTTCCTAATTATATGAGAATTGTTTATAAACCTGATTTTGAACCGATGACATGTTTCCGAAGCCCGCTACAGAAAATGACGCATTACTTCTGTTTTGGGTCTCAGAGACCTCAACTGTAAAACATTGTTAAATACAATAGATTTTCATCTGCTCTATATCTGTGATTGGTGCTGACAGAACTACCCCTCCCTCTCCCAATTAACTGTATTTGGATTTCTGTTATGCATGTTTTATAACAGTTTGCTCATAAGAGGAAGTTACAGTCTAACTCTCAACCTCAAACATAAATAACATCATTAATTATGATAAAAAATCCTGTACATCTCTGTTAAGCAAACAAACTAAATATATATATTTGAGTAAACACAGTCCATAAAATATGTAAAACATGAGATCTTTCATCACTTGGTGTAATAATTAGGCTTTTATATTTGTTCATTTCTGTATTTTGGCACCTTCAAAATTGCTCAAGGCCAGTGTGTGTTAAAGGCAAGGGGTTACCACTTCAATACTTTTCTACATATTGGGTTTTAACAAGGTCAGAAAAAAAAGAAACAAGTATCTGGCAGAAAAAAGGAAAACATTTGTAGTCATTGTTATTATTATCACACACACACACACACACACACACACACACACACACACACACACACACACACACACACACACACACACACACACACACACACACACACACACACACACACAGTGGTGTGTAAGCACAACACACGGATTGTTTACCCTGTTGGCTCTTCTGAAAAACTTCAATGATGCGCTTACATCGTATTAGATGTCTGTAGCTATGCAATTTCACCTAAAATACTTCAGTTATGAGTGGGGAACCTGTGACTTTTTTTTTGTGACTTGTGATCACCAGTTTGTGTTTATTAAATTTTAATTCATCAGTTATACAATACAATGAATTATCTTACAAAAAAGGAGAGGTGTCTGATGCATCTGGTGTACTGTAGAGTACAATTTAACTCAATTATTTAGCATAAAAACATTTCACTGAATGTAACACAAACAACATGAGGTGTTCAGCTGAGCTAAGTATTTGCTTTTGTGCACACAGTGGCTGTTAATTATTCATCCTCTATCTAGGAAGCCTGAGCTCCTCTTCACACTTTCACCATGACCTCATTCACCTCCAGACAAGTTAACTATGCCCCCCCACTCACCCTTGGTCCAAACTGAGGGAGGATGAGTGGTGCACCACTTAAAACGAGCCGAAACAGAGGCGTAGCCATCACCTCCCCACATTCACAAATACCCCTTTAAATGAGAAGAAGTCAAAGACAGAAATTCTAATCACTTGCCTTCCCCTCCTTTTTTGTTGAGGGAGATAAATAAAGAATAGAATACGATTTGAACTGAGGCCAAAGGCAGGGGAGGCACTCAAAGTATTGTTGGATGATCTCCACTTAGTGGAGGCAGGGGCTGAAAAGAGTGCTGTCTTGTTAGTTAGTGTGTAATGAACAACTTTCACAAGCCAGTTGGTCAATAGGAATCACAATGTTCCATTCTTGTGCTCTTAGAAATTCACATTGAAGATTGCTGGCACGTAAGCGCCTTCTCTGTAAAGAAATAATGAATGAATTAATACTAATATCGTGATAAACAATTCATTTTTATCTGGTGTGTTTGTCTCATATTGGTCACCAGAGACCTGAGCTTCATCTTTCATGTAGCTGGTTAAAAGGAACGAGAGTGGAGGCGTAGTATAGAGGCTAAAAAAGGACCGCCTCTGTTTGGTAATCGTTCTATCTCTATCTTTTCATATGACCAGACCTTTCATTCCATCCTTTTCACCACAGAAGAAAAAGAAAAAAAAAGTTTGTCAGTCCCCTGTTCCTTTTGTTGTGTTCTTTCTTCTCCATGCTCTTTCTACTTTTATCCTAATCCCAGCCATGCATGAGCGATCAGTTGTGTCCTGTTGTTTCACTGTTCTGCTAGTTTTCAATCAGTAGGGTTCCTCCTTTGTTCCTTTTCTTTTCCAAACACAGAAAAGGTAAGGAGAGGAACGAGTAATGAAATCTCCTCTGTAGACTTAGGCCTTTGTATCCTTCATCAGGATTTTTAGATATAGCTCTGACTGTAATTAAGGAGGATTGTTGCTGTGATGCTGCTCTCTGCCTTCTTTCCTGTTGGTCTTTGGAGAGTTAGAGGAAGGCTGCATCAAAGCTTATATCTGGAGTCCAGCAATCATGGAAACTGCGCTGTTTTGATGTGTGAAACTAATAAAAAAAGATCAGCGGACATCAGAACTAGTTGAAAACCAGTACCTGACAGGCCAAGATATGGCGTGATGTTTTTGTCTTCGACACACAGATAGACGTCTGAGCATCTGAAAATATACCTGAAAAGAAAAAGTGAATTCTGAAAAGTTCACAGGAAACCACTCTGGGTTGTCATAAACCTCATAAGTAGCTTTGATCCTCGTTTGAAAATCTAGATAAGGAAAAAATTAGATTTTTCTTTTTTTTACTTTTACCCAAATGGAAGTTTAGTTGTGTCTGACTGCTATCACTATATTTTTCAATGTTCGCATTTAAACAAAGAGAGACGTCCGGATCTGCTGAGCATGCGGTCCAGCGTGGAGACGACTGCTGTGTGCTATTGCTGAGGTGATCGTTATTAGCGTGATCATGGCACTATGCTCTCCATATGGGCTCAGTGGGGACAGAGGCTGAGGCCCGTTCAAAGGGACAGTCATTGTTACAGGCTGATCTCTAATCTCTGTGGTTGTCTGTCCTAATTAAAAGTCTTGTGGGTGTGTAGGGTGCCTGGGCCTCTGCTCTGCAGGAAATTATGATCGCAAACATCTTCCTGTCGAGTCCTGCACTTGGCACTACAAAGTGATGCAGGCCGCCATTACCTGAATGGGCTGGAATCAGAGCAGACAGCCGCATCATCCCAGCTCTTAGTCTATCAGGCCGTGCACAAGTGGCCATTGTTGACGCCAAAAACGGGATTAAGGAGGGTCTTCAAGGGAATTGATTTTCATGTGAGAACAATGGTGGGGCGCAGAACACTGGGGCCTGGGTCTGAATCACACGGCCAAAGAGCTTTATGAAAAGGGGTGCGCCGCGAGCACTGAGATTAAAGCAATCAGGTTCTTTACTCCCACTCTTTTTTTGGATAACCCTCCTCCCTCCTTCCTCCTTCTGTCCTAGTCTGCTCGGCACAGTAATTTTCGCCCAAATAATGACCACAGAGGAAAGCCTGTTCAAAAAGTGTGGAGGAGAGAAAGGCACAAGTTATTTACTTTTCCCCACATTTCCTTTTTCACTTTGGTCTGACAAAGGTTCAAGAGCCATCGACTGGGCGGAGGTATGTGAACCCCGATGCAGAATGTCTGAGCAGATTCTGGACACTCTGTCCAATGCCCCTAACAGCCAGGCCAAAGGCTCATCTGTGTGTATAGAGAAAAGCTGTGGGGAGTGGGTATCTGGGCTGGGAGGCGACATGGTTCTTTGGCGGGGACCAATGTTGGGGTGAACATGACGTGTCACTGAGAGGGGATCAGGGGTTACGGATGAAAGGGACGGCCGCCTTGTCCTCTGTCTTTGGCCGACTGCGTGCAGCTGTGGGCACCATTGTGGACATGCTCATTTGCATACGTTTGGCAGGAGCTCCAGGAGGCAGCACAGGCCAAGAGGAACAGCCTTGTTTAAAATGGAGGCAAAAGGGCGGGCAAGTAAACACCCAGTGTATGCAGATACATACCCATACATTATCTGCACTACAGTACACACAACAGCAGTGGCCAAGAGAGAAAAAAGGCTTGTTATTCCAGTGTCAACATGTAAATATAAACAGTAGTGAGAGAGAGTGTAAGTTGTATTTCAGTAGGTGATAAGGCCATGTCACCCTGATGTCATAATGACAGAGTGAGCGACTGAAGGAGTGTGCTGCGTGGGGCTCTTGGCTGGCAGCAGAGGGGTGTGTCCTACCCTGACTAGAGACAGGTTTATTGGGCCTGATGAGTGCTAAGCTCCTGTGCCTAGCCACAATGGAGCCTGTGATCTCCCTTTGTGGCTCATTGGGAAGCACTGGTGCGCTCGGCAGCCCCCGCTCTGTCATTAGACAGATTGTGAACAGGCTGCACAAGGCCCAGCCAGGGATGACGGAGCCACCAGCCACTTCATTAGGGGCATTATGAAGAGGACCGAAGCTTTCTTCTCTCCGCCTGTGTCCAGAATTCACAGGTCTGTTTAATCACATAATTCTCCTCAAGTGCCCCAAGGAGGCTGCAGCACAGCAAGAGCCCTTTAGACCCATGACAACTTGGAGAGATTAATTATATTCATCTTTTGGAATATCTGCAGAATAAGAGGGAATTTGATATTGGCTCGCTTTTATTTTTTTTCTCTCTCGTCTTTTTCCAAGCAGCTCTTTGATGTCCTCCTGTTATTGTTGGGGGGACGTCTGTGCAACCCTCTGCTGCCGGAGCTTTGATATGCTCCAGAAAGGGTTAAGGGTTAGCGTCCAGAGGTCCAGGGCCAGGACGTCCTAACTTCTGTCTTGGAGAGGGCTGACCCCTGGACCTGAGGGTTGGTCAGAGAGTCTCCAAATTCCGCCTCCCTTTGATGCACACTCTTTCACAGCAGTTAATTAGCCAGGGTGGCTAAACGTTTAGCCTGGGCGTGAAAGAGTCTGGGATAGCATGTGTGTCCAAGACATTGCCCGCTTTTCTGTGTGTCACAAGGTCTTTTGAAACAATGTGGTTCTTGGACAACTTGTTTGCATAGGATAGTGGGTGAATGCTGCAGTCTTTTCACAGGAGCTCATTCACCAGGAGGAGTTTTGAGAAGGCCTTTTTGGTAATGAAGAGAAGTCCTTGACATTTCACTTATTTCATCTAATCAACGGCATGATTCCCCTCTTTTTTGGCATCTTTGTTTGCTATATATTCCATAAATCTATCTATTATAATCTATAATCGAAACATCTTTTATTTGGCAAATGGCAGTTGCAGCCTGTGAATCATTTCTAGCCACTGCTACATATCTTTGCATAATCTTCCTACAGTCTTTGGGGAGGATTAATACACATTTCTGAGGATATGGCTTTCATCAAGTATCCAGTGAGTGGTCAGGATTTAAAGCAGGATCCAATTTTCTCTTCCTTCTATTCTAACAACTGCCTCAGCTGTAACATACTGGATTCATCACTGCTTTACTAGCAGTTCTTTGCTGCTGCATGTCAGGGATAATAATGTCCCTGTGTGTCAGTAGGAAAGGGCAAATAAAGCCTGTTTGAGTTTAGAGAGGCAGTAAAAGTCCCCTTTGCTTCCTGGGCCTTTGCGCTCAGGATGGTGATATAGTGTTAACAGCAATAGACCAGAATAAATATATGACAATAATTGTGGTACATCTGTGCTTCTCACTGTAGTCCCTTTACAGTAAGTCATTAAGCACCTGTGGCATATTTAAGTTTTTCCTACCAAATCTCCTTTAGCCTAAGGCAACCTTCAATCATTTGCCAACAGAGCATCATCAAATAAAATTGCGTTTGTTGTTTGTGCTTCATATAGTGGGAGGAGGGAGACAGGTTGGGTCTGCTTGATATGGTAGAGATATTGATCTGCTATTGAGTGCACACTGTGTCCAGACAGTTTCCATCCCCAGGGACCCAAACACAAAATCATTCTCTCATTTTAAGCTAACTTATGTCTGCAGAGCTGCCAAAGCTCTCATGGTAGGCAAACTTTAAAGTAAAATACTCTCATTCTTCCAGCCTGACTCTCTTTCTCTTATGTTCTGTCTCCAGCTTTGCATCCATTGCACCTTATATTGATTTAAAGCGTAGCTGCTGCCACTACAAACTATGATCTTAAAGACGTGTTCCCAAACAAGACCCTTTTGTCTTAACAAGCATGAAAAGGATTTTAGGAGATTTACACTCTGTCTGTGATTTAAACATCAAGGCTTAACCTATTTCTTTATGAATAAGGAGTTGCTGGGGATGGAGCTGCTCTCACCGTTTAACTTGATGATTCACTCATCTGTGGATACGTGGAGAGAAATAGCTTTAACCGTTTTCTTGAATATGTATCTTATGTGCATCACAGTGTTTCTTATGTATGATGGTGGAGTAGTGTGGTCTGTTAAAGGGGAAGATAAATCTCCAAACAGAGTTCACCCATTATGGGAAGAGGGACATTTTCTGAGCTTTTACAACAACACATTAACAAAGAGAATATGACTTTATTATACATCATGTATCAAGGTAAACGAGGGATCGCACATCATGTACGCCAATAACACAGTGCTTTATTATATTGCTGATTCTACTCATCTGGCAGTTGAAAACTCTCACCATTCCTTTAATTCTGCGTGATAAACTGAAAAAGACCCATTACCTATATTGAATGCTAATCTTGGTCCACTTCCAGTCTGGGGCTGTCGCGCGGTCAACTTCCATTCAGCGTTTCATAGGATATCATGCAGAACTTTTTGTACGATATCCTTCAAATCTGTTCAGGAGAATACATTGGGTTCAGAGACATGCATCCTCTTCAAATTTAAAATCTTTGGACTCTGTCTATCACCCTGCCTTGAGATTTCTTACTGGTGATATCTATGCTACGCATCACTGTATTTTATATGACATGGTTGGGTTGTGTTCTCTCTAAGAGAAACACGATTGACTGCCTTTTGCTTCATGTTCCATGAGCTCGGTCTGAACTTGGAAAAACTGCTCTTAATTTTAGTGAACCTGACTCCTGGAAGAAAATACAGCACATCCTTAAAACTGTATTATTATTATTATATTAACTATTTCCCAAATCAGGAAATTTGAATGGCTTTCTATAATTTTTATGATGATCTTGTGTCTTCTCTTTGTTGTTTGTTTCTTTTTCTTCTCTGTCTTTGTAATTTACCTCAACGTTTTTGTAAATGAGGGTGATCCCTTTTCATAATTTTTCGAGTATAAATAACGGTTAATTGAATGAATGAATGTATTTAATTACCTCATGCAGATTTCATGTCTTATTTCAAACTGTTTCTGCACCTCACAGCTGTCGCTCTTTTATCATGTATGAAGTCAACAAATGATGAAGCATTCTGTATGAGTATCATAATGAACTATTGAATCAGACAACTCTAATGCTCTAAACTATTTTCTCAAGTCAGTACATCTGTCTGATCTGATGATTGCTAGAGCGTATACTCCCTCCATATATGCTGATTTGTTTGTGTGTATGTGCCTGTGTATGCGGTTTGTTTGTTAGTCAGGACAGCTTTTGGAACGCTCGGTGCCTGTTCTCTAGCTTGGCCACCTGCAGCTGGGGATCGATCAGCTCCCTTGCCCCCAGCCTATACCCCCAACAACCAGCCCCCACCTCCAGAATCCCATCCCATCCCTGGCTGTATCAACCAGACCACCAGAGCATTTCTCTGGTCTGAGTGAAGTTCACATCCATACGATGTCAAAGGACACAAATACATAAGTTGAGGCAAAACTCACAAACCATAAACCACATGTCTTACCAAAGCTGCAATATGTTATGTAGAACAAAGTGTGAATAAGCCGACAGGAGGATAATTTAGACATTTTCAAGCATAAAATATGCTACACTTAATTGCACTACCCTGCATTTAAATATTCATTTTTCTTTTCTGTAAGACTTCAGTTCACTTTACCTCCTCATCTAGCATTCATAAGCTATAAATAAACATTTAATAAATAGGTTATAACACATAATGCAACATATTCCCATCACCAGGTATCTTGTAAAAATGTATGCACAAAAATATGTATGATACTGTATTAAATTTGGTGTTCTGTTCCTGTGAGACGGGTTTGTATATCTCACAAAATATGACATTCTGTTTAAGGCTGTGAAACAGCGACTGGAAGTGGATCCATCCACCACGCCCTCTCTATGTGGAATTCATGGCTATTAAACTATGTCACTTGATTTCTGTCTTTGCTCCGTACATAATTTCTACAGTAATAAACACGTACAAACCGTGGATGAGGACAGTCTGCATTGTGTAGTTGTAAGCAGGTATAAGTGTAAATTAAAGGTCCCATATTGTAAAAGGTGAGATTTCCATATCTCTTTTTATTATAAAGCAGGTTGAGGTGCTACATAAATACTGTGAAAGTTTCAAAAGGCTCAATCCACAGAGAAATGCACACAGCCTGTATTCATAAACTGTGCCTTTAAACAAGCTGTCAGGACATGAGTATGGTTGTGATGTCACAATTGTACATTATATAGATAGAAAGTGCTGCTACAGTGCCATTACACATATATTCAGACAGACAGTATGAGAAAAACATTGTATTCGTCGAACATTAAAGCAAAGATGTTTTAGTATGAACTCAAAATACAAGTATGAACCTAAAAATGAGGATGATATGTAATCTTCAAAGGTATTGGTTAACAACTAGAACTACTTCTGTAAAGGCTGGTTTATAAACAGATAATCAATGACAGTCGTGAATAAAATACAGAGAATTACTTCATGGGAGAAGTTAAAATGACTGATAAACATTTAACATCGATACATTTAAAATGCCCTTTTAAATCATTTATATATGCTACACTGGCGTGTGTTGTGTACATTAAGGCATACAATTGCTCACAAAGACACTCATTATTAATAGTCTTTCAACAGCGCACAGGTAAAACCCTTCTCATCCTTCATTCTAAACACTGAAACTCAGAAGGAGATTTAAAGGGCTGCTGACTCAAATCCCTCTTAGTTTAGAACTCCTACACCTCGTCAGCCTCGTCGTGGCACATGGGTTTTGACAAGAACAAACTGACCCTGCTGCAGAAGTGGAGGCTGTGCCAGACCCTTACAAGGTACTCCCCGCTGCAGATCCAGAGGAGAGAAGTTTCCTATTATAAAGGACTCTCCCTTAATGATGAAAGTAAACAACATGAACACAAGTGTTTAATATTTCATGACCCACCCACAGGTGCAGCAGTGTGCTGGGAATAACACATACATCCACACATACCAATGCGGGTCTGATTAAGACGAGGGTATTGTCCCTGTTGCAACTGGCCAGATATCCTGTGTGTGTGTATGTGCATGTGTGTGTGTTGGGGCCTTGAATGTATTTGCTGCCTCTGTGTTTTTTTTCCCCCTCTCCCTCTCTCCTCCACCTTCTCTCTGTGGTGATATATGGAACATATGGGAAATTATTGTGGGGTTATAAAGGGCTGTTGACTTCAGCAGACATGCAATAAATTAAGCTGTTTGTGCAGGGGAGGAAAAACATGAGCTCTTTATGAACACTTAGTGCAGATTTCCTGTACAGACTTAACTCTCCTTTTCCTTCTTTCTTTCGCCCTCTCTTCCGTTCTAACTCCTCCTCTTACCCTTCAGCCTGTTCCCTCCATCTCTTCCTGGCTCTCTCACTGTAACACAGGCCACAGCACAATCTCATTCTGTTCTCCTAGTTGGTGGCAACACAGTGGGATATATCCACACAAATTGCACACATAAAACTCGTAAAGCCTGGAAAATATTTTAATAGTTTCCGCACCCCCTTAGCGGCAACAAGCTGCATGTGCAGAGCCGGTGAGCACCGCCAACATTATTGGTGCAATTAAATGTGAAACACAAGAGAGGAACATGGAGGAGAGGGAGCCCAAAATGGCTGTAAACAAGGAAAATGACACTTGACAAGTTGTAATTTATGGACGTCGTTTCAAAGGCAAGAGACTCACCATTCCTACACACAGGCAGGAGGAGGAAGAATAAGGCACAAGGAGCCAGGCATTAGAGGAACTATGCACGGAACGTTAGTGAATCAAAGCCACACTGAGACAAAAAAAGGGAAAGAGAAAGCTATGACTTCAAAGTCGAAGCATGATGAGCAATGCACAGAGAGAGGGAGAGAAACCAAGAGACAGACAGGAAGTGTGTGTATGTGTGTGTCAGAGAGAGAGAGAGAGAGAGAGAGAAAGCTTTGCAGGATGATAGTACCCAAAGCAAGCACGGGATGGGGGGAGTTGGGGGGAGGCCCCTGGATACAGGCGTACCCTCCTCATCTCAAAGAATGCTAAATCACACACACACACACACACACACACACACACACACACACACACACACACACACACACACACACACACACACACACACACACACACACACACACACAGGCTGTCTGGGGAAGAGACGCCATTAAACAGAATAGAGGACTTGAGCTCTCATACCCAAAACCCATCCAGAAACAAATCAGCGTCACCATTTACGTGTTTACTCTCTTTCCAAAATCAGGGCAAAACTGAACCAAAACAATTGCCGCAAATAAGCACGCTATGGCAACCAGAGATGTTTGTCATGCTTGATGAAAGCCTCCAATGTTACCTTCAACAACAGCAGCCTAGGCCAGATGTTTACTGTTTTACACTTTTTTTACACGTTGTGTTTTCCCTGCAAATACGCTTATTATAGCTCAGCATACACTGGGCTATACTGGTGTTATTTTAGATTGCACTGTTGTTATTGTTCTAAGAAAGTTCCAAGATAAGTGGCACGTTCTTCAAAAGTGTATTTGAATCAATTTGCACCACTTTTTTACTTTTTATCTGCTCCTCGCGACTAAGGTCCTTTTTCCACATAGCACTTAACCCCGCTATTGAACTGCTCTCCAATTTCTTATCTGCCTTTCAAGAATTACACTTAAAACCAAATTAATAAAAGGATCTAATGCTTATTGTTCAAAGATGTTGGACCTGCTAAAGACATTAAACAGTGAAAATTGTTTAATTTGAGCAAACTGCAATCCCTTTACTTGAAAGTGCTTCTTCCCTTAAACGTGATCCATTTGTTTGCATTAAACTCCACAGAGCACCTAAGGCAGTAATGAAGATTAACCAAAATTTGAAAGTCTTTACAAAATATATTGAAGGTCTTTTGTTAAATTTGGAGTGTAGATCCTCTAATTTGCAACATGACAGGATGCTTGTCTGATGCATCGAGCACCTCCAAGTGCGGCTCATTAACTCAGTCAGGGGGAAGTGTTCTACAAGCACAGAGAGAAACTATTAAAATACTTCCATTAACTGGAAGAAAAAAATACTCCGGTTGCAGCCCAAGTGTCTTCATTTGGGCTCAAATGTGAGATATGCCGTTGCTATGGTAATATGGCAATGGCTGTAGCCCTCCTCCCAGCTGTTGGTGGGTTTTGTGTGTGTGTGTGTGTGTGAGAGAGAGAGAGAGAGAGAGAGAGAGAGAGAGAGAGAAAAGGAAAGAGAGAGAGACTGTGTGACTGTGTGTGTTTGTGTGCGTGCACACATGCATTGATGCTGCCTCCGTGCTGTGTTCCCCCTTTCAGTCTTCAGAATAGTGTCTCTACTAATCCGTGAAAGTTGCGGCGCTCTGAACCAGTGGCCAAGCCTTTTCCCACTGAACCAAGGCCCAGGGTCTGCGCTCTGCTTTACACTTGATTGGTCCCTCCCGTGGCAGGACTCCCCTCCCTGCTGGGCGTGGGCCCGTCCCCCTCGCTGGGCTGCTCAGCACTGCCTAATCGCCTTCTCCCCACCATAATTACCAGCGCTGAGCCCAGGACTCACCAACACACCATTAACGTCCAGCCAGCCAGTCCTCACCAGCCCTCACACAACCCGCATTTAGCACAGGCCCAGAGACAGGCCTAAGACCAGGCCCAGCTCCACCAACGGAGCACCTGTTCATGCCTGGGATGCCCCGCAGCAGTGTGGACTTGGCTGGTGCTGCTGCTGGGTAGGAAAAAGAGAGGGGGTTGGCAGCTGTGCTGTTGTCCTCCTCCCCCTGCAGTGGAGGTGATGTGTTTATTTGGGTGGGATGCTGCAGTGAGAATCTGTCAGAGGTAACTATCTCCTTGTTGTGCTCTACAGAGTACCAGAGAATCTACCCTGCAGAGACAGAGCCCTTTGATATGTGGCCACTTCAAACCCACACATACAATGGAAGCAGTCAGTTGTGGAAATAGCCCAAGTTGATGTTGTGTGGGCAAGGTGAGACAAATTTGCTTTGCTCAAAACCAACCCTGCACTTTATTTTTCTACCTCTATATATTTTCAGCAAAGCAAATACACATTGTACATTCTGATCATTGATAATCCTGCAATGTGTGTAAAATCAGAAATAGAAATACTCCCACTTTCAATTTTGTTGTACCCAGAAGGTCCCAAATTTCAGACTATTGCACCATTGGTGAGAGCATATGGGACCGGCCAGGTGAAACGCAATGACCTGGCAAACAGTCCAAAGACGGATGAGAGTCGGGTACACGTCAGAAGGCACTGGGTGTGCTGGCACAAACACTACACAGAATGTGGATCAGACAAACACCCAGTACTCGTTAGCTTATTACTCTCTTATTAGGAACATTTTTGCCTTGCATGGATTGGCAGAGTCCCGCTAGCCACCCTCTTCACATGGCCCAGGCTCTGTCAGAGCTGATCAAAAGACATTTCTTCACATCTCCAGACGCCAGGGAAAAAAGGAGAAGAAAAGAGGGAGAGAAGAAAAGAGCCAGAAGGGGGCATACTGCTCTCTCTTTACTCTGGTCTTTTGGTGAATGAGGACTTTTCACAATGCCCTCTCTTTTTTCTTTATTTTTTCATTCTTCCGTTGGCAAAAAAAAAGAAAGAGAGAAAATAGAAAAAACAGCATTTCCCATCGCGTTTCACCAAATTGTTTTTGCCATATCAAAAACAATTGTCCTCAGGTGAAGAATGCGCCTGAAGAATTACAACCATCCCACGGGAGAAAGAGGTCTTCACAAATCTGACTGGCTTCCAGGCAGCCAAGACCCCCTTGAAGTGGTAATGAAAAGTGTAACTTTAGCCTCCCAGCTGTACGTCTCAATCCATAATCCTTCCCCAAAAACCTCACCGTAGTGCCGCCTACCACTCCCATGGCGTTCCCAGCCTGCGCCGGGCTGGGCCTGTACTGATTTATGTGGCAGTCCCGTGTCATACTCTCAACCTGAAAAGGATTTGCTCTCTTATATTTACCAGGGTGGTCAGGGCAGCTCTCTGGAAACATAGAAAGCCCAGTGTCCGGGCCTCACTCCCACACAGTCTTTTTACCCCTCTGTGCCAATAGCCTGGACATTTTGGACCTTACCAGAATCAAACGAGGCTTCAGTGTTTCCAAATTGGTGTGTTTCAGCAGTGCAGAGGTGAGTGTCTGTGCGTGTGTCTGCATGTGTCTGTGTGTGTCTGTGTGCGTGCGTGTTACAGCAGTAAGTACCTGGTACGTATAAGCGTGTTCAGGATTGGTAACCGGGCCTGTGAGGTGACAATGGGCCCATAAACCTCTGAAATGCAGAAACAGTAAACATGTCAGCATGTTTTAGTTGTTAAAACTGTTGTTTGTTTTGTTGATCTTTGTGCGTTTACTGGACATTTGCAGCTGTTGTTTCATAACGATTCAATCATTTGGAGAAGATATTCTACATAAAATAATCCATCTCCATGATATCTTCATTTCTATTTAAGGCTCAGAAAAGTGTTGGAGCAAAGTGTTTTACAGTAATCTCCCAAGCTAACGACTACTGTGAACCACTAGATTAAAAATGTATTGATTTCCTGTGAATTATTCGGGCAAAGTCGAAAAGGAAGACGCTAATTGGTAGAAGTATAACTAATTGATGACGTGTGTGTTAATTACGACTTTTCAAAGAGTTGAAAGTCATGAGAGAGAACAGTCTTCAGCAGGTCTGTCCATCACAGTTTTTCCTCGATGGTGCCACTGACTTGGGCAAAAAGTACAGATTGTGCTACTTACCCATACAGCTCGACTGAGGATCCAGCATGAGATGAGAGCTGACCATATGTTGGTAGGTGAGCTGTTGTGGATGGCGGTGGTCCACTCTGCCACTGTGCATCCACTCTAGTCAAGTAAACAAGCCAAGGTGACCTCTGGACAGCTGGGTTTATACATCCTGTGGTTGGTTGTCTACGTGTGGCGGTGGGAGCAGCGGGAGGTTGACGCAGACTCTAAGGATGGATCAGCTCATCCTATTTTCATGTATGTGTGTGTGTGTGTGTGTGTGTGTGTGTGTGTGTGTGTGTGTGTGTGTATTGTGCACACTAATGTGTCTTGTATGCAAGTGCATTTGTGTGACAGCCATGTGGTTCATTCTGATCAGGAAATAAAAGCATTATTGCTTGTTACACGTACAGGACGCATGCCTGCTTTAATCCACATTTTACACCATATTTATCTGTTAAAGGTGCAAATTAAGAGATCCTGTTCCTGCAAAATGTCCTGAAATGGATGCTACCATCATCACCCCACTAGAATTTTTTTTTTTAAAAAACAAGGCATGACCTGAGAAATACGTTTGCACCATTGCAAATTCAGACAAAATGGCTGCTGTTGCTAAGCTAACAGGGGAGGGAGAATATGGAGCTGACACTCTTTGAATACTGTTTGAAAAGCAGCACATTCACAGTTGGCTTTTCACACTATCAAAGCACAGAATGGTATCATTTTTCATTTTGTCCAGTTTGTTTGAGCAGCTCAGTCCTCAGTTTGCCTTCTCTAGTACATTTTGTTTCAGACGTATGTGCGGTGTTATACCAGTGGTTCACTCTCTCAAAGGTCTCCTGACATTACAGCTTCAGACTGACTTTTAAAACACGTGTAATTGTTCTTTTTAAGCCGGTGATGGTTTTTATTTACGAGGAAAACTGGTGTAAATAAAATAACAGCGTGCACTTCAGCAGACTTCAGCATTAGAATGAGTGACTACTTAAATATTTCCAGCCAGAGTAAAATGTGACAGCTTCATATGAAAGTCTGTTTGAGTCGTTGCAGTTGAAAGCCTTCATAGCATGACACAAGGAAAGCCTTCAAATGTTTTATCCTTTTTTTTTTTCTCCCTATGCGTTAGGTTAACTTTGGGAAATCATGTGAGAGAGATTTTTCTTTGTAATCGAGATTTAAAGGATAAGATTGGTAACTTTCTCTCCTAGTATACTTTCTCAGTGATCTCCCATTTTAAAGTGTAGATTATAGAGGTGAAGATATATTTTTTGGGGAGTTTTACAGTGTGCTCCATAACGTCTAAAGTTCCTTTGAAAGTTTAAAGTAGGTTAAGATTGCATGAAAGAGGAGAAGAAAGAGGGGCAGAAAGAAAGAAGAGAAAAAATTAAAAAAGCCTTAAAATATAATGGAAAATAAATGAATTTAATTTTGTGCAAACCGCTACTTTATCAATACTGTAATCAAATCTAATTGTAAAATACAATGTGCCAGTGACATTACAGCAGTGAGCGTAAATAAAACACAATTTCCATTAAAGCGTTTATTGTTCACACTTTCAATACAGTTGACCCTCTGATGTAAATACAATACAAAGGATTTGTATAGAATGGAAGATTTGTGTTGTGGGGATGTCCTGGTAAGTAGGAGGGACTCTGCTGACAGTTCAACGTCCTCTCTACAAATGAACATACGAAAAACAGATGGTTTCCTTTCATTCTGCAAACTGAGAGAAGTTTCACATTTCAATCTAGGAGAGAAACATCTGATTTGACTCACAGTTTTTGATCAGAAACCCTGCTTCTTATTTATCATTGCATATTATTCGATAATGAGAGCCTCCCATTCTAGACAATGTCCCTTGAAGAAATAGAAAGACTTGAAATAAAAGAATCTTCTGCCACTTAGATACCACCTTGAAATAAAGAGCTAATGCATTTCATTGTCTTTTGATGCTGCGTGTGAAGTTTTGCGAAGGAAAAAACAATTAAAAAGAATTACAAAGAAACGTACAAACAGATGGCTTCTTCAACAAACAGCTAAACTAACACAAAGTAATCACTTTACGATTGTTCTCGCAGATACCATTTGTCTGACATAAGCTGGAAAAGTTTTCGACAATTCCCGCGTAACTTTCTTTTCTCCATCTGCTGAAACCAAAAACCATAAAGTCAGTTTATTACTGTTTCCCTTTAGTATAAAGTATTCCGATATGTACATGAGGTAAAAACCAAGTTAATGCACACTTACTTAAAATACAATTTTATATTAAATTAAGCAATACTTTTTACAACTTTTTTTTTTTTTTAATTAGACCTCTTCTTTATCTTTTCAATAAGCTTGTTTTATTTTTGATGTATTTTAAAACACTGGAAGTATCCTGCGTTTTGTTATCTCCTTTAGCGCTAAATAGGCCTATATTTGTTTTTTTTAAATCTCTGTCTCTATTGAATACAAATTTTTTTCGTAATATGATTAATTTTATAAGTTCATCTTTTTTCCAAAAAAGAAATGAAACCATATACCCTATAATCTTAGCGTTAAATTGCAGTACCTGTATTAAATGTATTATTACGTGTCTTATTTCATTTCACATGTATTATAAAGTCAATGGTTATAGTTTAGGCCTACTGCTTATTCAGGGAATTGAATTAAGACAACGAATGACATTTGACCATTTCATTTTATTCACTGTGGTCTTACTTGATGTTGTTATTACTGCAGATTTTTTTTCTTCAAATTTCAAAAATAAATAAATATTTTTACGGTCTTAGTCTCGTAAAAGGGAACGATAAAATCATACGTGTTTTAATGTTTTTGTTCTACGGCAGATATTGTGAATGCTTTCATTCCAGTCATAGAAACTAGGAAACAGAGATGATGATGATGATGATGATGAGGATGATGATGATGATGATGATGATGATGATGATGACTAAGAGTATTGTGAACACTGTCTCAGTATCTGCAAAGAGAATGCGTTCAAAGAAGTGGGAGGCCTGCTTATATCACAGAGGCTCCACTTTCACTATGTCAAGTTAAATTGATTCACCTGAAGGTTCTGGTCACATATTTCTTCAAATGTACCTTAAATTAGCCGGGGCCATAATTCCAGTGTATAAAAGGGAGATGTCAGAGTCACACAATTGACGGGAAATAAATAGGGACCAGGTTTCTTGCGGATGTTCTTCAAAGGCGCTCCAATTTCACACCGTCAAATTAAAGCACCCTTATATTCTAGTTCCATGAGTGTTATTCCTGCTGTTTGGTCTTCAGGTTTTTTTTCTTAGTCATGGTATAATTTATACAATTGGATGTATGATATTTTGGAGTTAAATCATTCAAAATGATATATATTTTGTGAAACGAATAAATATAACCGTGAAAGGATTGTTTGACATTTAAATACTTCTGTCATTTAAACCTACATTTTTACTTGAATTTGGATTGATTGACACTTTGCGGTCGCTGCTTTATAGTCCCATTCGAATTTGAAGACTTGCAGTCATATCTGGGCTACGTATGAGTTTGTTATTTATCCGTACTCTGTTTTGACTGTGGATGTATATTTTGGATATAAAAAAAAAATCGCTATCAATGGCATTACCTGTCCTGCCATCACGTCACATCACAACACGACAGCTGCCACGCATCACTTTGTGTTCTGGGAATATCCGCTCCATGTCACACAATATTTGCAAAAGATGACATACATGATATGTGACCTGTGCACATGTTAGTGCTGGAGCTGATGCTTATTTAAAGGACTCTTACACGCAAGTTTGAAAGAAGTGCAACTGACAAAGTGAGGAGGATAACTGTTAGCTCGGCTTATGTGCTTTAAAAACACATTATTACAGTTGACATCGATGCTAGACAACATCTGCCATCTCTGCTGCAGATTGATTTGTAAAATTGTGCCTAAATGTAACAAAGAAATGGAATTGCCAATCTGCAAACGCAAAAATAACAAAAACTAGCACACTTGAGTGGGAGTTACAACCTTCCTTTCAGTAAAAAATGGGTCAGCATTATATAACCAGGAAGTTGACTGCCAACGTCCTGCAGCTTGTTTTTGATGACATCTCATTGCTTGGTCGGCGGGGTCCTGCCAGTGTGCGTCTTTATTAGTTTCTATGCACTGCTGGCGTGGGCACCCCAGCAGCAGGAGTGACAGCCCTTATCCCTCCTCTGTGCCTCACCTCATACTAAGCCCTGGATTTGAAGGACAGGCAGCATAGGACAGAACAAGCGCACCAAAGCAGAGCATAAGCAAAGCTTTAGAGCAAAAGGCCACTTTCCAGTGAATCTTTCTCGGACAACAAGTACATCACACTCGCTGCCTGAAAAAGACATGTCACAGTGAATGCTTCATCTGCCATACAGTCAGGTTTATCCACACTAAAGTTAGAGGGCAACACTCATGAGCAGGACGTTATCTGTTGAGACTGTGAAGTTGATCTATAGCGAATCCATCAACCCGAATACTCACATCTTATTTTAAAGGCCCCATAGTCAGACAGATCCTGGATCCAGCTATCATTACAAGTCAACAACATTTTGTTAAATAATGAAAGAACAGTTGTTGTTATTGCCTTTAAATGTGGGCTGAATTTTTAATTCCAGAAGGAGAAGTTTCCTCCCAGGGAGCACCAGGAGGTGCTGTAAAGCAGTTAGCCTTTGATAGCACCAGCAAAAACAAACATGGCTGATGAGGGGGGCAGGGCCGACAGTAACGTATACTGGCTCAGGGAGTTAATGCAACATTACCATCGGAGGAGCTTTTCGAGCTTGGAACATCGATATTAAAAAAAAGATCCCCCTGCATGACCTCCTACCCGGGGTTTAGAGAGGAGGCGCACCCTGGTCTGACCTAAGCTGAAAAATTCATGTTGAAAACTGTAGCGCTGCTAGTAGCATGGTTTCAGCACCCCACAATGCAACATGCCATAATCAGTGTGATTCTTCTTTCAAAGCAGGCATGCAAACACTGGCCATTAACATACCATACCTTTTGCAACCCTTTCTTTTCTGTTGCCAGTGACATAACACCAGTGTATCATAGAAACTCTAGCTATGCAGTGGCTATATCAGTAGGATGGGGAAAGAATGAGTTTTGCCGGATTGATTGACAACAGTAAGTGTTGAAGGCTTGATTAAAGTGATAAACTAAAAGACGAAGAGAGGCGACCTGGTCTTTTGTTGTCCTCATCTGAAGTGCTAAACCTCACCCTGACTTTACAGCGCTGAGGCTTGTGAGTCACAACTGTGAAGATATAATGTTATTTAAACCCAATCTGTCACCAAATGGAGCGAAAACAAAGCTCGCCAAGCGCACAAGTCTAACATCACCACTTATGAGACACACACACACACACGCACACACACGCACGCACACACACACACGCGCGTGCACACACACACACACACACACACACACACACACACACACACACACACGCACACACACACACACGCACACACACACACACACACACACACACACACACACACACACACACACACACAAACACACACACACACACACACACACCTCCCTATCTCCATGTCATTACACTAGAAAAATTGCCAGTTAATAAAAAGGGAATTCATGGAGTTGGTAAGACAGTAAGGAGTAAGTGACAGAACACTATTATATGGCTTAAAATTATGCAATTATGAGAAATAATTAGTTTCAATTTATTTTATATGGTAGTGAGAAAAAAACATATTAAAATATATTCTTGATGTGATCAATTTCAACATTCGATCATTAATAATTTCCTAGTGACAGCAGCGCTGCATCCCTCTTGGGTCTTAGCTGTTGCTGCGTTGTGGCCCATTTTGCCTTTTAAACAAACCAGAAATGTTGCTAATTTTGACAGCCCACTTCACGAGTAGCCAACCCTTAACAAGTCTGCCGCCTTCTGCAATATTGAAGATGGTGACAGACAAGGAGCACTGGCATGTTGGTACCCTGATGGTGCCCTGGCTGAAATGCTACCACATGCCCATAATGGATGGATGGATAGATGGATGTTGCATGTGTGGCTGTGTTCAGGCCAGAAAAGTTTTACAAACTATATCTGATTCATGTATAAAAAAGTAAAATTACAAAAGTTTTAGTAGCAAAGTAAAGTATATGACAGTGAAATAAATATTTGTTGGTTTTGGATGACTGGTTGATAAACCAAGGTATTTAGTGTGAAGTGGTGTTGATTGTTTTCCCTATTTTTTTATTGCTTCATAGACTACTGGATCACTAGTTGCTGTCCTAGTTTATTACCTAACAATGTATAATTTTATAGACTTTTACAGTAATCTGAAAAGAATCAAGCAGGTGTAGCTGTAGGTGCAGCGGAGTAATATTGCAAACACACTATTACCGTCTAGATTGTAGTAAAAGTATAAAGTAGTATTAAATAAAAAATACTCAAGTAAAGTACAAGTATCTCAAGATTATACTACACTGATTTTATGAGTAATGGCTCATATGTGTGGCTATAGTGTCCATTTCATATTAGAGTAAATAAGCATAACAGGTATTCTTTTTTAATAATTGTAGTGCAATATCACACATTTCACTGCTATGCATTTCATATCATCGTATGGTTTGTATCTTTGCTTTGTAATTGTAATGTAATTCTTGTTCATCGTATTGTTTTGCTAACAGAGAGCTCGCCATAAGCACCATTTGTCACAGTTTTTATGTCTTTGTGTGAAGCAATTCAGGGAAACTTAGTTTGTTTTAAGACAGTAGGGTCCTTGGTTTCTTTTCCCTATGATATTATATAACTGAAACTATTGAGATGGATGTTGAGCCTTAAAACCTGCCCAGTTGGTCTGACTTTGTCTTTATGAAGGTCAGGGTATTCTGTTCAATTACTTTACGTCAGTTTGTTTAAATCAGCAGGTCTGCGGTATAATAGAATGGACTAACCTAAGTACACTCCGGATATATAAGTCGGGCATATGAATTCAAACTGCTGAGTGAAGCGATATTTGCAACCCCAGGCCACATTAAGAACCAAATCAACACAGCTGCTGGGCTTAAAGGAATAATAATATTATAAAAGAAAAATTATATATTTCCAAAATGAAACTGGTAAAGAAGGAAGGGTGTGTGTGGCAGTGGACTGCTCTATAAAGACATCTGCTGATTACACAGTTTACGCGGAGACCTGGTAGAGAGGAGCCTGGCAATGAAACGTGTAAGGAGATTGAGTCCACAAGATGACTCCTGAAAGAACAGAGCACTCGTATCCTCACAGCCAGTCGCTCTGAAGCCATAAAGACGTGAAGCTGTAAGTTGCCTTCAATCTATTTTACACAACAGTGGAACCTGGGCTGCCCACGGTGGCAGAATTATATTAGGCCCCTGAAATCCAGTCAAGGGCTTTCTCATTTTGTTCAGGCCTAATGCTCGGCAGGCACACAAAATATCCAACATAGGCTGGATGGGATTTTTCTCACTGCTGTTGTTAAACGTGTTAGCAGACAAGAAAAAAATACACTATTTTGATGGTGCAGTTGTGAACATGCTCTCTGCATATGTCAGATGTGCTGTGTTCACCTCCCGAAGATGGTGGAAAATTGGTGTCTGTCTTCGCTGACAGTGACACGCCTGCAGACAGGTCTGCCTACTTGCATCCCTGCATGACGTTGTGTCAGCGCGCTGTGTGGCAGGTGGAGATAGAGACCTAGGCCGTGTGCTGCAGCGTAGCTCCCCAGGGGAGACGCACCATGGTGCCATACTGCCACACTGCCACACTGCCATACTGCAGATGTCTTCCTAGACGTAGAAAAAGAGCACCAGCACCCAGAGTCTTAGCATCAAACAGGGCCAGATCACCGGACATAAATAACGCCCACACCCTTCTGCCACACTCCTTTTAGATTGGATGTTGAATCAGCACTGCAACTGCCACTTACTGTATGTAATCGCATTAATCAACCCTGTCATGCTGCTATGAGTCTTCAAAGCTGACTTGGAAGTAAACAGGAAAGCATTTGATTCAGAAGGTGATGAAAATCTAAACTAAGAATGGTGCAATACTCAAACATAAAATTGCAGTTTATTTACAAGGCTGTTTAATTTACTGTTCATACTTATACTGTTAATGTCCCATGTGAAAACAAAAGTCAGTGTTGACGTATGTTAAGTTAGTTTGGTTGACTGATGTACTTAAACCACGCACGTTGCAACAAACATAGTTAATTTTTTTGGACTTTGTTTTTGGAATTTTTGCCTTTATCTGACAGAGACACAGCTCAAGACTGACAGGAAAGGGGGTTGAGAGAGGGGAAGGCATGCAGAAAAAAGGTACGGGTCAGAGTTAAACCCAGGCCAGGACTAATAGCAACAACTTTCAGTGGCAAAAAATAATCACTTCTATTATACGTACCTTGACGGTCTGTACTTACCTCATTCGATTAAACTGCAGCCCGGTTCACAGAACCTGCAGAATTCTTGCTTAATACTGAGCCAATACTCACATAATTTTTTTTGCCATTAGCCACTTCGACAGAAAGAACTGGGTAATAAAGTCCATGTTGAAAAATACTAAATTCTCCCTTTAAATACTGCACTGCAGGGGGCTTGTGCAGGTGCACTGATCACTTGTGTTGCTGGACATTCGTAAAACAACACAAATTTGTGCATAACTTTTCATAAGATATTAAACAAACCGTTGTATGAGGATACGTTGTTTGTATGTAGAAGCTTTAGGATTAACTCAGTAGGAATTGGGGTTATGAGAAAATATATTTTCTACTATATGAAAAAGATATTTTTTCAGCTTGAGCGGGTATATCATCGCTGCAACTGCATCCGAGCAAAGGTTTCATAAAAGATTGGTTTGGATATGTCTCTCTGGTTAGCTACACACAGGGTCTACAACTGACACAGAGATTCAGAGAAGAAACAGACGGACCGGAGAGAGTCAACTATCCGCTCTTTTATCTTTTGTCTTTTATCACACGTCTATAAATATTGGTTGGAACAACCTTTCCTCAGTGGGCCTCAGGTACTTTTGCTCAGCCAGTGCTCATTACGATTGAGCTCAGTGTTAGTTTGAGAAAAAACAGCTTTTAAATTTGTAAGTGGGCACATTTAAATATTCTATATATCACAAGATAACCAGATAAACACAGCGTTATGGACTCATAATTCAGGCGTATTGCTAAATTATGCACAACTTAAGCACATCCGCAATGTTTACATTGAGCTTATGTTTCACCAGGACATCTGAGGGCATCTGGTTTTACCTCAGCTGAGCCATATGTGTCCCTCTGATCATGTGTAGCCAATGCGTCCTACGTGTGTTTTCCCAGAGCCTCCTGTCTCCCTCTGACCTCTCACCCAGGCTCTCTCTTTTGCTTTGTTGTGCAGGTCAGAGTCCATGCACCCGCGCCTACACAGCCGCATGGCCACATTTTGGTATGCAGATACACAGACGCAGGTAAGTCTGCTCCAGGTGCACCCCACAGTGATCCTGACCCATTCAAATGCACTTTGCAGCTCTCAGGTCAGGCAGAGTGCCCAGCAGGCTCCCAGCACAGGTCACAGAGGGCCTCAACATCCCAGAGATGAGACTGCAGACTGGCATGAAGAGGAGTGTTTGATGTGGTCCTGAGCTGGGCTATGTTACCATGTTGCTATGCCTTTAATTAGCTCCAGCAGCTGCGACTTTCTGGTTGACAGGTCCTGGCAAACTCCACTGTCTCTGTAATCTCTTACAGGTGAATGTCAGTTGCATGTCAGCTCATCGTATAGTGACAGGCTGTGTGTTCTTCTTTAAGTCAGGTGTTAGAGCTTTAGAAAGCAACGCCGCTGTTTACCAAGCTAATTAACTGTGAAGTGACTGTAGACAAGATTTGAATGAAAAATAAGTACTCACAGTGCTGTAATGACCACAGCATGTTTCCAAATATGTTATGCAAATATGTCTCCAAGCACAAAACCCCTTCCCATTATTATTATTTTTTTTACAACTTTTGTGACTGTTTTCTGAGGATGCAATCACGATTAAGAGACTGCAAAGTTCTCTTGGTGACAGTAAAAGTGCCATTCTGCATTCTTTATCTGGATTTCCAGCTTGCACAAAGACATCTTAACCACAGGAAATTGCCCTCTAAGGACTGACAGCTAGAAATTGATCTCAGATTAGATGAATGCACATCGTTCCCTGCTCTCCTTTGTCACACCCAAGTTGGGGGATCTTTCCTTAAAACTCCACCAGAGATGGAAAAACGGGAGACTTCGCAGCTGGCTATGGCATACTAATACCCTGGACTCATTAAATTAATGGGGGCCAGATTCCCCTTACTGAATGTGCACTGATGCCCTTTGAGTTTGCCGGGGCTAGAGGGTGTGCAGCACTTTGAAAGCCCTGACCGGCATATTGAACGTGTTTTAATAGAAGCCTTTTGAGACTCCTGGTAGGATGCACAGTAACTCTTTGCCTTTAAGTTCCCGCACCTCTCTGTGTGATCTCGTCAGATAGCCACTCTATCCTCGGATTCAGGCCTGGAGAGGGGGAGGGGACCATGCACGTTAAATGAGGCCAGAGATGCCCATATCTCAGCAGAGGCCATTCTTTCCTGGAGATGTGAATCTTTGAGGCATGGTACTGAGCAAGCTTTGATGTAGGAAGGTGCTTTGCGTAAGAGTGAAACAGGAGGCTTACAGGACATTCAGGATTCCCTTCTGGCTTCTCATTGGACAGTGCTGATTTAATGACTCTATTCTGTTATTCACCTAGCCACTGAGGCTGCACTATAAAACACATTCAGTCCCACATAAGGCCATTATGGATGTCCATTTGATGCCCATTTAATTTGAAGACACCACTGCAAATCACTCCATAATATAGGCAAGCCCCAGGAATGTGTAAGATCCACTGAAGTGGCTTTCATTGCCACGGGTAGCAACAGCAGAATTTCAAGGTGTAAAGGACAAAAGAGATATTGTTTTTGATGACAATATATTGAATACCACTTAATATAATAGGAGGAACAGAATGTGAATATATGAATTTTGCATATTTGCCCAACAGCAAAAAGATGAATTGATAAGGAAAGGAAGCTGGTTCATTTGCATGACAAAAAAAGTCCCTTTAGAGTACTAATACATCACCCTCATGGTTATCAGAACCACAAGTGCCAGATGTTAAGATAGAGAATTTATCTTTAATGAAATTAAGATATTAAGCCGCAAATCTTTTTAGCTTTTAGTGATTTCTGTATCGATATCGTTGTTAGGTAACAGAGAGTCAAAAGCATGTAGCTTAAAGCTGAGAGGACATCATGATATAATGATAATCCTGCTTTCAGTTCTGCTCTGTCATCTTGACTACATGCTCTCGGATGCCATGTATCAGGAAAACACTGCAGACAAAGATGAGATTATACACAGTCAGGAATGAGGTAGCAGACTCATCCAGCGGGCTGAAATAGCCTTTAAATGCTGCTGAATAAGACAAGAGGATACTGACAGGAAGATGCCGGGTCTGAGCCAGACAATGAGCCTCTAGCTGTTGAATAAACAGAAATCCAGTTGAGCTAAAAATGGCTGACTCAGGTACGCAGCAGAGGAAGCATCACATTTCTCGATTACAACTCTCTCTCTCTCTCTCTGTCTGCCTCTCTATCTTAGCCTTTGCATGTGACAAAACAGCACCATATACCTCTTACAGAAACCCATGTTGGGCAATCATTTGATTTTCATACCTAGCTTTGACAGTAATGATTTCATAAAGCCTTTGATTTTAGCTCGATCACCATGGCTGCAACATCGCTGGATATCGCTCCTCATTAGTGATTCCATAAGCAGAGAGCAATGCACTGCTGTAGCGGCTGATACTTACATGCCTCCCACTCTAAAGTGTGGCAGTAATTTATTCTCGCCGTGGTGCTCATCATCCTGATGCAAGTCACACAGTGACAAGAATCCATCTCTGTGGTACCTGGCAGCAAAGCGGGAGGAGGGGTAAAGGGAGGGGGATCACATATTTTGTGATCACAATCAGGAGGGAGAGAAGAGTTACTGGGCAGGTTTAGGCACTAGACCATCCTGTGAACATTAAAACCAGAGAGAGGAGGTAAAAACAATTCACTGGCTGAGATTTCATCCAATATACGCTGTCTTATTCTGCCAAAACTTTTTCTGAGAATATGGCTTAAGAACTTCAAAGTTAAGTACTATATAGAGAGTATGATTCATTTGGCAGCTCATATTGTCCAGCTTCAAAAACCTAAAGCTAGCCAGAGACACACTGTGGGCTGTTTTCAGCTTCAGAGAAGAGAAAGAATTTGGCTTGAGCTTAGGCCGCCCATCCCCATCCAGGGATGGGCTCTTTTTCATCTTATCGTAGTCTTAGCGCAATGGTGTGGTGACTATGTGCTTCACAGGTGGGAGTCTGCCTCTGTCAAATAAGCCAGTTCACTAAGGACGGGATTTGCCGCTGTTATTTTTCTATTAGGGAAGAATTATGCTAAGCCTTTAGAGGCCATCTTTGTGTTGCTATGGCAGCCCATATTTCCTACCGGGTTGAGACCTTGAATGACTACAGTGCAAAGCCAAGTAGCCCCCAAACCCTTTGAGGATTAGAACCGGGGTCTCATAGTTATGCAAAACACCTCTGATATGATTGAACCTTGAATAGTTGAATGACAAAGTTTATTGAGATTGCGTCTCTTTTCATCTGATTATTGTCATTTGATTATTTCCAATCACTTGGCACGGCTTCAAACGCAGCTTTTCAACTGGCTATTGTTTAGGACAACACTAGGAGCTTTTTCTCCAACATGTCCACAAACCTCATATCTTTGACTATTATATCAGTGACACAAGAATGCACGATTCATGGTGGCAGAAATTGAATGTTAAGGCATTCCTCTCGAGCTGAAATACAGTTAGTTATACATTACTATTGATTTTTTTTTTCATCCCAGGATTTCTTTCCATTCATTGATCGTTTCGATTTTTTGAAAATCCCCATTGCAGCACTCCAGCTGCATTCTCTGCACTTCCCTTGCACTTCGTACATTTGCACTCTTGCAGCTCGTTGATTTGCGTTGTTATGTTGTTGATGCTGATGTTGTCTTTTTGTATTCTGTTTTTATGAAGGTTCAAGTTTGCATAAACCAAGGCTTCACATAGAAATTGCTTGTTCTGTTTGATCAACAGTTCAAAACCGAGAGGTATCTGATTTTAAAGAAAAGCAGCAAACACTCAAATATAAACACCTGGCAGCAGCGAACGTTTGCCATTTTTGCCGACTTAAACAATTATTCAATTATCAGAATTGTCCATTCATTTCATGTCAATCAACCACTTATCTTTCCAACACTAATTGAGGCGGATCAATATGTTGATTACGAACATGACAATGTATTCTGCTCGTTCTGAGTAGTTTAATATGCAGTGGGAGCCAAACTTGAGTGTTTCTATGGCCACAAATTTAGAGATAACTTATGTAACTTACAGCCAATTGGGAGTTTCCTTACTATAGCTCCCACAATGCTTTTCAGCTTGCTAATGTTTCTGAGTTGTTGTTACCATCAAATACATTTTTTTTTTCATTATTCCATGTGCAGCCAAATCAATAGAAATAGTTTTCCCTTTTTGGATTTTATCATAATGTTCCCGACTGTTTTCAGACTAGCCATCAAAGCCTCAACTCTATTCAGAGACATGTATAGACAGCTACTCAAAGCTGACACAGAGATGAGGTTTTGAAAGTATAAGATTGACACTGTTGTGGTCACAGAGCACAACAGGAAACTACTTTGAAGGGGAGAGTGCTTTGAGTATCGGATTTCACTTTAGAAAGTGTGGCCGAAGACGAGCTCAAGTAGACGTGTTGAATATGTGTATGTTAAATGACAAAACCAGACATGTGCACTATACGCCACTCGTGTGACTATGTCCAAACAGATATGGGCGGCAGGTCAAAACCACAGATAAATATGACACCGTCTTTTTATGTACACGCATTGTCTCTTACTTCTGTATCTTGGGACGGTACAGTCTTGTGGTGGAAATATAAAGTTGACAATGCAAGCAGTACTTTTTTTTACTTCACAAATTTCTATCAGAGCCATGTCTTGTTGGCAGTTTGGGAATTGATCAGTCTCAATCCCGAGCTGCATCCTCGTCAACTGGCAGGTCTGCTGAAGATGACACATTATCTGACAGTGCCTTGTCAATGACTACGCTTGAGTGAAATCCCCAGATATGTTTGCTCACTGCCAAAGTGATATCTATCATCGTATTTTTGACAAATTCGTCACACCCGTCCCTCAATCTAATTGGTCTTTGAGGTTGCTGTAAGACAAAGACTGCTAATCTTAGTGTGTGTGTTTGAACAGCGCTTGCCATTGAATACTTCTCAAGTCTTTGAGCCTGTGTTCAGCGAAGTTTGAAAAACATGACAGTCACATTTTAGGTGCTCTGATGTCACACAGTCTCTCTGGCTTAAAAGTTCACTCAATATGAGGTTTGGTCTACTTTGATGTGAGGTCTCTAGTGAAGCGATTTTAGCATGCTATCTGCCTCTGCTGTTCTCTGTCACCCACTCCTGCAAAGACTGACATGGGAGCTGCCAGAGCTGAGACTCAGCCTTTTATTCTCGGTGACTACAAATTAAAGATACGGGGAAGGTAAATTCAGGCAGCACCATGACAAGTAAAATGTTAAAACTTTTGCCAGATTTACTCCTGCAAGAAAGACTATACTTTAAAACTCAAACCTCAGATTAGTTGTGATGGTATATTTTTAGTTTCAGGAGAAAAATGGTTTCTTTTCTCACAAATACCTGGAGCATCTTCTTCTCCAAATAACATAACAATGATATCAAGTGCACTGCATCTCCTGATTCATTTACATGAACTTCACCTGCTCTTAAGCCCTGGAAAACATGCAGTTTATTTATGACTTATTCATTACCCAAAAAACAACTTGCTGCTAATTCCCTGTTCATTATGCAACATTTTTCTATATCTGAAGCTGAGTTGCTGTTCTGTGAGGGGGGGAAAACGCTCAGTGATAAAGATCTAGTAGCCTAATCTTGTTTTATGCTTATGACGGCGAGAGGAGATCCTCCGCCCCCCTGCGACGCGACGCTCACCTGAAGAAGCAACCGGAGCTCCACATGACTCCTCCGCTGCTCACATCTCCGTGTCCTGAGAATTGGGATTTAGGGAGGATTAAAGCAGAAGATTTCAATTTAGCGGCGGAATTTACCTTGCTGTGCCAGTGTAATTACCCCTTCTGGAAAAAATTGAAGCAGTAAAACACACACCTACACGCGGGGAAGATATAAAGGGCTCGAAGACAAATAAACAGGAAATCTACGACTGTAATGGAAGTCTCTTATGAATCGCGCAGCTGCCAAAACTCTTAATGTATCACCTAAATACTCAATATGTGATTGAGCTGAAAATACATAAAATGAGACAATTGTGTTGTAAACGCAAAAGGGTTGTGTGAGCATGAAGTCATTTTTGATTTTTTATCTTTTTGTACATATTGAGCTTTAATAGATATTAGAATAGCTGTTGGAGGCGTTTAAGGAAAACACAAATGAATCTGAAATATCCTCATTGAAAAGCTTATTTATAATTGTAGGGAAATTCAGTGCTTCACTATTTGATGTTTATTTCGCAGTGAATAGATATAGGCTAATAAAAAACCCTGATTATTCTGTTCAATGAGGCCCACGCACGAAATTCGCACTCTAAGACCATATAAAAAAATGAAGAACATAGATTTCAATAGATATTTGTGAAATTTGATAAAAAGACATTGTAGAAACATGCAGAATAATTGTGGGAATAACTGACTGACAGTAATTCTTGGTTGTATATGAAAATAAGAAACAGGGGGAAATAATTTAAGTATTTAGCCCAAAAATATTTTGCTAACATTGCTTACATTTAGATTATTGGTGCATTTAAAGTCCCGGTACAAAATAGATGCTTTTTTGATTTTTAAACCAGCATTAACCCCAACAAAGTCTTCGTTGCGTCTGCGTAAAAGCAACCTTGTTGTCACCTTATATTCTGGTTATAACGTGTTGTAAGCTGTTTTGATTCTGCTTTTGTTCGTCTGTGTGATGTGTTCAGGGGCTGTAGAGTTGTGTCAGTTAATTTATTTTAGTTAAAAAAAAAGAAGTAATAATTTGGTCTGAGATATTCGTTACAGTCCAGTCTTGTTGTATTTATAAATACATAATTTAAAAGTGTAAATAACCCAGTGTAGCGTATGGAGCGAAACTTTGCACATTTGGACTTTTCAAACCTTTACAACATACATTCCTCTGTAAAATCTAAAATCAGCAAAATAATAAGCTTTTTTTTTTCTTGTTTGTCCTCTGTATAGCGCCACGTTATTTGCTTTGCTTACTTCACTTTGCATTTCATTCGCATCTGAGAGAGAGAGAGGAGAGAGAGAGAGAGAGAGAGAGAGAGAGAGAGAGAGAGAGAGAGAGAGAGAGACAGAGAGAGAGAGAGAGAGAGACAGAGAGAGACAGAGAGAGAGAGAGAGAGAAACAGTAGCTACCTCTGTCCGGTGTGAAATGCAGGGAAGACGAGACAGAGGCCCTCTGTGGGTATATCCCATGTAAACAGGGCCCTGTGCATTGTGTAAATTAGATGGATTAGCCCCTGCTTTTGTTGGACGTGGTGTGTACACAAGGATACTGATTCGGCTCTCCTAAAGCCATTTTGGCCCTCACGACTTTAAGGAAGTCTTACATTCCCAAACCTTCAGCCGGAGATGATCTAAAGGGGGACTCCTTTTGAAGTTGCACAGCATTCAGCACTGTGTTGGTTCAGGTTTTGTTTGGCCAAAATGCAAAATCACGGAATTCAGCCAGAGCCCTCTATTATAGTGTACACAGAAAGATGGAAAACACGCCCTGTTGATGTGTTAAACTCATCACGTGGGGCCCGGACATTTGTTCAACAGACTACTGAACCGCAGGCTGCGATGAAGACCTTTAATTATCGAATAAATAAAAAAACAACAGACGCCAGGGCGATTGATTCGAGTGACTTGAAGTTTATGGCCACGTTGAACATCCTCCACAACACACACACACACTGTCTCATCACAGCTCACCCGCTGCGTGTGCACGTGGGTGCGCGCACGTTGTATTTCGAGGTGTAAATATAAACATTTGCACATATCTCTTAATAATTCCAGTATTTAGACCAATTAAGCCAGATGATTGTAACGGCTGGTTTATTAGTTCTGGTTAATTAAAACATCCCCAGAACATGTTCTGTGTGCGCATCAATCTTCACGTGATTCATCCAAATCTAGAGGATGTGTGATACTCGATGTCACTCCCCCTCATCCCTCTCAGCTGGGTTTGAAAAGAGTGTATTTTGATGTAATAATAAGATTATTTTAATTTCGTGTACACTTTGCGCCTGGAAGAAATCCATCCCATCTTTTTTATTGTTATTTTAATCAACCTGTTTCTCTCCCAAACTACACTTTCTGATGATTTATTGTATGTTATATTTATTATAAGACGCAACAGATCTATGAGAACAAAGAGGGAACTTTATTTCATGTCCAATTGGCCTTTAAGTAACTCAATGCCTCTTTATATTATTTAGTGACTAAAATATCTTGTTTGGAAAATAATCATAATGTGTGTGTGTGTGTGTGTGTGTGTTTTTTTTTTTTTTAAATAAGAAGCTTAATGCATACAAAGTACACGAGAGGGCCTGTAGGCCCACAGTCTGCACGGTGTTTTCGTTATTTATCCACCTGTAGCATCGATGCTTTTGTTCTTTTTGCTTCCGCTAAAATGTAAAAGCTTTACTCCTTTTCTAAGTGTTGTTTTCTCTTACTTCTGTCAGTTCTTTTCATTAGTTTGTGTGTTAGCATTTTTAATATGTGCTGCTGATTTTTCTTTTCTGACGCCATGTTTATTTAGAATTAATATGCTCAATTTAGAAATTAAAATCCGCCAAATGTCTTATTGTGTTATTGTCTACCACTTAGCCAGTGCAATGCACGGGGAAATTCATGTAAATGATCTTCACTTTGTCCAAACTGTAATCGCCATATGTCATAGTAACCCCCCTCTGCACACAAAGTCATGATTTTGATAAAAAAAAAAACATTGGTTTCATTGGCGTGTGTGTGTGTTGTTGGTTAGGATACTGTTGGGTTCAAATGCGGTTTCTATTAGACTTTGGGTCGCCTGGAAGCTCGCGCTGACTGACTTTGATTCTGCTTAATGTGAAATTGCGTCTTTGAGTCTTGAGTTTGTAAGTAAGTGGATTAGACTTCGAAAGAGGGCTTTCAACATGTGGTAATGCTCTTCAAAGAGAACAACTCAACGGCTCATCACACTTTCTTATATTTCATTAAGTGTTTGGTTATTGTTTTTTTATGAAACAGACATTACATAACAAATATGATGTATTCCTTATCACACTATAAAGGTTTGAATTGTCATCAACATACAAGTCACATCCTGTAAGGCTGCTTTATTAGTATTAAGTAAGGAATGAAGCCAACCTTCACCAAAGCTGGTCTTTTTTACTGTGAAAAAGTAAGAAAGTTTATTTTTTTCTGAAAAAAGCAAAACATTTTTTTTTTAATTTTGAGTTTTATAAAGAAATATATGTGCAGAGGTGGCCATTAAAAGTAAAAATGCTCCCTGTCTCTTTACAGGTGGCAGGAAGTCCTAATTATACAACATTTCTTCTGTGTTTTTTGAAAAGGTTGCATACTATCTGTCCAATAATCATGATGGGAATCAGTAATTCAGCAACTACTTCAAAGTACAATGCAGCATGAGTCACTGGTGCAAAAAAAAGTTGCATCTTGACAAAGCTGATTTTTTACTGCAAACGTAACATTTCAATGTGAGAACATTTTTGTTTTCATCCCATCAGGGTCCAGTTATGATTTCCATGTGCCATCCTCTGTGAACAGGTGAAAAGGAGAAACCACCAGCAAAATAATGCAGAACTGGACATGAAACACTCATCTGTGCCTCCCCTCTGAACGAGACGGTAAGAGAAGCACCACGACAAGTGTGATAGAGGCCATGTAGGAATAAGCTACTTACAGTTTTAACATTAACAATACAGATCATGTGAAGCTGTAGAAAATGCGGTGAAAGCTTTACAATCAATGGATGACAAGAGATAATGAATATCATTTTGTATTCTAGGATACTGGATATGTTTGAGAGACAGTACGTATTCAATCATCCGAGTGAGCTGAAGGAAGCTCATTTCCTGTTTTACATCTTAATGGATTCCTTATTTAAAGACACGGTCATTTAATTAATTAGTGAAACGAATGGTTTACATTTGACTTCATTTTTTACAGTATGTCGAAGAAGTTAATTGTGCCTAATTGTGTGTGGCCTGGAATGTGTGCGCTCGTCATAGTTGTCTTTTTGTCTGTGCTTAATGTGTCCATGTGCCAATGCCAGTGTGTGCCCATATGTGGGTGTATGAGTGCTCCACTGTTACTCCGTGCTTGTGTGTGTGTGCCCATGTGTGTTGTATGCAGCCTATTAGTGGAGTTTAACCCCTGTGTTCAGGGAGTCACATCTCCTCAACACACCAGGCTCCATTCTTACTGCAGCACGTTAACATTTTACTCTCTTCCCTCCTCACCCACCCCCTTCACTTTTGTCCTAAGAGGGCAATTAAGGAAACAAACGTTTTCCCCAAGATAAGCTGGCTGCCAGCTTTGCATACTAATGCAATGCCAAGTGGTTACAAATAGTGAGTGCTCTAATTACCGCCACTGTTTTCAATCAGAAATTGCTCAATTTCCCAGGATGAGGTCTCCATGGCTGGAGAAAAAAAGCACAACCTGACAGAGGCAAGAGACAATCATCTCTATGTGGAGTGTGGCTGATTTTGTCTGCCGATGAGTGTGTGTGTGTGTGTGTCTGTGTGTGTGTGTGTGTGTGTGTGTCTTTGTGTGTGTGTGTGTCTACGTGTTTGCGTGTGTGTGTTTGTGTGTGTGTGTGTCTACGTGTTTGCGTGTGTGCGTGCGTGCTCATGTGCCCACATGTGCATGCATGTTGGTGCAAATAAGCTCATCTGCCTCTGTGTGTGTGAAGACCCAGGCACAACCCTCTTTATCACTGCTGCCCTTGACAAGTGGAGAGATGGATCCCGTCGGCCTCTGTAGCATTTAGCACCACAATTATCCTCTTTCACAGCTTGGCTGCATTAATGTAAACCACACCAGGCAGTAGTTGCCACACAGCGATGAGCACGGTGTGGTGCACCGTCTCTGGGTGAGCAATTTGATTCAATTGTGCTGCATTGTGATCATCAGTGCAAATCAGGGCCTGCTCATTTATTAAGCAATTTCTGTCAGAGAAAATTAGAAGGAAGGCTCTTTAGTTCTGGCAGGAGATAGTAATATTTTTAAAAGCAACAATAACGCATAATGTGGCTGACATCAAATAAAACAGGGGTACAGGCGTGAGTGAGTCTGCATCTATTCATCAGGGAGGTGTATAATATTCTGAGAGGAAAGGCCATTATCATGTGGCCACCGGGAGTAGGAGGCAGCACAGACTAAAGTGACAAGGATTCACTCCCTGGGTGTGAGAATGAGTCGCTCCATAGGATGCGCACACAGGACCCATCCGCTGGCCTTAACTGACCTTTCACTCTGACGGTGGCTAATGTAGGGCTGGCCCTCGATCAATGCACTGAGAGACCGGGCTCCCCATCCCTGCCCTTTCACTGGGCCAGGAAGGGAAGGATGCTGCCAGAAGCCACGGCGCGGAGCCATCGACCCTGCCACTTTCCCATCCTGTGGGTGACAGCTGCAGTGCCAATGAGAGTGGGGATGCCACGCTGCCCTGCCTCATAGGAAGGACAGCCAGAAACTCTATCTCAGTGGTTGTGGGGGGAAAGGTTACTGATGATCTGCTTGTGCTTGTCAGATGCACATAAACTTGTCCATATTCATCCAGAGCTTCCCAGTGTTTTATTTTGTGGTGGTATGTTTTCAATTCAGAACATTTTTCATTGCCATTATATTGAGTTATCAAAATTCAGAGCTTTTTAGGGTTTGGTCAACATAAAGAAAGTTGTCATCTGCCTTTGACAGATTTATTTGCAAAAACAGATTGAGTGGCCTTTATTCATTTTTATATGGGGCCTTTGTAGACTTTTGACCACTCAAAGTGCTTCACAGTACAGGCCACATTCACCCATTCAGACACAGATGGCTGCAATGTAAGGTGCCACCTGCCCATCAGGATCTAATCTTATCTAATTCAGATGCACATTCACACACTGATGGCACAGCCTTCGGGGGCAGTTAAAGGTTCAGTGTCTTGACCTTGCTTTACATGCGACTCGAGGAGCCGGAAATTGAACCAGCATTCTTCCGATTAATGGACAACCTCCTGAGCCACACTTTCCATTTTATAGCTTTAATTTAAGTTGAATAGATTTGGACCAAAAAGCTGAGAACTCCTGGAAGCTTTTGTCAGAAGAAAGTTAAAGTCACATCAATAACACCCGACTCCAGCATAACCCTCATCTTCTGTTAGAACTTGTGTTTTCATTCATTCATTTCATTCATTCATTGCTCTTTGCACTCATTGTGTGCTTAAATATTACCGTGAGGAATATATTTTCTCATGAAGCTGCATGTTGCTAAGATGTGCCTGATGTTGTGCTTGGAGTTGTACTTTGTAACCCAGATGGTGCACCACTGTATACCTTTTATCAGCCATTTTCTTTGTCAATAAACAATGCTTGCATAAAAAAAACACAAAGCAATATTTACTGTGCATTTTAATTGCATGGACTTCAATTCAAACATGCAAAGGCATTCACAACAATAGCAGATAAAACACTCATTCCATATGGGCAGATGAGAAGACATCCAAGAGGTTTAGCACAGATTGTTCTTTTTATTATCATTAACAGTAATGTGATTCTGAAGCCCCCCGTGACCTCCTCACAGCAGCCCCTCATCTCAGAAGTCATTCATTAGAACAAACAGAAGGCAGGCAGAAAGACAGCGAAAAAGAGACATGGGGAGAGAGCATAGTGTAAAATAAATTAGATTGTTCTTATTAGCTGAGCCACTTTGAGATGGGAAAAAAAAAGCATGCTTCAGAAATTCAAAGGATATCCAAGAGTACGGTGTTTGGGAGATGAAGATATCACGTGGAGCCCCTGATCCAGTTGTTGGTCTTGTGCTGTGTGTGTAATCACAGTTACACTTACTCTCCATTTTGGGTTGTAAGGCCACGGGGAGCTTCAGAATATGAGTCTGAGCAGTGCATGTTTGGACTGAGATTGGGCTAGTGCTCTGTTCAACACCATGGGCTGATGCGAGCTGTAGTGAAACTAATCAAAAAGCTTCTTATGTCTTCTTCGTCTGATATAAATGGATTGTATGGTCCCTTATGATATGGCCCAGTGTTAACTGAATAAGATTTCTTAAACTGGAGTGACAGTAAAGGCCACCTCTCTCTATTTAGCCCCCCTGGTTCCTTTTCTATAAGAGCAGTCGGGCGGTGTTTCGTCACATCTTCACCCCCATGGTGCTTCTTACCGTACCAGGCCTGTAATGCTCAACCTCTATACATGTTAATGTGTGAATGTATACATCTAAAATATGATACAGAGTGGTCAGGGGCTCGGTTGGGCCAGGGCGACAGAGGAGGAGGAGATAAAGAGGGGGTGGGGGGGTGAAGAGAGCTGTGTGGATCCTTGGAGTGGTGTGACAGACTCCCCAGCCTCCTGGTAGGATTTGTTGGAATGTGAGAGAGGAGGATTTTAGCACCAGGCGAGCCACGCCAGAGTGCTGCAGACTTCATGCCATCTGTCTCAGCCTCCATCCTCTCTCTGCCAAACTCATCAGACCTTTATTTCCTCTCCCTCTCCCTATCTCCTTCTCATCCCTGTTCACAAGAGTAGCAGACATACTGAGATCTGCTAATGTATTGGAGGGGAAAAATGGCTGGGCTTAATAAACAGATTCAAAAATTCTCGATTGATTAATATGTATTCTTGGAGCTAATTGTCCGACAGCCCTCATGGAGATAAAATGTGTGTTCTATAGCCCTGCCATTTGTTACTTGACCAACAGGGAAAGAGAGACGGAGATATTCATACAGAGCAGATCTGTTGATCAGGAAATGTTTCAATTGAGAGCCAAACAGTTCACTTAATTTAATGCATCATTATAAACCATTACCTTAATTAACTTTTTTCATCATACTGTATCATGATATGAATAATGTCTGATTAAAATATATCCTATGAATGAATAATAATGCTCCGTGTTGATGTGGTTATTTTGTCACTAACTTTAGAAAACGCTTTGGATGCATGATGGTTAAGAAATATATTAGAGAGATACAGTAAGTTCCCCGACACCTGCTAGTCCTTCAAAATGAGAATTGAACCGATGGTGACCAAAAATGACCAAATCACTTCCACATAGACATATATTCTTCTATTCGTAGGCCACAATGAAATCAAACACATATTTTCACATCAAATAGCTGTGTTATTGTGTGGTGTTTGGATAGGGCTGATCTCTCAACCTCTCCCCCCGTGTGGCGACTTGGGAGGAGGCTAAGGAGATCACAGGGAGGAGCTGTACCGGCTCCTTGTCCTCAACCTGTTTGCAGAAGGGCAACGGAGGGTGGAACGAACGGAAAGGAAATGTACCCCTTGTCCGAAATGAAACACCAGGTGGCAGGAAGTGGGCAGGAGGCCTTTGAAGATGACCCCTGGTCTTTGCATTGGGATGGCCCCGGCGATCGAACCAGCCAGCGATGGCAGGGTAGGGGAGCCAGGTGACCCCAGAGAGCCTGCAGACCACGCAGATCCATTTTGAGCAAGGAGGAGCAGAGTCGGCTGGGGCCCAGCCCCACTGCTCCAAGTCGTATCACTGTTCAGGCAGCCAGAGTCAACTGGCTGCATCCTAACAAGCAGGCAAAAACTGACAACAGTCTGGTGCACAACAAGCTCAACAGGCATTTGATGAGAACTTTAGGAAGGATTTCCACAGCAGAATGCTGTCAGATCTGTGTATAAAACATTGCACAACACTGACTAATTGGTGAGTGTGCATACATGCCAGTATGGTACATGTGACAAACTAAATACATGCAGGTGAATGTAGAGCTTTGGGAAATGTAGCTGCATTCAGCACATTCTGAAAGAAATGGAAATGAGTTGCTGAAATATATTAATATATTTATTTTTGAGAGAACACAACCACAGATTGCATTTAAATGACTTGAGAAACTGCTGCAGAAGTTGTGGGCTGAAATCATAATAACAAAAATCAAGATGATCCAGTGATGTAACACAACAGAAAGCGTAAAGAAACATCACAAAGGAACATGGCAAAAACAGAGCACAAAAGCAGAAAATGAATTCAGCAGATGTTTGTGCACATCTGCACATGCATGTGAATGTGGGGAGGCTCATAGTGATCCAGTAAATTGCCGACAATGCTTTGAAATTGTCAAGAAAGGAAACCTAAACAAATACTCAACAGCCATTGTGTGCTTTGGGGTACCTTTGCCTGTATCACTAATGCAAAATATCTGGGGATAAAGCTGAAATAATGAGAGAAATCAGTGAGAAGTTTGTATCCTAAGTAGGTTTTACATGTCTATGAGTCAGGCGTCCCATTCAGCCGGAACGACACTAGACTGTTCCAGCATTTATATTTTGGTCAGCTTTGGAGGAGGTGAGCGCTATCAGTGTCTACACGCTCATTCCTCTGTATCTCTGAGATGTTTACTGCATACTAAATTCAAGCAAACACACATGTGCACACACACTTAAATGCACAAACAGACACTCTAATCCTGACCCCCGCCCCCCTCTCTTCGTCTCCCTGCTTCCCTCCCCGGGCTTGGAAATGAAAGCTGGGCACTTCGGAGAGGATGGCTGGTGAAGAAATGAAGATGTGTCTTATTTCCACAGCAACCAATAGTGATGCAGCGCTCTGTACTCTCTGCCCTCTGATAGGTCTTTGTCACTCTCTTCATCTCAAAGCCCATGTCATTCCCTTTAATCCCCCACCGAAACACAAACATAGGCCAATCCCGAGACAAGGCTCAGGGGCTGGGGAGGGATGAAGGAGCTGAGGCATGGAAGGAGTGAAGGATGTAGTTCAGGAGGAGAGAAAGGAGCACCAGAAGCTGATGTTGGTGTGAGAAGGAGCCAGTGTGTTATTATTAATAAAGCATTAAAAAAAAGTGAGCACATCAAAGCATACAGGGGCTATGCTATCATACATGAAAGTACTGCACTATGGCTTAATGTTTCCTAAGGCGTGCTATGGTGACGCTGCTTTGATTTGAAATGCATTGTGTGGAAAATGGATTTACAGGAGTGGGGAGAGAACGCTTGGCGTGGATGCAGACCATAATTTAAAACCTGACCTCATAGGCTCTTCAAAGTCTCTGTGAGTGTGGATATTTAGGACTTATGTACAGTATGTGTGAGAGACCTGAAGTACAGCTACATACAGGACAAATAAATACATACGTACACGCCAGCGATGTGGAGGACACCTGCAAAAACAGAGTGAGCAATCACTGTCACAGCAAAATCAGAAATACGCAATTTCCCATTTCAATCATGAGGATGTAATTTTTAAATTTTTCTTTATTCTTTCATTTTGGAGCAAAGGGCGTCTTCACCTCATTATATCGCACTTACTCCTTTGTCGATCTCGGCCTGCAGGAAGTGACACTGCTTTCTCATTGTTCCCCCGTGGCCAGGTAATTATCCTAATCTACCTTCTTCCTGCGCTCCAGCTCCTGCGCCACACTGGCTCAGACCACCTCTGTGGCTTCATTATCAGTGCTGGGACTCATTAATGGCTTCATGGCCTCACTGTGCAGGCTGCTGGTAGGGAGAAAGCATGGGTAAAGGAAAAGAAGAAGCAGGAGGAGGAGAACAAGAAGAAGAGGGAAGAAAAAAATGAGACACTAAAGAGCAAGGGGCTGCCCTGAAGGTTAACAACTCAATCATGAGGGACAATACTCGCTAGTCCAACAGCTTTGGCTGCTTAAAAGTCATTGCTCAGTGACGGAGGATGAGGCTATAGGGCATAACAGTGTCAAAGAGGAGGTTAGGAGATTGGTCAAAATGCTTTCTGCAGGACAAGATAACCATAAAGTGTGTGTGTTTGAGGTGACGCTATGTCTACATGTGCGTCCATTACACAACCCCACCTTGCGTGTTTGAAACAGCTATAACCTCACAATATACAGAAGGACTGGGGGTGGAAAATCAGTTTCACTTTTTTTTTCCTGACAAATGACACCCTGACAGTTGGAAAAAATGTTGGGGTCCCTGAACAGATTTCTCAGTTACAAAAATAAAATGTGTTGGATTAGACAAAGACAGACATTTTACATTCTACTTTTGAACCCCAATGAGAGCACTGACAAATGCCACCCCACCCCCACGCCGTCTGTGCCATGATTGTTTTTTCTCTCCACAAATGTCATATAGTTAAGAGGTGATAATTCTATATGGCACAAACAGACACTGACGTCTTCCAAGTGTACATAGCATATAGACTGACACAGATTGAGATGGTGTAATGTGTCTTTGCATCACTCTAAATAGCCATGCGAGCTTTACTCATTCTGTATGTACCCATAGCGATTTCTGTGGAAACTTTTTGAAATGGATGAGGAACTCAAACACAGTGCCCCAGAGGTAAAAAAAATAAATAAAAAAAGACTTATGATAAAGTGACTGCAGACTTCAGTGATGTGAAAATCTATAGTACTCCTGCTTCTTTGAAAGTGTAGAAGCCTCCATTCCAGAAAACTCCACAAATACAGGCAACTTCATCAATAAACAGCAGACTAAACGCTCAGAGAGTTGGTGGTTGGGTAAGAAACACACTTTAAATGCATATTTAAAGAATGCTGATAGATGTTTAGCATGTTTGAGTGAGCGTAGGCTTCAGCTATAAGGACCAGTTAGTTTAGGTTTAGGTTAAGCATGAGGAAAACATAACTGTAGCTGCTGCTGGTCTACACTCATGTTATGATACATTAAATAAGTGTAGGTGGATTTGCGCCGATCAAATGAGCCAAATTCTTTTTAAACACCTCCACATTGAAACATCCTCTTTAACAGATGACAATTAAACTGTGCTCTTTTGCAATCTGGTGGTAGTGTAGCTAGGAATGAATCGTCTGCAAATGAGCAGAAACATTAAGGCAACTCACAGGACTGCAGGAACAATACGGCCCCTTAAAGCAAAAGGTAATGATCTAATGAAGTCTATTGACCCAGGAGGGACCCCGACAAAATATGCAGAGTTGAACATATTGTCATCATATTGTTAATATGATATCTAACAATAATGTATGCAAAACAATTTGTATGATATCTTACGAAAATACCATGTTTTATTTAGCACTGTGAAACGTTGGCTGGTATGTGACAATGGAGGTTATGGGCAACAAAAGGTGACCGTTAAATTGAGGTATCAAAACTACTTGGTTAAGATTATAAAAAAGGCAGTTTGACTTAGTACTTTCGGGACACAAACACCGTTCCCCCAGGAGAAACACTTCCATCTCTGCGACCCTCCTCCCTATGCAGATTTTGCGGCTCTTACACACAAATTACAAAAAAGGAAAACCTCTGGAGATATTTAGCAATGCACATTATCTCCTGACAGCACTACGCGACAGACGATCTGTGAAAAAGTCATGCACCTCTGCATCGAGCTGCTTACCATTTAGCTATAAAATGAGAAAGTTTGTCTGGCTGGTCGGTGGGACTTGGTCTTGGCTTGATCACACACGTTCTCATTTTACATCTAAACGTTAAACTAGAACTAAATGCCTAGTTTCACAGTTTGACCGGGGTTCAGAGCAGTCATTAACACTGCGTCAGAGAGTCCTCGGCTCTGAATGCTTGTTGTAGGTTGGCGGCAGTGGAAGAAGATGTTATTAGGAGCACACAGAGAGGACTCTGGGCGCAGACAGGAACATCGGGTGGAGTCAGAGATACTTTGCTTTTTGACAGATCGTCTGTATCATTGTGCTCTCAGGATATAGTGAGAATTTCAGCAAATATGAAAAGACAACACTTTACATAGAAAGTTACCAACTTCAGCTTTAACGGGACTATTTCTTCAAGTAGTATAAAGCAGATCCATTGGGGCTTACACGGAGTAAAGAGGACATAGTTTCTGGAAAAAGACACTTTTATAGTTATTGTTTAAAATGTAAATGTGATGAGACGAATATCTCAAAATCTGGCTGGAAATAACTGATGTCTACACACTGCATGGCTACAAAACATTAGAGGCAAATGAAAAAAATGATTTGCTATTTTAATTTGGGTACTGACCGTTTAAAATTGAATGAAAGGGAAACCCACTGATCATACTGTGGTACCCATGCAGTCCACAGATTCAAGAGAAGGATCACTATGTTTTAAATTGTTGTTGTCAGATCAACATTAAGAAAATACGAAAGCTAGTAAAGAAAACGAAAGAAAATATATTCTTTAAAAGTCATTCTCCACACATTTTACACCACAACTCAACTTACAAAGTCAGTGACCAGTTCTAGTTTCATGAAAGAAGCTCTGTATTTCCAAAATGAGCAAGTAGCATTAACATCCTCTTAAGGGAGTAAGGTAAAAAAAAAAAAAAAAACTAAGATAGCAAATTGCCAAATTTATTTAAAATGATACTTTCAGAGAAAATTAGCCTCACCATCTTGCTAAGCTTAATAGTGAAATGGTTACGGTATAAAAGTACCTTTCAGGACACCTATATTTGGCAAGCATATAAACGGATGAATTAAGGTGACAGTAAATACGCTTGCTTAGGGCTCAGGAGGATATTAATACATTCTCCACCCCAACATTGTTGTCAGAGTCAGATGGCACATGCAGTTATATCAGACGGGTATAACTCTGTGTGGTGTTTGGTGCAGACAAGCATGAAGACATGCTTTATTTTCTGTCAGGGGTAATGTGATGATACTCAATCCTACAAGAATCTTTTTTTGCACAGGATTCTGAATCAGAAACACGCTATAAATAAATATGCTAAATTGGATTCCGATGGGTTTTTGGGACAGAGAAAAAAACCCAGCTTCAAATGTTTCCTTTTTTCTACCCACAAGAGTTATTGCACGTTAGAGGTGAAAGAAAGCCCCTTTAATGGCCTTTCCAGGTCACAAGACTGTTTGAAAGGTACAGGTCTGCTTATCTGAACACTTTTTCTCTCTGTAGTAGATCACAACCTTTTGTTTATCATCCTGTGTCACGCTGGTAACAGCAGACTTTCTGCCTCAGGTCTACTGCTGAGCAATGAGACTATATAGCATTGAATATTGTAGGGTAAATGTAAAGACTTCTCAGTGTTTTAAGTGTATGCAGGGGAGGATACAGGCAGTTGAAGGCAGCGCTCACATGTAACAACCCAAACCTAAGTCACTTCCATAAAAAGGATAACGAAGGAATGTAAAAACCTGCTGTTCTGCAGCTTTGCCTTGACAAAACCAAAATAGGATCCAGCTAGGACGAGTGTTCCTCACAAACAAGCATCTCTATCACAGATGAAATACGGGTTTTCTTCTCTCTAAAGGCTGCTGAAAAATACACAAATAGCATTCAGACGGAATAGCTAACAAAACACAGCTATGGCAAATCTTTTGCAGTATTTTAGGCTAATTGCAGTGTGTTTACAGGCCCCTTCACAGAAATGGGATATATGTTAAATTGCATATGACATTTTGCAAAAAAAGCTATCAGCTGGTGTACAGGCAAAAGCAAAATATCTCCGAGAGACTACTGTATATGGAATATGATATGTTTACCATTAAAGTATACTGAGCGTGAAAGTTGGTTCTTGATCTTAGAAACAGTTGTTTTACTAGATAATTTGGGGTCAAGGCCCACTGCCTGAGCTTTTAAGTGCATCTGTGCTTTCAATCAAAAATATTTTACAACACCAAATATTACATTATCTCATGATTTCTATAATGTTGCATGAGAGTCCCTTAGTACATAGCATATCTATTTATAAACAAGAGCAGAAGGGAGAATTTGCTCAGCAGTGTATGATGTGCTGTAAAGGGGAAACGAAATGGCTTGGGCCGAGCCACACAACAGTATTCCTTTGTGTTCGTGCACAGGAGAGGGAAAGACCATGGAAGTATAAAGAGAAAGACAGTGGGAGTGAGAAGGACTAACCTGGTGCATACTAATGTTCTGGAGAAGCACTGATGGGAGGGGTGTATTTGTTGAGTTCAAATATCAACAGTCTTTCTCCAGAATCGCCCAATCCTGGGCAGGGTTACAGAATCTGATCGGACGACCCATGATGACCCGCTCACACCAAAAGAAAACTAGTTCATTTCCATTTCAGAGCTACAGCAGTGAGCAAAAAGTATAAAACTGTCTGGTCCTCATTTTAAGCAGTTTGCAAGGTATTCTTTTACCTTTGCAGAGGAGTCCGTTAGTCAAACAATGCATTAAAACATGCCAATAGAGTACTATTAGTCAACAGCCTGAGTCAATACACCCCACTGGGCTGCATGTCTTCCTACAAACACAAGCAATTGCTTTAGAAGGTTTCGGCACTAGATAGAAACATCAATTACAGTAAATTACACCAAAACAGTGTGAAACACTTCAATTTGTTAAACCTCCTGAGCTGTCTGAGCTGTTCTGGATGAGAGCAGAGCACAGCACTGGTGTAAGATAACATTCAATAGCCCTAAGATACAGCACATGGCCCTATATCTCCTTGGTTGTGTTTATGCACTCAATGATGGAGTTGTTTATATTTTGATTCCTGGGACTTACTTAGAAAGCGCTATCATGCACGTAGAAAAACAAGCTTAAAATATTCAGTTTCCTGTGTGCAGCCTACTTTTTAAGGGTAGAATTCAAATAGGAGCCTTCTGTCACAGCCACGTGACTTTTATAATACACATAAGCTGCACTGTGTCCACTTCTCTGTTAGGACTGGAACTTTTGTGGAATAAAAGCGGTACTCTCTGTTTGGTCTAAGATCATAGAGTTTAAAACTCTTGTAAAGACAGGATTAAAGGCATATTACATGTTTATCAAGGGTTTTACTTCAAAGTCGGGGGACACAGGTTGATAAATTCTGTCCAAAAGGCTATATTGAGACAATAGAAACAAAGGATAAAATAACATCTTGGTTTAGACACTTGCTTTCCTGCACAGAGGAACCACAAATGACAGCCTTCTAAAAAGGTAGCAACTACGCTCCAAAACGAAAATGTCCAATTTGGACTTAACGTTGTAGTGCTTCAATGACTTCCCTTGCTATGGTTGATTATCCAGGAGGGGTGTTGGTTGCTGGGGACAGATGAAGATTTGGCTGTTTCAGGGAACATTTTGGGAGGAGGGCGAGGGGGGCTGGAGTAAATGAAAGACAAATGTGAGTAGTGCCCACTCAGCTATTTTCCCAGTCAAGATCAAAGGCACGCTGGACTGGCCGCTCCACAGGAAACTTGAGATGGGTCCTTCCTTTGTTTGCTGTTGCTAGGAGACCTGCACAAGGCTGAAAGTGTTTGCAGTGGGGTACAACATCAAAACCATTTCCAATATAAATTTTTTAAGACAGCCATGTATTTGTGTCCTGGGCTTTCAATTTACCGAGTATACCGAAGACACTAACAAACAATGACTCATCCCTCTGTCAGTCATGGAGTACATTTCTTGGTGTTTGTTAAAAAAAAAAGAAAGGGAAAAGTCGTTAGAATTACATGTGTGCACACTTAGAAAGGGCACTTGTCGTGTGTAGTGTGAACAGTATGCTGCGTAATTCTTTTAATAGTATGTAAACACGTTAATGCACAAACTAAATTCACCAAACAACCATAAAAGCAAAAGTAATACATTGTTTTGGCCCCGTGCAGGAACACACAACATGTGAAACTGCACACACAACTTAAATGTAGTTTGATATATTTATAAGCTTAGGTTTGGCTTTCCAACAAAGCTAATTATGATGCTGTTATCTATTAATGGGCCCCATGGTAGTGAGGGTGGCTAGACATGTGTCACAGAGAGCTCATTACATATCATTAGTTCAACACTCCAATAATGTCTACACCTGCTGAGCAGAAGATAATGACTTGGCCCCTGATATTTGCAGGACTATTGTCTACCAAGCAAAGCACCACCCGGAGGACACGTCCACAGGCTGGAGTACCGCATGAAAACTGATAAAGCTATACAATAACTTGAGACTCACACGTTTTTTTCTTTTATTTCTTGTACGCTACACTGAATGCAGCACAGCAAGGAAGAAAGCAGCATTGCCTGTTTTTGTAACTGAATATGGGACTTGTTGTAACTCATTAAATCAAAATCAACATCTCTACCATCTGTACGTATGATATTGATATATAATTCTGGGAAGAATGTAGGATAAATATCACAAGATGTGCATTTATACATACTTATCCTTTCTAATAGTGGCTTAGATCCATATATCTTGTTATATACTGTAATAGACCATGTTACATTGATATTCTGTATCATATTGCTGTATTATGACCTATCTTTAATCTGCTGCAGTATACGTCTTATGTTATATTTCTGCATTTCTATTCTATATCCTATGTAATGTATCGCCATATAATTCTTTATTATGTTAATATGTTACATTGCCTTGCACTGTATTCTATTATATTAATACAGACACTGACTTTCATTATGTAACCATGTATTAGTCTGGTGAACAGTGGTTACATAGACCTGTTGCTAATCACATTACTGTCACTTTATCAGCACCACTCGCTTTACCATGTCATTGTCTCCAAATACTTTTGTATATTTTCTATATTATTTTATTCTATTTTAGTTAATGTACCTTATTTCTATACTTATCTGTTTTTACTTTAGTTCTTTCTGTTCCACTACAACAACTGAATTTCCCTGCTGTGAATCAATAAAGTTATTTTATCCTTATAATAGACTTATACATTTCCTGTTCGCTTGTTTGTGACTGGCTCATCCAGTATTAAATAACCATGTCTAAACTACTTAATCTCTATGGATTTTCTCTGAATTTAAGATGACAATTCACATTTTAATGGTGTACACTGGTTCTTAAATATGCACGTGATGAAACGCAGTGAGAGTTATGGTCTACTGTAGGTACATTTATAGCCATTCGAGTAAATGGAATCCGTCTTATGACTAATGGGACACAGAAAAACCGCAATTGTCACAAAAAGTGACCCCTGTGTCTGGAACGATAAAGATTAGAATAGTGTTGTGTCTGCCTTGTGTTTTCGCTGCTTGAGCCAACTGGCACAGCGCTGGTGTCCTCTCCCCGGCTCCCAGTCTGCCATGATGACAATGGCATCCAGCTACCGCATGGCATGTAGACATGGCAGAGCACGCCAAGGGATATTGGAAGATATGAAGATAATACATCACAACTGATCAATCGCTCTGTTAGGAAAACGTAGTCCTGGGCATTGCTCACCGTTTTGCATTTCCAGGACATCAGCCTCCATGTTTCAGTGTGCTATCAATGGCTTTAAAAGAGGCAATTTCTAAAACTGGAAGAAAGAAATTAGGTTCTTTGAGGATTCTAAGTTTGTATTCTCTCAAGGGCTGAATTTCTTCTCACCACCGAGTGCAAAAAAATGGCCTACATTCAAGTATGCCACAAGCTTAACTGCTGTGTCCTGCCTTAACCTGCTGCAGTCAGTGATGGCGTGTGTGTGTGTGCTAGTGAAGCTTCAGATGAGAAAAAGGCAGTGTACAGCAGGCAGACACTAACCAACAGATTCAACATCCATTTGTCTCACCATTAAAGAAAAAAGTCAAGGCTAATCCAGCTGTTATTGTCTTCAGAAGACAGAGATCCACCCCTACGTGACACCACTATGAACACACTGCCGCCAAATCCTGCATCAGCAGTCTAAATATACTTTAATTGGTGTGTGAAAAGCTGCTGCATTAATTGAATATCCTCTAGATTTATGACTGCTGAGTACAAGTCTGTATATGAAGAAACAACTTTGCTCATTCGGCTGCCACCTGCCTCTCAGTAATACAAATACTTGACTTGAGTTATCAACACAGACTCGTACCGGGTCTAATTTGTCTGCCAATTCACTTGCTACATTTAGGACTTCCCTGCAAACAGGCTGCTATTCTGGAGGATTGATTTAAAAACGAATATAAATCTGAAAGCTATTGTTCTTTGAGTGTCCTTCTCCACAAAGTGCACTATCGCAATTAATAAATCATCTATGAGATGTTTTATGAATAATGTAGACCTATACAGCCACCAGAAGTTTGAATATGTAATAAGCATGAAGACACAGTAGGAAAGTATGAACAGTAGAAATATGGTGCATACAGTAATTGCTGGGGCCTGATCGGGTGGTTAAATCTTAATGTGTGTTCATTTACATCTCCAATTATCTTTACACCGTGAAGATGGTGTTTCACATGATAGATTATCTGTTCATTTGAGATAAAGACACGGATATTTGAACCTTTCAACAAGTGCAACACAAGCTCTTGTTTATTCGTGTGTCAAACTGTCTCCGCGCTAAAATCTACAACTAGTTTAGAATGAAGAACCCACTCTGTGTTGGTTTTGTGTTACTTCAAAGCCAGGTCTGAGGGATAAGTTAGCACAGTAGCCAAGACGCTTCCCTAAACAGTTCACCTCTGTTTTGGGGATGACTGCTGCCTGAACTCTGTACCCCCATTGAGACAATAAAACGGTTGGATGACTATAGGACTAGCAGAAAAGGCTGACAGTTTATAACTCAAGAGAGGCGACACTATACAGCCTGTGTGAAGATAAAGATTTAGTAACGGTAAGAGATTGGAATTCTCTCAGCCTGAGGTCAGACGGCCAAAGTTACCTTTCTCAATTCCCCGAGGGCGCGTCAGGAGACAAGCTGGAGCTCACAGTAACATCCCTTCAGCTCTAGACAAAAGAGTTGTCACAGTAAATCAGAGACCTCATCATTCCAGCCAATAATTGCTGACTTGGTTTGTAAATGACATGCACTATGTTTAGTAAGAAAAACATTATAGTCTATCTGTTGCATTCAGTAGTAATATGGAGCTGTAGGGGAACAATAGTTCATTTAATTCATCATCATTGACAGGCCAAGCCGTGGCAATGATTGGCTCTACATGGACGTGATTTGGACCTTAATCACTTGGTTCACATTCAGAGTACAGGTTAATGCTGAAGAGGGTATTACATTGAGATTAAAGAAAAAGATGTCCTTTCAACCATATTCTGTCCAATAATGCTAGAAAAATAAAAACTACAATAATTTAGGATCTTAGTTTGTATTAAAACTGAAAGTTGCAGCTTTCGTAGTTTTTGTGGTCGTAGCTTTTAAGATTGCAGAAAAGCGGTCCTTGAGTACTGATTTTATTTTCCACCAGAGATTGCAGCATTAAAGATGATTTAATGCATTAAAGCCACTTATTGCAGAATATATATATATATATATATATATATATACTATCTAGTATCGCAGCATTAAAGATAATTTAATGCATTAAAGAATATATATACTATCTAGTAGCTACATACAGCATCATTTATTTAAATTAACGTAAAAATGTACACTGTACACATTTATCTATTCATTTTTTCAAAATCAAACAAAAGTATAAATATTATTAAGCATTATCTTAAGGGTGACTGACCCATTATGATATAGGAGTAGTTTAAAAAGTCTTGATCTTTTCACACTCTAAGAAAGAACTGTTATTGGAGAGGATTTGCTGTGAGGTTCTCCTTTCATTCTAACGGTATTAAAAAGCGTAAAGGCTGGAAGACAGAGGAGTGGGTCTGACGTCACAGTCCAAGAGTCACCCGCCGTGTGTTCGGCGTCTCCAAGTGAAGACTTATCTGCAAAGAAGTTCGGACGGACAATGTGGGTGGACAGGGCGTGAAACTACTATCATCATCAGTTCTGAATGAAAAAAAGAAAACATATCTTCCACAAAAAAGAAGGCTCATTCCAATTCAGCTGCGTTGTTAGGACAACGAGAACCATCCCTCAGATGATTAGTTCCACTTCAAAAGAATTTACTTTCCGCAGTGGAAACGTCCCCCTTTTGTGTCCTTACACAGGGTTTTCTCAGCCCAAAGGAAGAATCGTATGTTTAGTCAGCCTGTTTATTATTCCTTCTGTTCACACTACAATTGTATTAAATAAATAGAGTACTACTAACAAAGGCCTATTAGCCCATAAACATGTCCTGGTACATACAAAAAAAAGACTAAATCACAGTCTCTGCATAAGAATTAAGATACTCTAAATGCTAGTAAAGGCATAAACTACATTGCCGGTGCCAACTCAGAATGTCTTGTCACTGACATCATGAAACATGCATGTTGTGCTGCACATATTTTGTCTAACTGGGGAACTGTTATGTGGCTCCATCTCAATTTTGAGAGACGTCGCCCCTTGTGAAACAGCACTAGTCACTGGTGATGCTGTGAAGCGGCAGTATGCAGTGCGTTTTCTGGCACACATGTTATTCAGAAGAATTATTGGATTGTGATGCTCTGAAAAGCAGCATGGCCAGTCACATTGATAGAATAAGTAATATTTGAACAGAGTTATTTACATAGAGGACATTTTTCACGTCATATTTTAAGTTACTCCAAAATTTAACTTAAATGTCAAACCAAAACAAAAAGCTGTCAATCTGCAAAAAAAAGTAAATTTCAGGTAAGTTTACAATTTGGTGTAAACTATGACATGGACATGACGAGAATATTGAGTTAACCAATAGCAGAGTGGTTGAACAGCAAGTGCCCGGTTCAATTCCCGGCTAGCTGTATTGTTTGTGGTATATCATTCCTTTACTGTCTTTGCTCTAATTTCCTGTCTCTCTCCACTATCAAAGAAAAAAAGCAGGCGTGTGTGAGTGTGTATATTTTTAATATACATGTATATATTATTTATATTTGTATATATATATATTTTTTTCTATCCTTAATTACATGCATGTTTTATACATATGCTTACATGCCTGTGTATGTATTAATGAATATATATGGATATGCACAGTCATCAGTAGCATCTATACTGGTATCTACTTTGTTTATGTAAGGACTGTGTTTTGAAAAATAAAAAAAAAACAGTTTGAAAGACGTTTAAAAAACATGAACTGAACCAACGATATGTCATCACACAATAAAGTCGTTTTTTTAAAAATCACTTAATGCGATTATTAATGTGTGGTTAACGCAGCAGATCAAAGAGAGTTACAGCACTTAGCTTGATTGTTAACCCGACTTCCTTGCACAGTTTGAATGCAAACATGGCTCAGGTAAAGTTCTGCTGGTTGTGCAGATAAACAGACCTCTTGCCTGAATCAAAATCCCAAAAGGGGCGGAGGAAAAACACATTAACCACACCTAAATGCAGATGAGTGAAATCAGGATGATTTCTGTTTTTTGACAGCCTGCAACCAGCAGGTGTGACATCCTGGTTACTTTCAATAGATTGCTCTTGTTTTTTTAAGGTTAGGTTTATTTTTGAAGCTGAATCCCCCAAAACATCCTGGAATACAAACATGTCTGCATGCCTTTAGGCAAATGCAAACAGTCTAGCAACAATGAGTAAGCTGTACTTCTTGAACAAATAATCCGTTTATATACGGAATCTTAACAATGTAAAGTAAATTATTATTTTATTTATTTATTGCTGGAGCGGATCTATCTGTCCTCTGTGAACTCAGTTGATTACAAACAAGAAAAAGAAAAGTGGGTCCACTACTGCAGTATGAACACTGACTGGAGCTGTGGTGTCGCTCAGGAGCATCCACCCTTCCCTTCATGATCACCGATGAGCCTCCTTGTGACCTAAAGTTTATTAATATGCGCAGCAGAAAGAGGCCCTTATGGCACAGGACTTGCCAGCAGCAGCACTTTAATGTTAACAACTGTCAAAGCTTTGATTTCTGAATGATGAGTAAGGTTGGTGCAATAGCAGAACAACACGACTGGTCATCTCAACCCTTTTTCCATAACAGGAAACATATCATTTAAAACAGCAGTGCAGCACTGTCCCTCAAACCCTCAGTATCTACCACGGTTTTAAACTGTAAAGCAATCAAAGTGCCTCAGCACTACGAATGTACTGAATAAACAGTATAGACGTAACATGTATTATTGACTTAGCAGGATGGACGCCAACAAGTAGGAAGAAGGTCTCTTTTTCTGTCCAATAACTAGGATGAAAGGGAGAAATTGAATAGTGCTACACAGTTCATCGACAGTGTCAGCAACATTGGACAGGGCGTCATTTTCATTAGACCTGTAGTTTTTGTTATTTCAAATGACTTACACAGAGCTTATACCTAAAGCTCAACTCTCAGTCTAATACCATTGCAGTACATGAGGACTTTAAGGAGGCCATGGTGTTCCTTCTCTCTTTGAAATGGTTTTAAAGAGGTGTGGATTCAGTGTCATTTTGAGGCTGTGGTCTGTGGTGCTGTTGAGTCGCAGAGTGTGTACGGGGAGGTGTTTCTGATATTTTTGCAATATAACATTTCTGTCAACAAAGGCAGAATTATTAGAAACACCTCTCAGTGAAATGCAATACAGCTAAACAGCATCACAGAGTACAGCCTCCAGTACGACCACAACGTTTGGCAACACACTATAACGCAGTTGTAGGCAGATAGAAAACTATAACTCCTCCTATGGGCTCCTATTAGTGGAAGCAGTATAACCCGATAACAAACAACTGAATATAGTAATACAGTTTTAATAATATAAAATATGTCATCAGAGCAGATATTACAATTGTGTTGTGCTAAAGAGTAAAGTTTAATGTAACATCTGTTGACTGCATTAGCTTCGGACATATATTCCTAATAAAGTAGCAACTGAGGGCTAGTTGCACATCTATTTGAAATCTAAAACAGCGAGCCGGCTTGAAGGTGCTTAATGGATGCAGTGTTGTTTGACCCTCTGGTCTTTGCAGCAGCATTTTACACTACAGAGAGAACCATCATCAGGTAGAAATAAACTCTTTATTAAGTGCACCTGTACAGTCTAATGCAATCTGTGCCACCATGAGTTTTATGATGCTTATTATGTTTTCCATAGCGATGTAGTTAGTGATGATGGTGTACTGGACTGCATTATATTTAAAGGTGTTTCTAATATTCTGCCTCCCTCATTTGTAAATAGGGAGGACGCAAATTGGACCTCTCATCGCCTCTCAGTGAAATGTAGTCCAGTGCAACACTACCTTTAGCTACGACCTCAGTAATGAACATGTAATTGAATTTACGAGTTTACGACAATGTCAATAAAAACCTGATTGTTATTGCATTTAGAAAATGAGCTTATGGTTTGAATTGCAATATATTGTACAGGTGTATCTACAAAGCAAATGTGGCCATTGAGTGTAAATAAAGTATTTTAACCCAAAAATATAGGCAGAAACTGAATTAAGGTTAAAATGCATTATTATTATTTTCCCCCCGTTTTTTCCAATAAATGAGGACGAGCTGACTCGGAAAAAAAAAATAACTTAACTCAACTGCAACTAATTGCTCCTTTCATCTATCCAATTAAAAGCAGAATTTTAATCAGAGTAGTTTATTTCTTGTTTTGATAGCTCATCACGTGTCACAGCCTTTTAATCAGCACAAAAATGTAAGTATTGCATATTAATTCAGTACTGAGGGATGAGACGTTATTTACACTGCTGATCTTCATCACTGTCTCCCTGCCCGGGACTCCTGGAGGGCCGATCCCACAATGACGGGGCCTTAATTGACAACCACACTGAAGGGATGGGGTGGCAAAGCTAGCCTGCTAACTGCTAACATTTTCAATCCATACCCACTCAGGTGTGTATGTGTGAGAGGGTGTGAGGATGCTGTTAAAATGGTGCTGAGGATCAATAGGATGTTGTTGTTAGTGTGAGACCTTTCAAGGGAAACATCAGTAAGGTGGCATCACAAGTTGTCATGTGTGATGTTTGTGAAATGTATCTGAAATGTCTCTACCTTTAGCTGCCTGTATAAACAGTCAGCAGCCTCCCTGCATTTTATGTGATGAAACAGCTCGGTTGCATGAGGTAATCTCACCCTTACCCAAATGAGATGGTAATGCCTTCACTCAGGGAATTCAGCAACACCTAGAAGGAGGCTGTGCAGCTCAAATGGGACTAATAATAGAGCCTCAATTCTCTTAACTTGGAATCTATATTATACGCTTCAAAAATGAGATCAACTATATGGGTCAGTGGGATTTCTGTGAGAGAGAAAAAACAGAAAGGAGCAACCAAAAGAAAATGTGCTCTGCTGACAACAGATCTGAAGAATACAGTAGCTAATAAAGAAAATTATTTGGGCAGAGCAACAGCTCAGAACTTTAATTAACAGCGCTGGTTTTAACTGATTGAAAGGGAATACATGTCCACACTCATGTGCATGTGAGCCTAATTATTTTCCACCCCTTGATTGTCTAAATAGGCTTTATAAATAAAAGCATAAGTGACTTGAAATGTTCAAAGGAAATTATTTTAGAATTGGAAATGATCAAAGAGGAGTCTTTCATAAATGCTGTGATCCAGAATACACTGGGACTTCAGTCCTCTACGCTGCTGTGGCCTAGGTTAACATTAGAGGACACACACGCACGCACACACACACACACACACACACACACACACACACACACACACACACACACACGCACACACACGCACACACACACACACACACACACACGCACACACACACACACACACACACACACACACACACACACACACACACACACACACACACACACACACACACACACACACACACACACACACACACAGCTTTCTATAAAAGACATGTATTAGTCTCCATCTTTGCTCAGGCTGCCCACATATTAAACTGAACTAATGCAAAAAACAGCATCAACTAATATCAATATGATACAGTATATGACATGAGAGATGAGACCATCTATAGGCATCCTGGCTGAAAGATTTACAACATGGAACAACCTTTTTTTTTATTCTGGGGATGAATAATAAACCGTGTTTAGATAATTATGTCAGTGACTTAACGTTGCCTCTGGCATCTTGTTCGCATGTGTGCATTAGCCCACGCTGGTTCCTGATCTGTTTACTGTTGTTTGTGTTACTGGCTGGTATCTTTACTTTATGTGTTGATAAAAGGAAGTATATGTACAACATTTTTAAAACACTTGGTACTTACGGTGCAGCTGGAGAGAGGGAGTGGTGTGCTCCCCCTCCTCCTAGGCTCCTTGGCATTATTCATGGCCTCTCAGATGTGGTATATTCTGAATTAAGTTAATGTACAGAGCATAGTTAATGATATGTTTGATCAAGTGGTAATAATACAAGTCAAATACAGTACATGCATAGTTTTTAGTGGTTAATTTATAACTGGGCTTATTATGCGAGTGCTTTAAGTGTTTCAGATATTGTACAATTTCAAACAAGAATGTCACTGTTTCCACATTAAACTCTTCTTTCTTCTCTTCCAACTTTTTTTTCCAGAAATCAGCCTTTGTTTGGGTGTTGACCTGATATCTGTCAAAGCAGGGTGGGGGTTTTGCATTTGTTATACGAAAGGCGTTGCATTTCCAAGGGAATAATGTTCTTTTTGTTGCAGATAAATATTTCTGTGACACACCCCAGTTACACAGAGGGATTGCATAATGCTGTCAATTACATAACTGGAAGAATACCATGTCATTTACACCACAACAGTAGATATAATGTAGGCATGGAGCTCAGGAGAAGTACTAATTACCTCAGCCATATCCCACTTTAATAAAGGAACTATATGAAACACTCACTTTTTGCATAGGTGATGCATTTTTGAGCCCTTGCCTCTTCCAGTTACCTCAAACACAGGATTATTCCCTGCAGACTGAAAGAGATGCAGTCAGTTCTGCCTTGTTCTTTTTGAAAGTCATCTGTGGAAGAGTGCAAACTTCACAGGTTTAAGTCAGCAGTGATACTGGCACAATACTGATCCTGGGACAAAAACACTGCAGCTGTTTTTGATGTTAAATATGTTAAAAGTGCTTGCACCCACACCCACACATTCTACATCCCATTACCATATCATACGTCCGATACAAGGTTAGGCTGCCTCATTGATCATGAAAAGATGAAGGGACAGTCCATCACTTTCCCTTTGCAACTCTTAAATCCGTTACCTGGGCTCCTCAAAGCAGCACTACTGGCTAATTACTCTCTCTCATGCCCCTTTAGCCTGTGGCTAATGATAAACTATTCCCATCAATAGTTCTTTAACTTCAGAGGGACCTAAATGGCACTTTGGTCTGTTTGGATTATTTTATTGATGACTATATATAAATAAAGCAACAACAGGTTGTCTTGCATTTCTTCCTATTGCCTCAGTGCCCCTGTCTGTGTGTTGCACTTTAGGGTCAACGCGACACCAAATCACATTTGTCCCCTCCATTAATGTCACAGCCTTAAAGCAACATATCATCACAGTGCGGAGCTTGGTCTAACTGTAATTGAAAAGGCCCAAGGGGAATTCCTGGGTTGTGTGTGGAGCCCCCTAAACCCCCACTACCCTACATCCATCATTGTAGAGTTAGGCCCTGGGGTGTTCTTGTAACGCTGAAGGTTAACAGTGAGATCGCCATGCATCCTCACTTACAGCTCTCTTAAATGTGGCCCCCGTGGGCCCCCACGACTGCTACAAACGTCAGACATTGGCTATATTAATTTGACGGCCACATACCAAGAAGTGCAAACTTGAGCACATCAACGCATCCATGTTCAGCGAATGGATGGACTTCAATAGGGATGTGATCAGAAACAGAATCCTTCCTTCAGATGTCGAGTTCACAGGCTTGATTACCCAGCCGCCTTGCGATGCATACTGCAACAGATAAAATTAAACACTTGCGATTACTGGCTGCTTTGAAACACCCCGGACCGTGATCACTGTGATCTCTTTTAAAAGTTCAGCCTCAAATGACATAGACTCGAGAAATCATACAAAAAGTATTCAAATGCAGTATCTCACAACAGAACCGACTTGTTGCTAATGAAATGTGATCGTTTTGAGAGACAGCAAAGACAACAGGCACTTAGGGTCTCTGAGCACAGTGTTTGTAAAATCTAAGGCATTGTCCTCTTTAGGCGTCATGATCAAAGCCTTTATAACATTTTCTAACAAACATTTCAAATGCATTCAGTCAAATGTGAATCATTAAGCAGAGGCTCTAGAAATGTAACTGAGAATTTTATATTTCTATATACTGGAGAAGTGTGAAGAAGCAGAGGGAGATAGAGGCATCAATTCCTGCTCCAACGTGCAGATTTAAGCATATTCATCTGTCTCTTCACATACATGAAAGCTACCAGCTGCCCTTACCAGCAAGTGGAGGACATTAAGGCTCAGCCTGGTTGATCTCTGATGACAAGGGTGTGGAGGAGGGATTAGAAGCAAGGGGACCAAAGTTATGGTCATTCCCTTAAAGTGATAGCACTGCATCTCATAGGCCTGGAGCTTACAGGAGTTGAAAGATCTTCAAAGGTCTGCTCACCCCACACAACCTACTCTAACTCCCCCAAAAACCTTGGATGTACACATTTTGAAAGATGTGGAATTTTAAAATATTATTTATTTTCATTTTGCATTACGACAGGCCACAACAAATACTGCAGGCCAAATAAAACTTTTGCTCAGTTTGTGTTTATTCTTCATATGAGATAATCATCAGCAGTTATTTGGTTGCCTCCTGAGCTTACCAGCTCATTGGAGTCCATTAAAGTCTCCATGATATCTCAAAAACTGGCTCATCAGAAAATGTCAAAATATCTATTATGTAAGGCATGGATAATGAATGAAAAAAATGGAAAAAAGACATCTTTTTAAGAACCATCCACAGGGGTAAATTGAAATGCATCAAAAGACAAATATGCATTAGATATGAGGATAGGCGGGGCCTTTCCCTCTATCCCGCTGAATATCGGCTGTTCAGCGATACTCAGTTTTTGGCAAATTCTGCAACAATAGTCGGAGAGCTGAGTGTTTGAGGGGCTTGGGCTTAAGTTGACAGTGGAGCGACCGTTGGGGAGAGTGAATAGGAGCTAGTTTAATAAGCCCTGGTACAGGCTGGACTACGCAGGGGGCTGGCACCGCTTGAAATCAGAAAACTGCAGTGCAGATGAAGATGAGAAAGAAATCTAAAGGATCATTCTGGTTAAATCATAAGAGCACACCGCTGGGACTCCACATTCCTTCACCATTTTATGGTTTGTAAACACATTAAACATGTGCATATAACTGTAACGATTGCATTGTCTTACATAAGAGCCCTGCTTCTGACAGCGTATTAAATGCTTATTAATCATCAAGATGTCAAATTAACACAGGCTTAGACATGAAACAGATTACCTTACTAATGTTCTCAGACGAGAAGTGACATGAGAAACACATTCACTTCACTCCATTGTTTCATCGTATTGACAGTTCTATTATATATTGTTCAGTGGTTTCTTTTAAAATCAATCTTTGTTCATTGTTACAATTGCCCTCAATATGCATTGTTAGCATCCTTGAAGCCTTGATGCCAACCCCCTCAGTAGCTACCATTCTCTAACTGGAAAGAGAAAAAAATTAAAGCAGCAGTGCAGCTGCATCCAGTTTACCATGAGGGGTTGCAATTTTCCATGGAGAAAGGGGCAGGGTACAGAAAAGGCACATATATGAGTCAGGCTCCATGCATGGGGGAGAATCTGGTGCAGGACACCTACTTACCATGGAACCACACTGGCAGAGATTAGGGGGCCATCATGAAGGAGCCATAGAGGGTGAAGATAGCCAGGAGCTGCAGGGATAGAGATAGATGAGACGGAGGAACAAGAGGACCTGGCAAAAAAAAAAAAAAGGGGGGGGGGGGGGGGGTTGGGGGCACAGAGGGTCGGATGAAAAGAAAGCAAGTTGGGGAGCAACTGCACCACTGGCTTGACCTGGGGAGGATGAGGGGAAAAGCCAGAGATCCAATTAAAATCACACTTGGTCAGTCAGAGTCAACACTGACACAGCCCAAGCCGTGTGCTTAAACCGTACTCTGAAAAGTATGGGAGCCGCACAGTGTAAGTTACGCAAGATGTCATACGCTGTTATGATGATGCATAAAACCACGGAGCTGGTGTGACAAAGCAGCCCACCCCCTGGTACACAGCTGGGGCTCAACCCAAGTATGGCATAACAGAATCACAGGGGTGCGAGGTGGCAATTCAATGGATCCCAAGGTGAAATGGGTTTATTTACATTAAATTGATGTATACCCTGTATACCCGGTCCAAAATGGCGCCTGCGGTTGTTGCTAGGCAGAGAGCACAAGAGTAAAGATGGCGGCTGGCAAGTGGCAAACTGGGAAGCGGAGGTCTAATCATTTGTGATTACTGGGGGGAAGGGTGTGGCAGGGTTCAATGATTGTGGAATATTACTACGGCTTGGTCAGAATACATGACGGAAATCTGACACACTGTAGTCGGAGAAATTGGCTGTTTAGGTCGTCACCTTTTGGCTTTCCACATGTCCTCACATGAAAAACAGCACTTCAGTTTTCCATACTGCAAATACAGAGGCTTCTCTGAGCACAAAAAATAATGTTTGATCTCCTCTATTGTGTTTTCTGTGGAGAGATTTACTATTTTTAGAAAAAGAGGACAAAAGAGCAGGATGTGGCAGTGCATACAACAGTCTGGGGTTTAGAAGATTAGCTCTGAGATAGAATATCTCAACATTACTTTAAAGACATTGATACTACAGTAACACCAAAAGTACTTGATGCAAGATATTGATAAGGTTGCAATACAAGAGAAAGGGATCTCATAAATTTCAGTCATCACATCCATCATTGAAGTACACTGATCAAAGCCAACCCAATTCACCTCAATTTACTGGAAGAAAGAAACACTTCACAATTGAAATGTTTTATATAACATCGACCACTTTAAATTATCTATCCAAGACCAGATCACGCTACTTACCACCAAATCTTCAACTCCATGAATTATTTTCTATATCGACCTGAGCAGTACTGATGCGGCAGTACTTTTCAGGTACACATTCATTACTCATTAGCAAAAACAAATGAAAACAAAACTGATTAAAGCAGTTGTCTTTAGCACAGTTGAAAGCCAGATAGCGAAACTTGTGGATGGCTTTCAGAAAGATATCTCATGGAAAGCTAAAAGAGAAACTCAAAAGAGATTTGCAAAATGCATCATCAAAAAAATCTGACTGTCCCTACAGATGTATCCTCAGGAGTATCATGTGCAACATACACTTTTAACCAGCACACAACACAAACACGTTCATCACAGCTTTGCACGATCTCGGGAACAATTACACTGTAAGCACATAAAATGTGCTTACAGTGTAATGTTTTAGGAAGAAAAAGACAGAGGATTAAAACCGTTTTGGGAGTTGTTTCTTAAAATGTTTTTTTTTTTTTTGTTTTTTTTAAATATAGAAAGCTGAATGTTGCAACAAAAATAATAGCATCTTCTCATACAGCCTGGGAGCATTCACATCAGGAATTTGCGTTGCCAACCAAACAACTGCCCCTCCATCAAATCCTTTCACTGGAATACACTTATTACAGCTAGTAAGCTGTCAGATCATTGTAACATATTTCAAAGAGATGTAAAGTTAATGCACTTTTGACCCGATTTCCGTTTGATATGCGTGAAGCAAATTGGTATATATAATGAAAGTTATCAACGTATGTTTTATGGTATAAAATGCTGACATCCATACATAAAGGTACAAAGTATAAAGCTTTGGCAGGGGAACAAAGGTTTTTTTTCCCATTACCTTATCCATCATATAGTTGTGACCCATCCGACCTCCACAATAATCAAGCTATTGCAGTACTTTCCTGATGAGGACAGACACTCACTGCGTAATTCATCTTTAGCCCCACATCATTAAATGTCCTATTAACTGTACTTCAATCTGATCACTCAGTTTCCAATCACTCTCCCTTTTAAGTAACTAATATTGTTAAAGAGAGATAGCTGTAATTTCTGACACAGGAAGCAGAACGAATGAGCTGTAATACAATAACAGCTCTGTTTGGCTCTGCACCAGGACTAGTGAAACTGAATTTGAGCTCTGCCGAGAAAAAGACAGGCTTCAAACAGAAATCTAGCCAGTTTATTTCTCTAAAATAATGAGGTGCTTGTTAAAATGTACATTCCAGAAGGTACAATAAACAAGCAAACCTGAGGAGAAATGTCAGCGAAACTGTTGCTTAGGCGGAGTGAAGCAAACATTTAGTATTAGCAGTGTGTATCCAAAAAAAGGAGAATCTTTTTAAGGATTTTTTTTTTTTCTTTCAAAGTTGTTCAACTTTTATGCACAGCCAAACGAAACACCACATATGTGTCCTCCCTGTGTGGTATTTCTGAAAAATGAAAGCTAGAAAATATCAATTCAGACTCAAATTATTTGGAAGTCTATAATGTCTTACAGAGCGAAGACAAGTTTTCTCTTGGTAGTATGAATATCATAATAATAATTATAATAATAATAATAATAATAATAATAGCAACGGGACTGTTTAGTTACTAGTATTTGGACGACATAGAATGTTGAGGCTACATATTTGGAGCTTGCTTACCTTCAAGGTAAGGCGTTTCAGAGTGGTGCGCGCATGCGTGTGTGCGCGCGTGTGAGTGACATGAAGAAAGAGAAAGACAGGAAAACCGAATGAAAATATAACCGGATAAAAATGCAGCGAAATTGACCTTGAGTGGAAGCAAAGAGCACGCGAGGACGCGCCTCGTGACCTTATGGCAAATACACCTGTATTCTGAAAAACACGCATTCATGGCGCACTTAAGGAAACCAAACATCTGTTATCAGAGAGGCTGTTTGCGCCTCGTTGTGCAGAAGGACCGTCACATTTTAGCAATGTTTAGTGCATTTAAGTTCCCCACGTTACTGTTCACTCACAGGAGATTTGCCTCAATTAAACCAGTTGAATGTGTTTGTGTTAAAGGTCCGACGAGATGCTGATATCTACAAACACCGCATATCCTCTGTACGTGAGAATACCTACCGTGCATTAGTTTGCATGAAACTGCAAATCTGCAAATATGGCTCGGGCTAGAAAAATAAATAAATTAAGAAATTTAAAAAATGTGATGAAAATGCATTGATTGGGTTTAACCACATACGCCTGATCAAAGAGAATATAGACACTTTAATAAAATATAGAATACATAATTAATTATACAGTAGGCTTATGTACAGTAGAACTGTATGCTAATTAAACGTTTTTAATAGTATCACGAACACTGGTTTATGCTCACACTGGTCTTACTTTGCACAGAAATGTGAAATATACATATAATACAAACAAGAATAGGAACGTGTGATAAAAAGGGGGTTAAAAAAGTGAAACTTAATCAGGGGGAGAAAAAAAAATCTTACTGAGCCTCGCAGTATTTTAATTACTGACAAATCATGCTTCAGGCCCATCACGCAGGCTTAAAACTTAACTTTATGATATTTATTTCATCTTGCGACATACATAAAAACATGGATAATGTTTCTATCTCTCCAACACACATTACACCTAGTTTACATTCAACACAGACCCCTAAACTTAGGGCTACATTCAGCATGACGCCTCCTTTTACTTTCCAGTAATAGCCTATAAGTCCAGAAGACTAAACACAGATTTCCATAAAAAAAACCTTTGTCATTTTTTTTCTCTCACTCAAGATAGATATCTTTAATAATTACGCGACACAGCGAACAATTAGGTATACGATTTGTAAAAGTTGAAGAGATGTGGCTATAATGCAACCAAACAGGCCTCACAACAAATAAAGCTCGCCACATTTCGCAAAAAGCAACATTTCAACAGGATGACTCGACGTGTCACAAGATTTGATACAACGTTCACAAAAAATACAGGGAGTAATAAAGATACAGCTGTGAGTTTTTTAGGCCCGAAAATTGTAGGTCACCCAACAGGGGCTCAGAGGGACGGAATATTGTTACATTGCTTTGGTGGGAAAGAGTCCACGCCGCTGTGGCATGTGTACCATCCATTGACAATACTTTTCTGAAAGGGAGAAGTGGAGGGGAAAGTCCTTGAGCTCTGGGCAAAAGTGTGACCTGTCTGGCCGCAGGGGTACTGGGAGGACTGGGACCTGTAGCTGCCTCTCTGTAGCAACAAAGGGTCCAAGAGGGGCTGTGACCTGTGTGTGGAGTAGTCCAAACTGCTGTCAAACGTATGATGGAAACGTGACCTCGGGGTCGACTCGTCTCGACTCTCTGGGGACAGGGGGACATCTTGAGTTGAGGTTGGGGGTTGTGGGGGGCTGATATGATGGGCTCCATCCTGGACTCTAGTTGATCTGGTCTCCGCAATGTGACCCCCGTCACCGGGACGCGCGTCATCGCTTTTGGCGACCTGCGCCTTGTTGCAGTGGAGCTTCATATGCTTTCGCAGGGAGCTGGGGTGGGTGTAGCACTTGTCGCAGCCCCTGACCTTGCACATGTAGGGCTTGTCGCTGGAGTGCACGTGAGAATGCTTCTTTCTGTCGCTGCTGTTCGCAAACCTCCGGTTGCAGCCCTCGAACTCACATTTAAAAGGTTTCTCACCTAAACGAGCAAAGACAGAAATGACGCCGAGTTATAAAAATGCTTACAGGTCCGTGCATGCTCTCCCTAGCCATATATTCTAACACTGGTGAAGCCTGAGTCCATTAAGTGCACTCCACATCATATTATATACAAAGTGTGACTACAAAACTAACAAACAAACACACAAACAAACAACCTTTCAGACTCCACTGGACACTGAGGTGACTTTCAAAAGTGACTCTACAAACACAGTCTTTCCCTCGTTGGTTATAGTTGATTTTTTTTAAAGCCACATCTTTATAGTTAATTGTTAATAATGTGCAATTACTCGATATGAATCATGCAATTACAGTTCAAACTAGTTGCTGCAACTACGGCGTAGTCCTGATCACAACAAGTGCGGCAGTTTGTCTGTGGCATAAATCAACAAGGCTGTCGTTAAACATGCATTAGACTATGATAAACCTACGACAGCGAATGCAAAGATTTGTTTTACTTGAGTTATCATGCACAGAATGAATTATGCCTATCAAGATGCTAATTGATCTTCTCGCACAAAATTGCCTACAGCTGCGCACTGTCCCCTCTGCACACACACGCACACACACACACTGATGTAGAGGGCAGTCAGCAAGAGCTTGACTCGTAAATACAACTTTATTACTTTCTGTAAAATCCTCCCTTTGCAGGCCTGTATCTTAATAGATGTCCATCTTTCGGAATCTCAAAGAAAACACATTTTTTTCTGACATAGATTATGTCTAATTAACAATACACTACGCATGTGCAGTGATAATAAACGTCATTAGGCGTCCATCTTCTGTCTCCATTCTCTTTGCTTTCATTAGTAAAACAATTTAACACCAGAAGTAAAAGGGGTCGCCTAATAAATATTTTCACTCCAGCCTCTTTTTTCTCTGAGGGCCATTCACTCCATTCGTTAATTATATTTTCAATTTAAACGCGTGCAATTCAGTATTATTGCACCTTGTGAGGTCACGTTTCGACTGCAAGCCCTCAAGTGTGTATATAAAAATGAGAATAAAATAAGATTGCACAGTTAATCTTTTTTTTGAGATAACGTGCTCAAATGGGGCTAGAAGTTAAAGCCCAAATAAAGTCCGTTTTTAAATGAAATGTATTTGATGAAATGATGCACAGCACAGTAAACAGGCCGCTCAAAGTGATGGGAATTAAACGAGGATAAGACCGTATATTAAGCTTTTTTTTAAATTAGGGTTAGTTAGGGCTCCTTTAGTTTATGTCTAGCCATTTCATTTTGCTGACTGAGATCACCGGTTTGCCTTTTTATTCCCCACTCCACCAGCATCACTGTGTGATATGCTCTGCTAGCGTTCCTGAGCAGGAGATGAGTCCCTGGGAGGCAGAGACAGCGTAACAGCTACGTCACAACTCTCCGGTGTCCCGGCATTTATTTAATAATTTCACTCAATGAAGTGGGAGAGGCACCCTAACCACTAGGCCTGCAGACTATACTCGTTTGCAACTGGCTTACTACTCATGTGTAGTGCCTGCAATGAGCCTGGACAAGTTGTTCTCCTGCAAAAGAATCAGGCAATAACGGCAGAAAGCAGCGAGAGGATGTTGTATAACACAAACATTTAAAACAATGGCCTAAATAACACAACACAGGGTAATAGGAGCAATAACATCGAAAACAACACTAATAAAAACAAACAAATGAATACATAAATAAATAATGAATATTATGACCGAAATGGCAAACTTCCATAATCAAAAAAATAAAACAATCATAAAATAACACACATTGTAAAATATTAATGAGTTTGTGTTTAAAGTTGAAAATACTGACCACATTTTATTAAACTGTCAATTATCAAAATGTATTATTATTATTATCATAATAAACATTATTATTATCAACATTATATTATTATTATTATTATTATTATTATTATTATTATTATTATTATTATTATTATAATTATTATTATAATTATTATTATTATTATTATTACTGTTGTCATTACTATTAGTAACATTTTTATTATTATTATTATTATTATTAGGCTATCATCATCATCATCATCAAACAGTGAACTCTGATTATTAACTAACCTGTGTGAGTCCTCTTGTGGATCTTAAGATTTTCTGATCTTGCAAAAACTTTCTCACAGCCGTGGAAGGGGCAGGGAAAGGGCTTTTCCCCTGTGTGGACTCTGACGTGGTTCACCAGCTTGTATTTGGCTTTGAAAGGCTTTCTTTCCCTCGCACAATTCTCCCAGTGACACACATATTCAGAGTGATCAGGTCCTCCGACATGCTCCACTGTCACATGGGTGACAAGTTCATACATGGTCCCGAAGGCTCTGGAACAAGACAGCTTCCCAGCCCCCTCTTGGCCGTCACTCCACCTGCACACCAGCTCATGCTTCACTGTTTGTTTAGAGCACCTGAGGAAAGCGTCGCCTCCTCCACGCTGAATTGCCATGTTGAGTGGTTTGTACAGTCCCAGGAATTGTGAGACAAGCTGCTGGCTGTTTCCCTTGGGACTGATAGTTTGGCCATAATGGTGCGTCCGGCTGAGGAGGTCGCCAGGTAGACCCATCATCATCTGGCTGCCAAAATCTCGAGATGCGTCGGTGGAGGCGTGGGCCTGCTCCTGATAACTTGAGAAAAAAGCATGGCTTCTGCTGTCTCTGTAGCCAGAAAAGTCACGATACCTTCCAATCCCGCCATGTTGGTTAGCTCTTGATGCCAGTTGATCAGTGACGGGTGGCATGCCGGCTCCAGAAAGATTGGCTCCAATGATAATGCCCCTAGGGCTGTGCTCTAACCGGTGGCTGGGGTATCCAGAGTCTGAAGAATTGGGAAACGAATGGTCAACATATGCACTGGACCTCGTCTCGGGGTAGTCACGCAAATTGTGCGAGGGGCAGAGTTTTAAGGAACTGCCAGTGGGGAGTCCCATGTGCTCTCCTGCCAAAGGTGGCAGCACCACGCTGGGTTCAGTATTGCTCTCCCCGGGGTTGACGCAGGAGAGAGGGCAGCCACTAAACCTCGAAAGGCTTGTCATGTTTTGTTGTTAGTTTGGCTATGAGTTTGCAAAATCACCCTATGCAGCACTCAGGATTCACCTAGAAATCCTCTTTCCATCTCTCCTGTTTGTGTATCATCTGCATGTGAAATTCGTGGCTGTGAACTTCGCAGAAGTAGGAACTAGACTCAATTTCGGTAAAGTTGGTGTGAGTCCCATGCCGTTCACTTTGCCCTCTTGATTTGTGGCAATAACCGTGGTAGTAAAAATGCTTCGAAACAGGCCATGGAGCAATATAAAAGCACAGCAGGCAAACCTGCTTTTAAAAAGGGAGCTTTGGGATTGGTTGGAATGCGCAGTGATTGACAGGCGCTGGGTTTGTTTTAAAAGGGACACGCAGGCGTTCACCGCACGACTCCGTTTTCAAATATCGCAGAGAAAATGCTTTGAAATGTGCCGCGATACTTGCAAATATTGCTGCCTCTTTAACTCGAGGCGCCGTCTCATAAGATCCCTCCTCTAAATCTCCACATAGGATAAACGTAAAGGTGAATGTGTCATAATAATTATCATCTGATAAAAGTCGAGTGATTAAATGCAGACGTGCAAAACACACACACACACACACACACAGCCTATCTTTTATATCGCTGGATACCTCACCAGAGCAAATGTCCCACTCCTGCCCTGCTAGAATAATAGAGAGACTGGCCATAGCGTGTCCAGGCCAATTATTGTCAAGACTTTCACTTTGAAGAGTGCCACATTTGAAAACAGTGGAAGTTACAAGAAAGCAGTTTAACAATTTCATCGGTTATTTGAAATTATTCCAAATACTAATAATGCCTTTGTGCTTCATTAGCCCGGTTGAACTGTGTATTTTATTATTGTTATATGTAGTTTACTGAGCTCTCGTTGAGATAAGAGTATCTTTGCATTACACTCTTATTTACAGTGGGTTTTTATATGGCTACTCAATAAGACTACTTTTTGTCTTGTGTCCACAAAGAAACTTTAATAAAGCAACAAGTCCCAGCCCACATGTCACCGGGCCACCAAAATATCATCATTTTCTTACTAGAAAAAAAGTTATTTTTTTCCAGCAGGGTCACTGGGGAATATTACAGAACATGATGTACTATCTTACCTTGGAGTCCCAACGTGAACCATTTCTACACAGACCCCTTTTTTTTAATTAAGCTTGAATACATTCATAATCATCAAACGTGCGCCATGTGTCTTGCAGACTAGCACAAATGTAAAATCGGTTATGTAAAATGCAAATTATGAAACGTCACAAACAGCAGTGGATAGGCTCCAGTGTTCCTGGGAAACTCTGATAAACTTACTTTGGGGTGCTGTGAGGACAGCAGCTCTGAGCTCACGCTCCTCTGGTGCAGCACATTTTGCTGCACGTCTCCTCGCTTTGACTCTGGTTCTATCAGCGCGCTTTCTCCTACCGAAAACACCAGTTTACCAAATTATTTTTTCGTTTTTTGTTGTTGTTTTTTTTTTACTCAAATTAACGCGATGTGGCGTGGGCTCCGGACGGCAGCTTATATGTTTAAGGTGGGAAAAATAACCTTTTTTTGCAAAGTAGCTGACGGGATTTCCACCCATTTCTTAAAATAAAAAGGAGGAGAAAAAAAAATCCTTTTCCACATTGTTATGCTGACGTCACCTGCAGTGGATCCTAGGCAGAGACAAAGCAAGGGGCCCACTTGACATTAAGTGCCGCAAAATAGTAGACATGCCCAGAACTGGCCTAATTCCGTCATGATTGTAATGGACGCTTATGTTTGTCAACCTTTAACCCGATGCATTTCCTCAAATGATTGAGGGTTGAAGGCCAATAAACCGAAAGTTTCCAATCTGTCATTCAGAAAGACAGACCTGCGCCCCAAAATCATTCCACATCCTTATTTGCAGCAAGAATGCAAAACAAGAAAGAGCACTATCCATGAGTTGATAGTGTGAGGGTGTTTAGACACACCCTTTCAATAACACAGACAGTGTGTGCTACAGGCCTATTTCACAAATGCAGCTTATACTCTAATATTTAGTATGAAGGACTACGATTATTTTAATGCTCATAACATCTAAATTAAATGTTTAAATGACCCTTTATGTGTTCATAACTAAATTAGAATTTAGTTGAATTTCCCATAAATCACCAGTCTTATCATTTAACTGCCACACAGTATAGAACTTAATTGACTGCATGAGTGTAAGTATCTTATTTGTCAATTTATGTTTAGAATTTGCCAAATGTGTTGAGCAAAAATGTTGCAGTGGTAAGGTTAGCTTCACAGCGACACGTAATAAAATTATAAAAGTAAGATTTGCAAACATAGAACGCGATCATTTATTACTTAGTTGAGGACCTTGTCCCGTTATTATAACAATCTTACAGTATTATTTGTTGAATGTGACGAAATACGCCAACTCCATGTAGCATTTTACATTTGGAAACTGCACACGAAGCTCCAGCTTAAATAACTATTCTGCTAAATTGTAGCATTGTGACATCTGCTATCCTTTCCAACCCTCCAGCTTTATGAGTTTGGTCATTTATGGTGGTTGCTTGACAGTCCAGACAAAATCCATGTGACGGTTGCACACAAAATATCACTTACAACTATCAAAACACTCATGTCAGGGAATACTCTTTATGTCCATAAGATCCCAGTCACTGTCAATACAGTGAATATGGACCAAATGAGTGATGAAATGAGATGAAATCCAGCAGAAAACAAATGCAGGTTAAAAGACCAGAAAAACAATATAACACCACGGTGCAGACTGGACTGAAAATTCAGCAAATTCTCTTTCTAGAGTGGGGATGCGAATAATTCTTTTAAAATAACATGCATTGCCTTTTTGTGAAAATTAAAAGGCAATATGCATAATACACAGTTCCCATCATCCGGTGTTACACACGGTTAAGGTCTGTTACACAAAAAATAAGAAAGAGAGAAGGATAGGGAGCATAACATAATTGCGTCAAGTATCCAAATCTGTGTGTGCGTTATAGACAGACAGACACAAAGTTACTATGGAATGCCATGTGTGTGTTTATGCATGTGTGTGTACGTTTAAACAACTCTTTGCATAAGTGTGGAGAAATGCTGAGATATTATAATTGATGAGGGATGGCAGTGCACAATCTTGCCATGACTTTATGAAATTTAGATGAATTAACAGGTTTGGGATGAGTCCATTTGCAGACAGATGCTCCAGTAAATCACAGCAAGGAGTCAATTAGCCCTCTCCATCAGCCATATGAAGGCAAACACCTAGTCCTGTGGCAGTCACTCAGGACCCAACTGACCATATAATGACTGAAATATAGATGGTGATCGCTGCAGTTATTATTGTACTGAATGTTGAACAATATGAAGCAAATACGGAATGGCAAAACATTTCAGTTTCTCCGATGACAAACCCCTACACTGCACAAAAATATGCCCGATAGCAATACAGTCAAGCATTACATTGTGAAATTCCCAAATTTTCATTTGTTATGTAAAGTTCTAGTATCTATTGTGGCAAATCATTTATCAGCTGCAACACTTTAACAGAAATCTAAAATAACATTTGATTGTGTGTGTGTGTGTGTGTGTGTGTGTGTGTGTGTGTGTGTGTGTGTGTGTGTGTGTGTGTGTGTGTGTGTGTGTGTGTGTGTGTGTGTGTGTGTGTGCGTGTGTGTGTGTGTGTCTACTTGTATTTCAAAATACAACGCATAATGTAAATTTCTGTTTCGTGAAAACACTAAGCATACAGAAAACAACAGGACGCAAATGTTGAACACAGAGTATTTTCGCTGAACATGTGAACCAAAATGTATTTTTGTGTGAGAATGTATGAAATCTACAAGATTGCAAACCGTAACCTTGTATTGTGGGCTCTGCAGAATTTAAGAGAACTGAGAAAAGTGTCATGGAGAAAGCACCCTATGCAATTCAGTTTTGTAATATATCAAAGTCACAAACGTAGTCAGAGTTGGCACAATAAACCCCAGCAAAAACCTGCAAGTTCATTCAACACAATTGTCATTTTAAGCAAAACAGTGAGTAAGAATATCATTCATTTAACTGTGCGGTACTTTAACCATTCTCTGTTTGTTTAAAAATGGAAATACAGAAAACACAAAACACATATCCAGTGCTATTTGACAAATGCAAGTACTACTAGCCTATCGTCTTGCCATTGTTTTCAGGAGATGAAGATTTTAATTTTCTTTATTCACTACTGAATTGACTTCAAGTCCACAAACTCTTCTATATAGCACAAGCGACCTGAGCCGGTCAAGCATAGTGTCGGCTACAGGCCAGAGAACAGACCAAAAAAATTCCAGACAGTGTGGCTCCCATAGGAGAATTTCTTTATATGAGAAAACAATCATCATATATCTAAGTCATTTATAAAATGATGCCCTTCAACAACCTCCATAGCTGCAGACTATAACACATCTAGTTAGAATAAATGTATAAATGTGAGTTGTTTACCATTTAAGCTGATGGTTATGTTCTGCTCTTTTCCAACAGCATGGGCCTACTGTCACAGAGGTATGCACACTATAATATTGTGATATTTTAAGGTAACGCGCATGCTCAGTTAGGAGAAGATTATATTGTAACCAATGGGCTATCCCAACGCCCAATGAGGTACTCCGAACAGAGATAACTAAATCATCAAATTATAGTTCTGCAGAATAACGTGCTATAATTGTGCAGGTTCCATTTCGTGCACGCTTAAATGATCATTCATGATTTTATACTGTCGGACATTTGGACCAATAGAAAACTCTAAATAATGCTATGCAATTAAAATGAACATCACTAAAGGCAAAGATAAACGTATAAAACCGTGTGGTTGTAAAACTAGGAAATATCACGGTGTGGAAATGAGCGAAATTAAATAAAATAGATATGTCAAAAACCAGAGGTGAAAACGTGAAGGGCGGCATGCCCGAGGAGCGGTGTAAAATGGCTGGTGTGAGTGAGACAAACGCTTAACAAAAGTGCAGCTCTGTAAAAAGGCCTATGAAGCTGTCTTTCCCCTATTGTGCAGTAAAAATAGTATTAATGCGCCAAGCCAACCTGCTCCTTTCAGGCTCCTTTCAGATTTTTTTTTAACAGGATATTACATTAAAAAATATAGATTTTTTTGCAACTCTTGTCAAACAGACACACTTAGTAGAAACTGCGGGTCAAATTCCATGTGTAGAATGAAATAATAGAAATACTGAATAAATGCCAGTATAAAGGAGGAGATCTGCAGTAGTTTTAGATGTAACTCTGGAGCAACAGTTGCTTTACATTAGGCCTAGTTAGTGACAGACAGCTCCCCTCTCTTTCAGCCAGAGCCCAGCGCCTACGCTGCTGCTCTGTCGCTCACAAACATTTCTGACTCATCTAAACCGTGTTACTTAATTATTTCATCGCGATAATATGGCTGCAAATACACGGGAGCTAACCTTTAAGTGGCGTGTAGGGCCTTCACGTTTCAACAAGCTAATAAAATATGGAGGGAATACAGGGAAATTTAACAGGCTGCTTGTCACTTGTGAAAGTTCACAAAGGTCGCCATAAATCTCATACTGCTGAGCTCCAAAGGCAAACTATATTAGCTGTGTGTGTGTGTGAGTGTGTGTGTGTGTGTGTGTGTGTGTGTGTGTGTGTGTGTGTGTGTGTGTGTGCTACGTGTTTTTGAGTGCGTTCTCGTGGTACACTGTGTCTACGTGTGCCTGTGTGTGTGTGTGTGTGTGTGTGTGTGTGTGTGTGTGTGCGTTCGTGCACGCGCATGCTGTGTGCCGAGCGAGAAGACGAGTGTGTAAGAGTGAAGGGAGGAGTAAACTGTGAGTCTTCGTGGTGAGAAAGGGTGAAAGAGGGAGGGAGCGAGAGAGGCAGACAAACAGAGAGAGAGAGAGAGAGAGAGAGAGAGAGAGAGAGAGAGAGAGAGAGAGAGAGAGAGAGAGAGAGAGAGAGAGAGAGAGAGAGAGAGAGAGAGAGAGAGAGAGAGAGAGAGAGAGAGAGAGGGCAGCTTACGGAGCAAAAAGACATGAAGAGAATCTCATTCGTCGTTTTGCTTCAAGATAAGTTGTTGAGGTGATGTACAAAAAAGCGAAAGTGTTGTACACTAATGTGCACGGCGGTCCTAAAAAGGGGTACACAGGCCCTCGCGACAATTCAATTACCATATGAGTAACATGCCTAAGCACTGGCCTATGTTCACTTCAGTACAGCTAAATCCCAGCAACCTCCACCGGCTAAATATAAGCAAACTGTAGATTTACACATTTGCACACCACACATGCCTAACACAGACAGACGACAAGTAAGAACACTCACCTTTTCAATCTATAACTCTTTCTCGAGGAAATGTTGTGGAGTGAATAAGGGCGAGAGCAGAATGAAGGACTGATTTGAAGATTTCTTTCTTTCTTTCTTTCTTTTTTTTTTTTTTTTTTTTTGGGTCCAGATCCCCTAAAAATAAAGAATGTGAGCTCCTTCCTGGGACAGATTGAGAGGGAAAGGATGTGAAAGGCTCGGAGTTAAAAAGCGCCGCTTGAAGCACTCAGCGCGTCTCTGAACTTGATCAGATTTTGTGCGTCCTGCAGCGAGTCAGCGGCAGCCCTGTGAAACTTGCTCAATGGCACGAATTTTTGGCTAAGCGAATGAAAAAAAAAAATCTCAGGATATTACAATTACTGCCATCTTTCTTTCTGTCTTTTATTCCTCCGTCTTACACCCTATGGAGCTTTTGCAAAAAAAAAAAAAAAAAAGAAAAAGAAAGGAAAAAATACCCCCCTCCCCTTTCAAGCGGCTTCAAGAAAGCCACAGTTTGGAACCGTGCCAAGCACATTCAAGTTTTCGGAGCCAAACTGGTCCAATGAAAGAGAGAAATACAACAAATAAGTCAATGATATATATAAAGATAGATAGATATAGAGAGAGAGATAAATATATATTGACGGATAGTTAGATACTTTGCAAACATACAAGTCTCTCTATTATAAGTTAAACTTTCCTTAATTTAAATGCCAATTTTATGTTGCAGAATAACTTTAAGTGTTCCTGTAAAATAACACACACGTGTTCCACTGAAAGTTTCAACGGGATACGGTTGAGGAAAAAAACTTGCAGTATAGGTATAATAGCATGCACTGATGATTTTTTTATTTATTTATTTAAGTAAACTGCTCAGGAGTTTCTTGAGGAGTCAGGTAAGGCTGCATGAGACGTGCACTGCACATAACACATGCAGGATCTGCGCTAGAGTGCCCCGTTATACCTGCAAAATAATGCCTGTAAGAGCCAATCAAATGAAACCAATTGAGACGACCTGCCATCTTCAATACCAAACAGTGCCAATCACCAGAAATCTAGCCAATTAACACCCTCCTTCGCAGTCACGTGTCGGAGGGGTAGCTGAGCGCTGATTGGCTGCCGTAGCACTGCCTCCCGAGTTCATTTATGTTCTGGGAGTGAGTGATTGACTTTATCAGTCCAAGGACATCATCCGCCTGGAAAGGGGGGGAAGTTTGATCCTCTTTCTCACGGATCGCAGTCAACGGGAGTTTTTTTTTCCTCCCAACTCTTTACGCATAGGATTTTTCCCCGTTTTGGTTCCGTTTGTTTTTTTTATTTTAGGATTTTTTTCGCAAAACGTGGTTCATCTCGGCGCGGTGTCTGCAGCTTGCGCGCTCCGCTACACTGGATTTTAATTTTATTTTCTGTTTTCTTCCCGTTTCCTAAGTTTGCTTCAAGCTCATGACTATGCTTCTTGATAGCGGTCCGCAGTTTGCATCGTTAGGAGTGGGGGGTTTCGGGACACCACGGCACCATGATATCGGGAACAGAGACCCGGGTCTGGGGCTGAATCCCTTCACCGATTCCTCCCACTCCGCAGCTTTCAAAATCAGCCCCGTTGCTCACGATATCGCCTCCAGTCAGACATCAGCTTTCACCCCGCAAGCCACTGGATATGCAGCTGCCCTGGGACACACTCACGGCGGGCAGGTGGGCTCGTACGGCGGGGGAGCGTTCAATTCAACACGGGACTTTCTCTTCCGGAACCGGGGTGTTGGAGAGTCCACAGCGCCTGGCGCCCAGCATGGGATCTTTGCAGCTTCGGCGGGGAGTCTCCACGGGCCGCCGGGGATCACCGACAACCCCGGACATCTGTTGTTTCCAGGACTTCACGACCAGGGGGTGAGCCACACTTCACCGAGTGGACATGTAGTAAACAGCCAAATGCATCTTGGCTTACGCGGGGACATTTTCGGAAGACCCGATCCATATCGTCCGGTCGCGAGCCCTCGGACAGACCCCTACGGGGCTCAGCTCCACAACTACAGCCACCCCATCAACATGAACATGGGGATGAATGTGCCGACACACCACGGTCCAGGGGCGTTCTTTAGATACATGAGGCAACCGATTAAACAAGAATTATCCTGCAAATGGATAGACGAGAACCAGATGAACAGACCCAAAAAGACATGCGACAGGACTTTCAGCACCATGCACGAGATGGTCACTCATGTGTCCATGGAGCACGTCGGCGGCCCCGAGCAGAGCAACCACATCTGTTTTTGGGAGGACTGCCCGAGAGAAGGGAAATCTTTTAAGGCCAAGTACAAACTCGTCAATCACATTCGTGTCCACACGGGCGAAAAACCGTTCCCATGCCCGTTCCCCGGATGTGGGAAAATATTCGCCAGATCGGAAAATTTGAAAATCCACAAAAGAACACACACAGGTAGGCACCAGCAATAGCATGGCACGGCGTGCGTAAAATAATAAAGTGAAGCTACTGTGGAGTGGAAATGCTGTGTCTTGTTTTAGAGTGCTCCAAAATAAGTGCATGTCTTTGTTGTTTACAAGAACAATCTGAGAACGTGGGCCCACATTTATCACCATGAGCAGTTCCCACTATTGTTATTAGTGCCGTTTATTCTGAACCGTCTCTAAATACAGCAATACACAAGTGGTGGCTCAGTAATGCAGAAAATGTGGTTCTGTTGAGAAACCCCGAGTTAACCCTCATTATTGCGCGTAGCTTTTATTCTGAGAAGTTGTGTGCTTGTTAAAGTTTGAGTGCACTAGCAGCAAATGTGCTATTTAGACGCATTAACTCTCGTGCTTTCCGAGCGTCATAAACAATTATAATGAATCAGTTCCCGGCTGTGTTTATAATTCTCGTTCAGCTATTGACCTATATAGTGCAGAAGATGCCCTGTTGATTCAGTGTTTACTTCATAGGAGCGAAAAGCACAGAGCAGGACAGTAGTAGCATGAAGGAGCAGGCCTCTTGAATAAATAAAGCCTGGCAGAGCAGAGTGTAGTAGTGGAGCTGTATCCATGTCGCCCCGAAAATGTAGGTTACTCTTGTTATATAATAGACTGCAGACAATTTACATCTCGGAGCTTCGGGTTTACTGGTGGTGTTACAATGGGAGTTTGTTTGTGCGGGGCCATTGGGGTAATTCATGGTGTGTATTTAATCCTGCAGGTGAGAAGCCGTTTAAGTGTGAATTTGATGGCTGTGACAGACGCTTCGCCAACAGCAGCGACAGGAAAAAGCACATGCATGTGCACACATCAGACAAGCCATACATCTGCAAAGTGTGCGACAAGTCATACACACACCCCAGCTCTCTCAGGAAACACATGAAGGTAATTAACGTCTTCATTACTCCTTAAACACATTAACACACACACACACAGACATACACACACCCTTCACCACCACCCCTCCACCACCTCCACCTCCACCACCTCCACCTCCACAGACAGGGACTATCACAACTTCAAGCATTTCCTAAGATGTTATAGCACTGTCACTTAGTCTATGAGTGACACTTCACACTCTCAATTAAACAATTGCAATATATCAGTGAATAAGTTGACTCTTTGATTCTACACACTCAAGCCTTGTGTCCTTCTTTAAACGTGTAACCCAGTTTAAATAAATCTGTTGAATGTTCTCTTTTTATATATTTTTTTAAATCACATGCTTTAAGAAAAACTACATTTTAGGATAAACATTTAAAGCGTACTGATGTGATGTTTTGCAGTGTGGAAGTTGCCGTGTCTGGTTCAAGTTTGCTGTGTGTTTACTATTAGAGCAGCTCTGTAAAATCCAGTTAATCCGCATTTAGGTTCAGCAGCCTTCTATCGAGCCACGTTAATCATATCGTATGTCAGTCTTAGTGACTCTTTATTCATTTATTTATTTTTATTCTTTTTGCAGGTACATGAGTCTCAAGGATCTGAATCGTCTCCAGCAGCAAGCTCTGGATATGAGTCGTCCACACCACCAGTGTTGGTCTCAGCCAACACTGAAGACCCGACAAAAACACCGCCGTTAGCCGTGCAAAACACGTCCGGTCACAGCGAAGGACTGGCACCCAACTTTAATGAATGGTACGTTTGAAGTCCGAAGAACAGACCCTCTCTCAATGTGGACCACGGGGTTGAGGATAAAAAAAAACCTTAAAAACTATATCTGTTCTCTTCACAAACACACACACACACACACACACACACACACACACACACACACACACACACACACACACACACACACCACACACACACACACACACGCACCCACACACACATGCTGTCTGACACACACGAATGGGATTGGGACGACAACAACAACAGCGACAAGAGGAGATGAGAGCAAAAGCCAGCACCATGCAGGCCACGTCCGTTCTCAGGATCACGCAATTTGACTTTTATTCCGCAGTTTTGAGGAAATCAAATAAAATCACGAATAAGTAAAACAAACAAACAGAAAAAAAAACCCGTAATACTTTCTCAGTATAAATAAATGTTTTTTTTAACTTTTAGTTTACAGAAAAAAAATGTTTTATTTTTCATTTTATGTATTTTCTCAAATTTTTATTTAAAAAAAAGAATAAAAAGGAAGATTATTTCACGCTGTTTTATATGACGGTGACGCGCTATTGTCGCCTCTTCGATTGATTGTTGGAACTTCAAACAGTCTTAAGAAACGTGCCAAAGTCTTTGTCATGAACTTGAACACAGAAAAAAAAAATCCTAAATAAATATTATACTCGTGAATGTATTTCCTTGTTTGATGGGGTCGAATCTATTGTCAACGTCCGTTTTCAGGTGGAGAAATGTGGTATTAGGTTACGATTGTTACCGTTGAATATAACGTTGCCTTTTGTTAATACCGTTGTAAATACATATCCATGATGCCATATTTATCAATTTGTAATTTAATTATGGGTATAAGTTCTGAATCTTAAATGATATTTATGGAAATGTTTTCTAACAAGAACTGTACAGTTTTGGTCATAACCAGCTTAACATTGAACAAATGATAAACTCTAAAGCTCCAACATCTCGATTGTATCCTTCTGTTTTTTCTTTTAACCAATAGGCCTATATGTGTCTTATTTGGATCGAAGAAATCATCTATATGAATATTATGGATTTGTCTATATATATTGCAGATATTTCCGTCACTTTTATTTTCTTTATGAGACCATTGACATGTAAATCATCGACTCTGTAGAACTGAGTTCAGTTGAGCTGAGAAGCTATAAAACGGTTCTGTTGATATCTTTATTTTTGGTTCAATTTAAACTTTTTTGTGTGTGTGTTTTACTTTGATAGAATCAGACATAGATGTCAAATTCGTAGCATAAACTCAGTATTGAAAAAAAAAAAAAAAGAATAAACCCATCAGCCTTTTGCACTCCTACTACAGGTCTTAGACGAGTGTGCGAAGTTCATGATTTCCAAATCAAGGTGACAGCATTTTGAGTATTTCAAATTCGGGTCAAGGACCCAAATATATGCGCCAGTATGGCATTCTTTATAGTTCCAGCAATGTCTTTGTGCAAGTATGTTTAAATGTGTGCATCGGCAACAATGGAACTGTCACAACACAGTATCTTCAAAAATAAAAAAAAGTTTTTTTGTCTGTCAGCTTGCATTGTTTTAAATGTAATTCTTCTGTGAAACTAAGCGTGTTATTTGTTGTGGTGTTGCATATAGAGCAGTTTGATTACACATTTGCTTGTTTTGTGTGAATAACTTGTCAGGATGACATTTTTTTTGTGTTTAACAAAAATTTAGAGGAAAGGAATTCTAGATCTATGTGGGTTTTGGGGGGAGAACACGTTCAGTGGCAAAAAAAAGAGTTACAGCATTGCATTGTAACCCTTTCTCAAGAATTAAATATTATGCATACACAAAATATATTGTGCTCATATGAGAACAATTTCAGACCACCAGCACTACTTTTAAAACAAAATGAAAAAAAACGGTACCTCGTGACAGTGATATATGAAATACGTTTATTTAAATAATTTAAGGAATATATGTTTTATATGCTATTTTCTATACCTTAATTTAAATGAAGTACTTTTTCTTATTCCCAACACCTTTCTGTCCCGTGTCCAGAGGTCGGCGAAAATATCTGATGTATAATCACAGCTAAAATGTGATGTTGTAACACTTTCTGGGAGAAATGGGTCACACTCCAAGTTATTCCTGAAGAGCAAAAATGTTTTACTGATGAACTGTGTCACTGTGCCATTGAGGCAACAGCAGGCCTATGCGTTAGCCTATTTAGCTACCAGAGGCAAAGGTTCCTTGTACTTTTTAGGCTACTGTATGTTGGTTGATTTGTTTTACCAACTATTTATGAAGAAATGTGAACGGAAATTTTGACTGAAATTAAAAAAAACATTATGAAAAGCTACTTTCAGACTGGGACGTTGATTATTATCACCATGTTGTTCTGCTCCCCGCATCTTTATGCATATAGGCGACACTGCTTGTCATGCTGTTTGTATCAGACTAGTAGGAGTCACTTGAACTTGACACTGATTAAGGCGCCATCTTAGTATTTTGGCTGTGTGTGTATGTGTGTGTGCGTGTGAATGGGAATATTGAGGGGGTGGGGGGGCAGGTTAGAGAATCACTTCTTGGCACAGGGGTTTGAGATTGGGGATGTAGGTCATCCATCTACGGCTGCAAAAGTTGAACATGCAACGTGTTTATTTCATTAAATTAGTGCTTATAATCCTAACGTGAAGAATGGACGACGGGCAACTGAGGACACTGTGTGACCGTGAAAGTGGGGTACGTTGCCAAAAGTGACGCTGCCTCAGCGTCTCCCTATTAACAAGGAACCGCTTCATAAAATCAACCAAAGGAGTTACAACACATCAATGGACGCCATAATAAGCATTTAAACGGCGAAGAATCAGTAGGCTACATGCCCAGGCTCCGCATCTCTAATACAACACAGTGTCATTTACCCAATGGTTTATAACGCCACATCCACTCGAATGCAGGGAAAACAACACATGCACTCTCTGTATAATATGAAAAACTGCTGCAAAGAGAAGACTTGGCTGATTTACTCCTCTAAGGCAAAGGAGTTTTACACCAACCCCCCACAAGGTGCACCCCACCCCCACATATCCTGCTTCATCTATAAAAAGATTTGGGAATATTGATTCAAATTCTGCTTTTGACTTTTTGCGCAAGCGCAACCTTTGCATTCCCTTTGATTTCATTTATTTTCACCCCCTCCTCCCCCTCCCTCCTCTCCCCGCTCGTCTAGTCGCACATTTCAAGTTCCCCCTCTCAGACACCGTGACGTCAAATAACCGAGACCCGGCTCCCTCCGAAACACGGCGGGCTCACATGGAGGCTACACTTTTACGCATGCATCTGGGACGTGCTAAACCGAAAGGTGGCGGCGCTCTGAACTACAATAGATGATTGTCATGAGGAGAGAAGCCAAATGTGATAATGAAAGAAATAAAACGTTAACATTTAATTTTTTTTTTTTACATCTTAACCTGAATCATGTGTTGTTCTTCCCATTACATCATATTACATCCGTCGTTAATGTTAACGTTAGACCGAGTGTAACAACTATAATTGGACAAATAAAACAGCATTTTTTCCATGTTTTTACTCTCCACCGTATCATTGCCCATGCATGTGCTTTATGCTGGCGCCCAATACAAATCATCGCTTCCAGATTATGAGAAACCAGAGCAGCCGATTCAATCCAGAGGAGAAAAAAAAACATGAAAGGCTCCTTTCTGGTGATTCTCAATGGATTAGAAAGCAGTGACGGTCACGTGGATGCAGTTGTGTAAAGACTGGCGGCTGTATCACAGCAATGCCCCTTTGCAGCAGACTACAACTGGCTCTGAAATACGTTAGCGCTCATTCAACTCAAGTTATTTTATGGATTGCTATACTGGGCTGCGCTGTGTGGACCAGGAGGATGGCAGCTGACTGTTGGCAGCGTGCAGTAGCCTATAATCTCTCTGTGTCTATAGGGTTCTGCTCGTAGTATCCGATGGAGGAAGGGAGCGGAGGATGCTGGGGGGAGTGGGGTTTGTATTCTGCAGGAAATAAAAATACGACTTGAGTTGTACTCCTGGCTCGTGCTTGTACCTGAAGTTTGATATCGGACTGACTGGTCAACGCCATCCCCTTCTACCTTCCTCCGTCTTCTTCAGTCGCAGAGTATTTGCTGGTTAAGCAGGAGAGCGCGCTCGTAAGAGGATAAACCGACACAAGCAGGTCCCCAGCGCCTTTTGTCACGCAACGGAGGCTGTGATCCTAATAAGCCCACTGGCTAATTTATCAGTCGTTAATCGTTTTAAAAAAATGAATTATTAGTAGGCTACAGACTTTCTCAGTGAGTTCCAAGGTGCCCATGTGTGCATAAGTTATAGATACACATGTAGGTGTAAGTGTATTTTTTTGTATTAAGGAAGGAAGGCTGTTCAGGGTGCAGCGATTTGCTCAAGGGCACTTAAGCAGGGCACTTGGCCCTTGATCTGAATCTGACACATTTTGGAAATGGGACGGCCCTTACGCATGAGCACTTGACCAAACTCTGCTCTTTGCAACCCACCAGGATGTTCAGAGCCATCACTGCTCTAAATATAGGCACGGAGCTGCCAAAAGTGAATCATCATGAATTAAATCAGTCATCTGGGAATGTGTGTGAAACGCAGGGTTTATCTTTCCACATATGGCAACAAGTTAACATACTGGATTACTGCAGATATTTATGGCACTCGTTTCTTTAATCAAGACATTAAGCCTGCACGGGTGACTCGAATATTTTGTCACTAAACGCACCATGATAATTAGATTGAAGTGAGATGGATTTGTAACATCATACGAGGAAAAATGTGGCTTGATAAACAAATAATTGCATAAGAGCTAACATACATCTGATAATTGCTTTAAACAAGGGCCTCCATTTGCGCGGAAGTTGGTGCCAATTATCGATGCTTATTTCACCTCCAGCAGGGTGTTGAATATGCATTTACAAAGTACCTTAATCCACGGTGTGTCTTTATATCTTAATGTGTTTCATGGCTTTTGTGATGCAAGCTGATTAACACAATGGCTTTGTCTTTGAGTTCAATTATTCTTCAATTGACTCCTAAGAGACATTTACATACTCCCATCATACTGTATACTGTAGCCTGCAGGCATTTCTGCTGATGAGGAAATGAGTGAAAGTGGCCGGCCAATTGTGAAGCATGGTAACATATTAAATCACTCAGTAACTTCAGTACTGTACTCAGACAGACGTGAACCTGATAAACGTTTAATAGATTACAAAATCAGTCAAATTCATTGTTCCCATTACCATATAATAAAAAATACCAGGGGGCTATTATTTAAAGCCCATGTCTCACACACAGCACGTGCATCTCTCAAGTGATATTTCTATTTCGCTATATGAGCTGAAAGACAAACTCTAAGTGGGATGTCCAACAGGAGACAACGCCAATTCCCAAACATCTGGCGGGGTGTCAGAAACTTGATGAATTCCTTATCAGAGCAGGCGAAGGAATCAACGCTAATAGGTCCCCGGAGTGGAGGCTCCGGCAAACGCTCATTCTGCAAACCAGATGTTCGGCAATTGTGCTTAACGTTTGTCTTTTGACAGATATATTTTCAACACTTCTGAGAGGTGGTAAATGGGCAAATGAGCAATTGACATCATTTTTAATGGGCCGTTGCTTTGCCCTGAACGCTGCGGTAGCGATGCACCCCCTAAAACCTGCGCAATAACAAGAAGTCCCCCTGAGGAGAACACTATTTTTATGAATCATTCAACTGCAGGTTATTGTAAAAGCGGTAATGTGTTGATGTTTAAAGCGTTAAACAATGAGAAGCCTAAACTACTACCATCTGCAATTAAATCTTTAATTAAAGCCATAGCGCAACTGCCTCTTTGGCTTTTGTGTCAGCTGCGAAGTCAACACAAAGTTGCTTTTCTTTCACGTTGCACGAATGGCGTGATTCAGCACTTTGAGCCAACTTTTCACCTGAGAGCCTCCACCTCACAGGACGGGCTCTCCCCTGCGGGGACGGACAGCAGCGCTCACATATTCATCAGCCTTTCAAAATAAAGAGGACAATGCTCATTAATGTCCGCCTTTCTGGAGACAATGAATTAGAATTGAAGAGTGCCTTTCCATTATTTAAAGTCTTCATTCATCGCCTCTCGCGGTGATTGTTCCGCGCCTGCGCAATGTACTGAATAATGCAAAGCTCGAGGTATACGGCAACATCAGGCAGAGACGCACGTGCGTTTAGATACACATGTTGCACGGTGGTGGCACACGGAGGTATTTCCCGCGATAGTTGGATGGTTGAACAGATCAAGTGCACGAATGAACAAGCAGTAAATACATAGCTCGTCTATAGCAGTTGTTTCTTCCAAAAAAAAATATTAATATATCACTATAACACAGCGAGAAACAAAAGTAGCCCCTATCTCTTGCACAATTCCGATTTGTGCCCCAGAAATGCCAATCAACGCAGAAAAAGGCGAGCTCTAGTTGCATAATGTTTGCGCAATCTTTAATCCGTTATGGATATGCATGAGGCTGGGATAGCACTATGAATAACAATCCGCTTGATCCTGCACAGCCTCTGCACGTGCACGCGCGATTCCTAGCTTCATACAAACGCAGAAAGTAACAATGAAAGATTGTTGCTTTTATCTTCTTATACTACACTGAGGCAGGGAGTGCAGGGCTGACCTGCCATTTATTTATTTATTTAAAATTCAGTCACCTTGGTAATAATCTTTGTGAACTCATTTTATGGAACATATCAAGGTTAAAAAAGGGTCAGACTGATGAAATTAGCTATACATATTTTTGGATTCGTTTGTTATGGTTATTTCCCACCTTCTTTATACATCACTCTCTCTATCGCCTGTTAATAACACTCCCTTCAAATGTAATAAATAGATAGAGTCAACATTGGCTTTTTACCACCTCCAGGAAAACTCAAGTCATGATTTCCCAAAAGCTCAACGGTTCTTAAAGATGAACAGAGCTGTTATCATTCAGATAAAAGTGGTGCTATAGTGGCACCTTCTGTGAGACCATATATTCTTCATCAAGCAGGGATGATAAACTTTTCTAACTGCTGCCTCCTGCAAAAACATTGTTGCAGACCCTCTTCTTTCACGGCAGCTGCTCATCAGAATGTAAACAAATCAAATAAATAAGGATGTAAAGTAAAACCATATGCATCCTTACTTTCGTATACATATGTAAATATCAGAGATAAAATAATGAATGATTTTCTATTAAGGATGTCACGTTTACAAGGACATCACTGCCAGGGTCATACTTCTGTCACTTTGACCTTGAAAATACATGTTAAACATAAGAAAGTTACACTGAAAAGAAACACACAAAAAGGTCCTTGTCTTTTAATAATTGTTATTTGTTTCTAAATGACATTTCATATTTCCCTGACAACACAGGGACAATGTTCCTCTGTAATTAAGAGAATAAATAAAAAAAAAAAGTTCTTTCAATGACAGAGAAGTGTCTCTGCAGCATCTTTGTAAGGGAATTAACCAATGTTAGGAGTCACTTAAGAAATATTTCTGTGTGTTTCAACAACTGCAGTATATGGCCACAGGCACCATTGGAAGGATAATGAGAGAGGAAGAATGACACATAATAGAGACCAGGAGCACGAATCCACCACCACAACTGTGCAGCCTGGATTTTCCACAATGTCTCAGCCCTTGTTGTACTCCATGATGAGGGTGGATCCAGTAATAAGGTTTGTTTGGATAACTGGGTCTTACAGGCAAAGACCAGGTTCGTGGATGAGCGGTGGGGGTTCTGCTGCTTAAGGAGAGTGATATTCAACAGCTGTGTTATACAGGTTTTCAACAGCCATAATAAAAAGTGTTAGACATAGCACCAGTTATTTTCTCCCCACTTTTCCACTAATCTAGACTCGACTCTCCCACTGTGTCTTTTGGTCCAAACAGTACACCAGTGGCTCGTATTTTCACAGCATTAGACATACTATTATTCAGTGGTTTTCGTGGTTCTGTCTTCTACTAGACCAAAAGAGCAGAATCAAAGATATTTTCTCCCTGTGAAGCAACAACAATCCCTTCCATCATGATGGGAAACAATACAGTGTGATTGCACATCTTCAACGTTGTGCCATACTCGCTGGACAGTACAGATGTTTTTTTCCCCCCTCTCTTTCTATTAATGGCCACCATCCTGGGACAATAACAGGCGAGCAGGGTTTGGAGAGGAAGGAGGAGGTGTAGGAGGAGAAAAGGGAAACAGGTAGGAGGGCCTGGTGAAGGGAGGATGGGGGGGTGGGAAAGCCAGGTGCAGGCGATTGCCAAAGCGACCTCATGCCAGGATAATGCATGGGGCCATAGGTGTCCCCCAAACCAATCCCAACCCTCATGCTGATAGCCTTTCAATGCCTGTGGGACAATCTCTACAATAATTGCTTTTCCTGTTTCAATTCTGCTCGGAGGGCCAGTAACAAAAGAGAAGGGACTTTGTTTCTCACAGCCATTGCAAAGGTGCGTGGCGTATAGCATTTGGAGCCATTCTTAGTCACCATATAGCTCTAAATAGGAGTACAATTTATCTTAGTATGTTATGTTAAACAACATAAGCAGTTGTTTGGGATTTTGAATAACAGTACAAAGAGAGTGTGCGTGATTGACAGATCTCCCCTTAATATATTACACATTTTCCTTCACGAGACCCATGGAAGTTGTAACTAATCTCCTATTTGTTCAAAACTAACATAGCTAAATATTTCCATTTGCACTCTGAGACACCCAATCCATCCTCTGCTATGATGACCAATGACATGTTTCTCTCCTGATGGAGGGAGTGAAGCTCAGCGGGCCTGCTAGAAACCTAAAACCTCTCTCCACACTTCCCCCAAAAAGTCCCAAGTCCATGGAAAGTTTGACTTGTTGCTCTGATGATAAGAATCTATTTTATAAGGTTTTTGATCTTTTTTTTTTATCTCCTTTCTCTTAATAAGATTTTCCACCTTCATTTTTAGCACCCATCTGCCAACTCCTATGGTAAACATATTTCTTAATAATAACAACAATAAAAAAATATACAATAATAATAATAGTGACATTGTTTACTAATCAGGCTAAAAATACAACTTTGTGAATATGAAGTCTGCTACTATTGAGTTCATAGCATTTGCATATTGTTATTAACATTACTGTTGTTATTATGATTCTTAATTTTTTTTAAAAACACGTTGACTTCAACTTGATTTTTCACGTTTGATAATTTACAGACAGCGCGCATTTAAAGTGAAAACAAACCTACAAGGCCTCGTTTTCCCAGCTGCAGTAAGTTTCCCTCTGGCCGCTTTGCACATCTCAAAATACCAGAAAAAGAAAGCGTGCGCACTTCTGATTATTACCAAGCCACTTGTTTTGTCCTCGGAGAGATTTTGGCCGCAATGAAGTCAAGGAAACCGAGTTCAATCAAAACAGGGCCAATTTCTATAGAGGGGAACTCTTTAAGTAACGATGCAACGCGAGGAAAAAGCCCCTCGTTACAGGGACCTGTTAAACAGGATGAATTAATAACCGTGTCGCGTCGGCAGAAACGAAATTCTCCTGACTTTTCTCGGCACCAAATCACATCAGAACCACTATCAACTCTTTTATTTGTATGAGTAGACTTATTAATATTATTGTTTTGTAATGAATCGTTTGAGCGCGATGGCTTTTTTTTTTATTCCTCTGCTGTGTAAAAGAGCCAAACCACAGATAATGTAATTTAGATAGATAAATAAAACAAAAGGGTTGAGGGGCTATAACTCAAGCTGTGTGTAGGTGAGGATACAGTTTAATAGTGAGAAACGTCCCCACGCAGGCAGTTTGTTTTCACTCTTGCACAACATACATAATGTAGAACCTCGCCTGTCTGTCACTTACATTTAATATGCCGTCGTTCATGCATTAGAAATGAAGGTGGTGGAAGCTGTTGTAAAAGGTGATATTATAAGACGTGACATTGGGAAACCGGCTTAACCTTCACCGGCCAAGTTCACACCCTGAGAAGAGATAAAGAACATGGTCCAGCTTCTTTCATTTAAAAAAAAAAATTAATAAATAAGTAGACAAATTTAGTTTTTGATAGAGCTATTTTTTTTTTCATTTCTGTAGTGAAATAACTCAAAAGCTGCAGGTTTATGAAGTGGAGTATAATCTGTGCAGAGCTCAATTTCATTTCCAGCGTTTTACAGTCAACTTTATGTGGTAGAGCTCTCCCCTCACTGTGTGATACTTTTCATATTCCGTTGAAATTGGCAACAGTGTGCCAGTCCAGTACCTAGTTTAATTTACCTTGTCTTGGCAATGATTTTTCTGTATTACCTAAATAAGGTGAAATCTGGGGCATGCAGACTCTCTACTGCTTGTCGGAATCAGTGGAGTGTGAAATTGCAACACCAGACAGCCAGGATAATAGCTCAGAAGGGGGCTAATGTCTCTGCTACATTCACAGAACATTTTTATAATGACTGAATTAAAGGGGGTGGGGGGGAAGTATAGATTTATGCTATAGTCAGTTTTTCCCCCTTTATTCCTGCCTTGATATGCATTTTAGCATTCTGTAGGTGCATTTGTCTCGTTAGGGTTATGCAGTGTAAATAGATTTAGATCCAAAATGCTGCTTTAAAAAAAACAAAAAACGAAATAACCTGTGCAGTGCAGTCTGGCCTTTCCTGGCTCTCATCTCAGCCCTTTAGGACCCTCCTCTCTCACCCTGCTTTGTTAAATGATGATCAATTGGAACAATAAATATTACTGAGGGCTGTTTCTGCTCATTCATCTCTCTAAAGACCAAAGTCCCACATACAGGACCACAGATGGGCGCACATGCACTTTTAAACTCTCTCAAACCTCTTCCTTCTCCCTCTGTCCTTGTAAAACATAGACAGACACACACACAAACTTGTACTCCAAAACACACATAAATAACATGGGGATTATTGAGACATGGTTCTGTTCTGTGAGAGATGTCACCAGCAGGGCCTGATTTGTCAGGCTTTACTATACCTAAATTCGGTTGGTAATTCGTCTGCTTTTAGATCATTCCAAATAGGCCCCCAAATCCCTGCGACTCACCATTTAACACTCCCACTGGTGCTAAACCTAATCTTTCCTCTGACTGGGGTCACCATTCTGGTGGTCTTAGCTTCCAGCCACTGGAACAACTCCTACCAACTCAGTCAACAGTCTGTCACATCAAAGCACACATCTGACACAAGTAGTACTCATTTTACACGTGCACGTATTAACAAGAAATGGCGGAGCAGGGGTCAATAGATGCTTGAAATCAGCGATCAGCTAGATTCGGGTTAGAATTGATAACCTGTTTCACCACAAAATAATAGTAAAAGCAAAAGAAATGCAAAAAACTAGTCCGGGATTTACTTAATCAAAAGCATAAGAGAAGAAAAATTGTGGAAAATCACTAAGAAGTTGATCAACTATTGGAGAAACAGCACACCTGCCCGTACACTCAAAAGTAAAGTCAGCGTAATGCTTCTTTTAAGGATGTTGTTCTGTTGATGTAAAAATGTTCCTGATAATCCGGGCTTGTTCTCAGACTCAGAACCTCATGAAAGCTGTTTAAATAAGCATGTTTTCATGTACTCTCAAGCTGTAAACTAAACCCAGCCCTCTTCATTAGGAAGATACAGTGTTTTTAGATTGTTTTGATGTGGTCGGGCAGCAGACGGACCATTGGCTAAGCATTGGAAAGAGCAGACAGACAGACAGTCCAAGCGGTTTAGCCTTGTTTAAAATTATTAATCCACTTCTAATTCCAGCTGGCCCCCTGGCAGCATAGAACCCTATCAAAAAAATCAGCGCCTCCATTGTGAGGCCTGGCAGAAGGGGACTGGGCGTATTTTTTCTGCTCCAATCAGTTTCTAGAGGTTGGGCGATTAAAAAAAAGAATCTCAAACCCCTCCTTTCTCGCACAGCGGGAGAATAACGGAATCATTAATTCCCCATTAATTTCAGAAAAAAAACGAAATGTCGACTCGATGTAGTGCCTTACACAAACTAAAGAGACATGAGTGACAGACAGAAGCGACAAGTGCTTTGTGGTTGACCAGAAAGTGTTGCAGGGCAACATTCAAAAACTCTTCATATCTTTTTTTGGGGGGAAAACAACGTAATACGATGTTTACCATTCAACATAACTAGAAAACCTGAAAATACAGCCCGTTATAGTCCTTTGGGTGCACAGAAGCATGACTTATGGTCATTTCAACAATTTCATAAAAGCTCGTCTTTTGGGGTGTTTGGGTACTTTCTGTTTTTCAGTTTTGTAACAATGCTCTTTAAATAAGACTTTTTTTAAAATGTATTTAAAAGGAACTTGGTTGAAGCACTTAAGGAGGTGTAGTGTCTGTTTGAGGCTGATACATGAAGATACATCAGGGGTCATCATGCGCAGTCGCAGCAGTTTGTAAGTTTTGAAAAAGATGATGTCTCAGTTGTCAGACGTCAACAATTACACTCAGTTTGACACGTACATTTCTATTCAAACATACACTCACAAACAAGAGACAACATAATCTAATCAAGGTCTTTAACTCTGAGTTAACTATATCACAATTGTAATCACAATGAGGTGAATTCAGCTGATTGCCAGGATTTGCAATGTAAACTCCTGTATTTATAACAGGAAATAACCTGTTGGTTACAGCTCGTGCAGTTTGTCATGAGATTTTGGTGACAGTCCCTCTTGACATGTTAAGTCATTTAGCCGTGTTTGTAACCAATTCACCTGCCGCATGGACACAAAGTTTTGTAAATGAAACATTAAAGTGCTAATGGCTAATTCTTATATCACATATGACTGACGTAATGTTTTTCTATGACAGGTTCACATTATCCTGTGCACGCTGTTCATAGATACGAGGACGTTCCAGTCTGCTAACCTCACATACAGCAGGGTGGACGAGGCAGGCGGGGGTTTATGGGGGGTGGGGGTGGGAGGGGGGCAATGTCAAATCTTTGAGGGGACAAAGAGGAGGTTCTGCTCCGTCTCTCCCAATGTAAACACCATACAGCAAGCCCGCTAATGCACGAGCACCCAGCAAGTGGATGGGGTTTGATTAGGAAGCATGGCCGGGCCCCAAGTGTGGGCCCCTATCATCACCCACTCATGAACACACACACACACACACACACACACACACACACACACACACACACACACACACACACACACACACACACACACACACACACACACACACACACACACACACACACACACACACACACACACACACACACAGGGCCATTATAGCTGTCTCTGCTCAGAGTGACAGCCTTTCATATCCGTCCGTCTCCAAGCCAAGTGGTTATCATCTATGCACCCAACCATTAGGAAATGTCACAAACACACAAGCTGACGCACACACATGCTAGTGCACGCACATGCACGTAAACACACACCTTTTTTTTTTTTCAGGAAATGAGGTCCAATTAGATGTAATCAATGGCGGATAAGTAAAAAATAGCATTTCAAAAAAATTCAATGCTTTTAATTTTTTTAATTGATTTTCCACTAATTTCTGTCTCTCTGTCTCTCTCTCTCTCTGTCTCTCTCTGTCTCTCCTGCTCTCTCTCCATCTCTTTGAGTGACTTTTGAGCGCTCTGAGATTGACAGAACAAAAGAGATTGTTGTGGAGATGCTAATTATTTAATGAATTCTTTATTTATTTTAAAAGTTCCCTGGGTGGCGATGTGCCTAGAATGTTACAGTAGATGGAAAATTACAGGCTGGAAGACAGTGAGTGACACATGAACAGAGGCACAGGGGCAGGGGGTGGGCCGTGCCATCCAAACATGCCCATGCCCTTAAAAGCCATGGCGACCCCCCCATCCTGCCAGATCCCCCACCCCTCCCGATCCCCTTCAACCCCTCCCCATCTCCATTTGCCACATTCCATTTCAACAAAAACTGCCATATTAATCATGTGTGCTCACTTCAACTCCAGCTTCAGTGTTTGTTTTTTTTTATATATAAAAGACTCCGTTCAAAAGTTCCAATTTTCCAGAAACAATCCTTAAAATGACAACAAATGACAACCAATTTACCTCAGCAAGGGGCCACATGTCCACTACAATGAATGCAAGCCTCTAAAATATCAAAATGATGTGTCCTCTTCCCCCACCCCAAAAACCGATAAGTAGGGCATGGGGAGAGTAGGCCACTAAAGACCGGGTCGTTATTGATTCGACAAGTGAGTGAATAATTCATCTCTGGCGGCAGGCATCAGCTGGGACGGCAGTTTACGACCACTACTGTTACTATATGTATCCCAAATCTGACCTTTCTTTCTAGTCTTCCACCAATCATTTATGCAGTCTAATGCTCCAATACTGTATAACCCATGCCCCACCTCTGTCAGCCTTCCTCTTATGGTCTCCAGTAATCATTCCAAATGTTCCATTCAATTCCAGATTTTGTATGATTTCCTCAGCCAAGTGCGGCTTAATTTACGATCATTTCCAGCTTCCCTGTAGCTCTTGGCCAGCAGGACACAAGGACAGCTTTATGCATGGGTGTAATTCACACACTCATTGGCACCGGCTCCAGCAACTGCCTGCTATACAGGAAAACTGATTTACACACTACCTCCGCAATAGAAGATATAAGAAAACCGATAGTTTGATTGGCTGAGTCATGTTCGAAGCTGTTGCCTGCTAAAAACAGATGTGACTGCTGAGCTGTTAATATAAATCAGACATCCTCATTCGTGCCAGTACTATACTGCTTGGCACATGAATAACTGCTAGTTAGTCAGCGGTTACGACATGCACAGTAGTGCAAATCTGCTATAAGTCAATCTTGTTAGTGCTAACAAAAACACAGGGGAGATGAAAAACAGTCCTTGTGGTGGTAACCTCAGTGAAAGGTCATAGGCTGATTCCAGGATTTAACTCACTAATGCCCAGTGACCATCTGAGACTAACAAATCACTGACCCAGCCATCACTTCAGCTCCTTCTTGATTTCTTTAAACAAGTATCACTTGAACGCCATAACCATACAGTTGCATTCACACAGGTTATTCCAGTAAAATCTGAATGGCATCAACTCTTTGACACACACAGACCTTATGAGAAAATTATGCTGAGCCACCCTGAACCTATCCCCATCTGTATACAATAAAAAAGAGCTCCTGCAATTTATTCTACAATAAAGGAACAGTCGTCATCTTGAATAGAGCTCTCGGGGTGTGTTGAACACAGAAAGGCAGAGTTAGTTTCAATCTGTACTCGGACTACCTGCTGAGTTACCAGATCCCCAGCGAGTGTGAAGTCAAGCAGACTGCTTCTCTGACTCACGCTGCCTGCCACCACCTCCACGCTGCATAATGATTTATTCCCTGACAGCAAGACGTTGGGACTGTAAGATTAAGACGCGTTCCGCAAGATGCCTGACACTGATCACCTGGTGGAAGGCATGAAAGACAAGTGTTTCAGCTCACATACACATGTGAGCTCTAGACCCACTGCTTGTGGTTATTGAGATGTTGTTACATTTATCCATGTGCAGTTTATATATGCACACATGGACATGCACACATAGCCTGCCTGTCAGTAGGTCAAGGCACCGTAAAGAGTGTCAGAGCAGGCAGAAAGATGATGAGTTATGTGCTTTAGCTGTCCTGTGACCTTTGCCTTTAGTCCATATGATATCACTCAAAGAGGAGGAAACCGCGGGACACCTCAGTCCCAATTCTGCCACTCTGAACCTGCATACAAGACTCAGACTATCTGCATTTTGGGGGCACATGCAGAGGGTCTACTCATCGGACTTACTATATAAGGAGTAAAATTATCCTTGAGAAAGATACTAGAGAGCAGATGTATGGCTTGAAAAATCTCTTTTTTACTTTCTTTCTTCCTTCTTTACGCACACACAGACACACACAGACACACACACAGACACACACAGACACACACACACACACACACACACACACACACACACACACACACACACACACACACACACACACACACACACACACACACACACACACACACACACACACACACACACACACACACACACACACACACACACACACACACACACACACACACAGGGAACTCCAAGTTTCCATTCATGCTTCTCATTATCGGGGCATGTCGGTATTTTATGAGGCCGTGTAAACCGCTGAATTACTGCACTTTAAAATGCATCCTGACACTATTACGCGACCATGTTGATGGAAAGGCCTTTCATTGCTGGAGCGAGGACCTAAAATGGTGGACGACAAAAGAGCATGACTTGTTAATTATTTTTAACTGCCGGATAAAAATGATTATGAAGTAAGGCAGGATACACAAATGGCCGAGGCCACATCATAAAGTTACCTCCAGTCTTTGGAGAAAAACTCGCTTTAGTTTTGTCAGGTTTTCTTGTTTGTTTAGAAAGAAGCAAAATATATTTTCTTCTCAAGAATGCATGACTTCTCAATCTGTTAACAGATAATAAAATGGGAAAAAAAGGTTCTTCATTAAATCAACAATGGTATATTAAGTGGTAATGAAAAACACATTAAAATGAGTTAACATTTTTTCAATTCCTTCTGACATGATATTAATTACAGTAATAAGTGAAATTATTCATCCCCATTGTCTTTTAAATTTAATAGACAAGCATTTAATTAAGTGATTCTCTCATTGAGACACACACAGTGCTTCTGAGACATATCAGTGGATTTTTTAAACGAGTGTGTGTGTGTGTGTGTGTGTGTGTGTGTGTGTGTGTGTGTGTGTGTGTGTGTGTGTGTGTGTGTGTGTGTGTGTGTGTGTGTGTGGGTGTGTGTGTGTGCGCGCTCCAACCAACCACTGCCAGAATGGCTTACTGATTGTTTTCTCTTTCTTGCATAAATGCACTGATCAAAAAACATTATTACAGATAGTTGTCATCATAAAGTCAAAAAACATTAAGTCCAACCATTTTCAGCTCATTAAAAAAATGCAGGTATTCATCTACGATACTGCTAACTAACAGAGTAATTCATGTACACTTATCTCAAACATACTGTACGTGCAAACAACGTACAACGACATGGGGAAATGTTAGGATACTCAAAATTTGCTCTGCAGTTATTTCGTGATATATGAAACTGGGATCCTTTCGGTTCTTACATAGATAAGTTAACAAGTGGGTCTCTCGCTCACACACAGACACACACCCTCCAGTACAAATTATAACGCTCATATGCTTTATTTGACCAGTGCTACCATCAAAGCAGATTCCAATCTTTCCGTCTCTGCAGTTTACCCTGGGGTTTGTGTGGTTTGTGTGTGTGTGTGTGTGTGTGTGTGTGTGTGTGTGTGTGTGTGTGTGTGTGTGTGTGTGTGTGTGTGTGTGTGTGTGTGAGTGTCAGTGTGTGTGTGTGTGTGTGCGTGTGTGTGTGTGTGTGTGTGTGTGTGTGTGTGTGTGTGTGTGTGTGTGTGTGTATGACTGTGTGCATGAGTTTGTGCATGTACATGTTTGCATGCGTGCATTCTTATTTCTGTTAGCAGTGCATGCATGCATGCGTTTGTGCACATATGTTGCATGAGCATCTATCAAAGAGCCACAGTGGCAGTATAGCTGAGACGGAGGCAAGCTGTTGGTCGGCAGAGTGGTGACAATAAAAGGTGGCAGACCAGTCAAAACAAGCCCTGTTCTTCCAGGCTGGGCCAAAGTGTTGCTGAAGAGGTTCTTTTGAGGCACCCTTAATGTGGTAAAGTGATCTCCTCCTCAATTGGGACACTCCAAGAGGCCATCCCTGACAGCCAGAGCAAAGCAAACTCCCTCCCCTCTCCCTCAGCCTTGTCAGTTTTCATCTAACCCCCCTGGGCCTGATCCTGTGGGTAGATATCCCCCAACATACAGACTTCTACAGAGCAAAAAATATGTACTTTCGTCAACATAAAATATTAGACAGTACTCTTCTTTATCTCTAACTTTGCAACATCCCCCCATTTGTTTAGCTAACCATCTGCATACTTTCAGATATTCTGAATGCAGCTGAATCTATATTTGGCTTTTTGACAACACATTTCCCTCACCTTTACATCGACAATTGCTCTCAACATCTTAGCGGCTCTTTATTCATCATCCGTGGTGTGGATGTGGCCTAGGTTGCGAAAAAGCCAGACAGTGCTCAGAACACGACAGCAGAGCCCAGTTGGCGTCCTGACAATTTGGCCGACAATACCAGCAGACTTAGCACTCACTTTTTACAAGAGCTGCCTCAAATTGCTTCTCTCATTCTCTCTCTGCGGCACTCGCAAAAGAGAAAGTGGCAAATTGAAACTGAACTTTATTGGAGGCTGTAGCCAGACATAGTTGGTAATAAGTACGCTTGCTCTGATCCAAATAAATAATCACCATCAAAGGATACCGTCTAAAACACAGATTTGACCATTCTGGCTAACTCTTCGTAAAGCCTCTAAAGAGGAATGGCACTTTGGGCTCAACTTAAATGAAAGGGGGGTTCTTTTCTTCTTCTCACTCTATTCTAACTCTTCCTCTTTTCTCTCTTTACTTCTTCTTCTTGTCTGTTGAAACATGTGGTCAGCTGTTATGCTTCCATGTGGTCAGATGATCAAAGCTGGGGAGCAGCAGTAATTGTCCCCTGCTGAAGCCCTGCCCCGGCTGGGATCAGGATCCCAGCAGGTGGGGGGGACAGCCATGAGAACGGAGGGAGAGGGTGGAGGAACGCAAGAGGCCCTGCCTGGCAGAAATAAAGACTTCCTAAGGGCTGCTCTCTGACAACAGAGCCCCAAAGGGAGAGTGAAAAATGAAGCCTCCACACATTCGGAGGGGTTTTCACTCAGGGAAAGGGGCCGCCATCGGGGTGAACATTAGAGAGAGAGGGCAAGATGGAAAGCATAAGAGAATAGGATTATAATATTTGCTCAGAGCGAAGAGGAACAATTGTGTGCCCATTTCACAGTGTCCTTAGAACTGAGCCTGTGTCGAATCCAAGAAGGATTTTTTTTTTTTTGATGGTTAATGAAATATGGATGCTGTTTATTTCACCTGCTAACCCTGACTTCTCTGGTCAAACACCTTCCACTGGCTAATGCTGGCAAAATAAAAAAAAAAAGAAAAAGAAAAACTACAGAAATATACTTGGCAGCCTTTCTTGTACAACACACAAATACATGAGCCACTGACATGGACGTAAACACAAGAAAAGTATACTCTTTCCCCTCACAAGCAAGCCAACAAACACCTTATTACCATACACAAACAAAAAAACACACAAACATACACTGAGGTGGGGAAAGACCATGCATACCTCGGCCGGTCAGTGTTTACCTGAAGACCAGAGGGAGCTGTGAAAGCTCACAAGTCGGGCTACTTTGCATGTACGTGGGAGCCCGCAAAACACTTCTCACTGCTGTCCGTCATTTTGATTGCCCAGCACGACTCCTCCGCCCCAAACCTCCCAACACCCCCACCTCGCTACAACCCCCCGCCCCCCCGGGCCAGATGGCTTTTTTTTAACTGTCTGTGGGCTCTTGCACCTCTGCTCTACCACACTAAATCCCTGAGATGGCTGGGTGGAGTGGAGGGTTTGGGAGCTCTGCTCGGACAAATGGTTCGGAGGTAGCAGAGCAAATAAAACGGATTAAGAGGAGTCTTTTCACAGATACTTCAAAACTATTTTGGCGCTGAGCCATGGACACCCCCCCCCCCATACTCCCCCTCGAAAGGAGGAAAAATCAGACACCCACAAAGACATTTTCAGGGCATACAGACCTTGTCTTTGGGGGATCTCAGATGGAAAGATTTTTGCATGTGCTGCATTATATATGGATCAGAAATACTATTTAACCCAAGTCAGACATAACGCAATCCATTCATGACTATATATGAAACTACAACAGAGCTATCTATATACTGTATTTGCACATTATTGCTGCAGCCCTTGAGGATTTCTACTTTTTATGTTAATCTAACACAGAGTCAGATCAAAGCACATACGGTGGCTGCTAATGCATATGGAAGTGCTCAGGAATTTAATTCTAGTAGTACAACCATGGCATAATGCAAAAACAGAAGAACCTCAACCTCATACCTCAGCCCATTAGTCATCTTCAAATTTGCATTATGGGAAAAATCCTAATGTATACATTTTCTGACTAACTAAGTGTTTTATGCCCTGTGAGTATAAATATAAAGCTGCTGTTGACATAAAAAAAAAAGAACTAAATGCACATTTCTTCAGAGCATAATGACATATGCACATCCATATGAGGACTGTCATTTTCATAAAAGCACCAGCTTGACATTGATTGAATGCTTTCAATTTTCTTACTGGAGTTTAAACAGTTTTTCTTTCTTATTATCTAGAAATATTTTAAAGCATACTTTGAATCATGCGAACACTCAAGTGGAATACAGCCAGTCAGAATGCATAACATTAATGGAAAGTAATATGAAGGAAATCTAAATGTCACCTTTTGGCTCAATCCAGGCAAAGGTTAGATTCTTGACTCCCCGCTGTCTCCTGTCATTAGGTTGCTTGGCAACGGGCTACAAGCTATAATTAGCTTAGCAAAATTAAGATTTCCATTTTGTTAACACAAAAACACTTATCTGAAAAGTGTCACATGTTCACTGAAAGAGATTCCAAAAGCATGCATTGAAATATGAGTGATTTTTCTTCTTTTTTTTTTGAAGACTTGGCACGCTACGCTGTCACCACTGAGTGAGATGTACAAGTGCAGCTGTTATAGCATACTTAATGAAAAATTATAAGATGGGGCATGATATCACCCTGTGAGCATCTGTCAAGTGTTATTCTCATATGTTTGAAGCATACTAATTTCCAAACGGTCCTACAGTCCCTCCATCCCATCGTCCTCTTCATTATGCCTGCATACCTCCAGCAAGGGAAATTCCTTGAGGAGCGATAAAACATTTATTTCTCCCGACAAACTTCTTGTACGCACCCACCTACACTTTCATAAAGTCACAGGGCAGTAGTTGAGTGCTTTCATTCAATGTGGCTCAAAAACTGTAATTTCAATCAATTCTGTGTCCCTCTGCAAGGCAACAAAGCAGCAAAGCAAAGACGTTCACACCGTTGATGCAGTGTACCGCACTTCACCTCATGTCTTGACTATAGTAGAGCCAGTACATTCACCCTTTGTCTATAATCCAGACTACCATCGTTTCATCCATCAGTGTATCACTGCATCCTACAACCGCCCCCCATCATGGAGCCAGACATCTAGTTATGACTTAAAACGGAGGGCAGCGGAGGGCAGCGAAGCCCGGCTCCTGCTGACGTGTTACCAGGCAGCAACGACAGGGTCACCAGGATCACTCAATTAGCAGGGGTGACAAAAGACCCAGCAGGATCCAGCCCAGCATCCCCCAATGCTGACAGAACATCAGCCATCACAAGCAGGGACCTGCCTGCTGCCACTAACCTGTGTCAGAGATGTCACCAGTGCTTTTCAATTGACGCTACTTCAGTCATATCAGAGCACCTTCATAGACCACCGGGGTCCACCACAGAACCACAGGGGGCATTTTCTACCAGCGGCCAGCAAACTGTACAACTCCTTTCTCTTCTGCAGGAACAAAATCTGACACAACAGAAACTTAAAAACAATAATACATTTTAGGGAAATATATTACAATTAACAATATTACTTTTCATAATATATCATGTGCATAATTACCTTTAATACCATGTGCAAAATCAATTGTATTACTTTTTCAGTATCATTGCAAATATTTTCAATATTCTCCTGCACACAAATAGTTTTATGTGCTGACTTATTGACTGAATGTATCTTACTTGTATTCTATTAGGCACTGGTGTTAAGATTAGTCCTTAGACACTTTACATTTGTGACTTTTTTTGTAAATGTTTTACAGGTTTATTCTGTCACTGCAACAAGAATTTCCTTCAGGGTTAATAAAGTTCCTTCTTATCTTATCTGAACGTCGAGATCAACGCCGATATCAATGTGTTTACATTCATGCCAAAACATCTTAAATAAGTGTCCTTCATGAATGGTCTTGTCAACTCCCTGAACATTATTTAGATCATTAAATCAGAAAATGTGCTCAATTTCAAATCTATTGAAATTTGTAGAATGACCTCCTTGTCCAGACTTAAATATTACATTTAGTGAAGACTTTGTAAGAATTAAATGAAAGGTATTAAGAGTATTTATTGGCAAAACATGGCTGCTTCACACACATCTTCAACCTGGCAGCACAGGAGATCTACACAATACAATCAACACAGTTTCAAAACTAGGGTCACCAATTCAGTATCCAACCAAATGTCTCTGCATCTGTTCCTCAATTATGGAGTTTAATAACGGACATATAATGATGCCACAGTGTAGTTGACCTTTGACCTTTTGTATATAAAATGTCATCACTCCATCATTTTATCCTATTAGACATTTGTGTGAAATATTGTCATAATTAGCATATGAACTATTGAGTTATGGATTAAAACACATCTCAGTGGTCACAGTGACCTTGACCTTTGACCTCCAAAATCCAATCCATTCATCTATGAGTCCAAGTGGACATTTGTGCTAAATTTGAATCTTGAGATATCATGTTTACAAGAATGAGACGGACGAATGAGACGGACGAATGAGACGGACGAATGAGACGGCGAATGAGACGGCGAATGAGACGGACTGATGGTCAGTACGAAAACATAATGACCCTGGTCACGTCTGTCACCGGCACGTAGGTAAAATAAAAAAATAAATAAAAAAAGTGACATTGACACAGTCCAAATAAAAAGCATATTTAATCCACAATGACGTCGAAGAAAAGTGATTCAATTCAATTTTATTTAAAGTGCCAAATCATAACATGTGATAAATTCTCACATTTCAAAAGCTAACCTGGGAACAAGACACATCTGCAAGTTCATGTACTATTTGCTCCGATTGATGTGACTGGTCACCTTCTTGCTCAGACAGATTTCCAGCCGGCCTAGCCAATCACAACTGTCCCTGTATCCGGACCCTCAATCTAATACGGGCGTCAATCTAACAACTTGCAGTCTTTGCGCTTTACTCAAAATTTGTCATTTTTGGCTTGGGTGAGGAAAGTCAATAAGCAGCACTTGCCCCTCCCTCACCACAACTGGGGTGCCCTTGAGCAAGGCCCTTGACCTCAGCTGCTCCAGTGGAGCTGCTCAGTGGCCAGCAGATCAGACTGTGCTTGTACTGGGCAGCTTCCAGGTGTGACTGTGTAACTGTGTGAATGTGATTAAGGCGTTTCTGAGTAAATAAAGGTTTGAAAATAAATAAAAATCCAAAAGTTGTCAATATCGATCTATCATATCTATCATATAGGTCCAATCTTCATGTTAATCCAAAGTCCTGCATGCTATCACCACAACATACAGCAGTGTGCACACTTTTGTGCAGGTATCTGAATGCGCACACATCCAGTGCGTATGTGTTTTTGTATTGGTCTGTTCGTTAGACAGAGGATGAGAAAAAAGTAGACTGTCAGTCTGTCAAGCCATCTGTGTGCGTTTCCCCTTCATGGCAACCTGCCTGCCTGCATTTCTCCCCCCTTACTGTCCTATTTGCAGCAAAATGACTCCTGTCTAGATCAGTGTTCGGGATATTCCTTGCCGCAAAGAAAAGACATAACAGCCCAATGTGTGTTTTTGTGCATTCCCTGTTGAATGGATGCTTTTGAGTTGAGGGTGCTGCAGGTTGAAGAGATAGAGGTGTCAGAGAGAATGGCAGCATTGTTAATTAAAACATTCCCCTTGATGGGTCTCCACCTCAACTACGATATCTAGGGCAGTAGTGAAATAAAATAGATGCCTTTGATTGAAGAATAACACACACACACACACACACACACACACACAAGCTCACACTCAAGAGTACTATACTGAAACAGCGATGGAAATAAAAAGATTTAGACTTTAAAAAGAAGACAACTCTCTTGAGTCTTTCAAAGGCTTTGTCTGTGAGTGTGTGTGTGTGTGTGTGTGTGTGTGTGTGTGTGTGTGTGTGTGTGTGTGTGTGTGTGTGTGTGTGTGTGTGTGTGTGTGTGTGTGTGTGTGTGTGTGTGTGTGTTTGTGTGTGTGTGTGTCTGTGTGTGTGTGCGTGTGTGTGTGTATGGTTCTAGGCAAGCCCTGAATCCAATGGAGAGGTTTGGGGAAGATGATAAGACTCTTTAAGCTTCCAGCATCCTTGAAGTTCTTGTATTCAGTGCTTTCCCTCAGTGATCACTGTCACTCACTTCCATCCATTCAGACAAAATTGATATTTTTTCTAGAACATTCACACCAGTAATAACACTAACCACAACGACAAGGAGGGCAAAGAGTAAGGGGTGGCAGCTGCTGTTGCTAGGGAAAACATATTGCTAAAGTCCATAATGTTGCCTCTTTCCTGCCATTTTATTCTCTCCTATTCCAAGGTAGAAGAAGAAGGAGTTGAGACAGTAAACACAACAGTTATCTGACTGATTGACTGAATACTGAAACGGGCTTCATTGAAAACCAAAAGATAGCAAGTGAGCTGCAGGAAAGCTGGTAGAGAGAAGAGGCTTTCAAATGAAAACATGGAATAGAGGTGAAGAACTCCATTTTATCCTCAAGTGTAAGGCATTTGACGTTGCAAAATTTGAAGACCCAAATGCAAGACAAACAGTAGGTCACAGCAGTTCAACAGCTGACACCCACAGTTTAAACAGACCTCTACAGCTGCTCTCATTCAACACACAAATACAGCCATCAGTGATAAAGTCAAATAAGCACGCCTCAGAGACCAATGAACTTTGTGTCTCCACTCATTGCATTTGCATGGTGCAATTTAAATTCCAGGTTTGTTTTTCTTCTCAGACCTCCTCCTCCAAGCTCTCATCATACACCAAGCTGGTATTACAAGTTAGCACTTCACTAATGGTTCCCTTTTGGTGCCCATTAATTGCCCAATGATTATCTTTACACTCTGCAAACAGTCACACGTCACCTTGCGTCACCACAGGGCCAACAAACTGGCCAATGAAGGGCCGATTTGGAGGGTAGGGGCTGGGAAGAGCAGATGCAGGCTGATAAAAGAAATGCCTTGATTCAGTTGGTCATTGAAATAACTTAATCCAAAGGCTGAAAGTAGATGCTTTATAGGAGAAGGAGGTTAAAGAGTAGAATGGTTGTACTGTCAACACTAACATATATAGCATATATATATATATATATATATATATATATATATATATATATATATATATGCAGCACTACCAAACTCAAATTCATAGAGGTTATTCATAAATACAAACAAATCTGGTCATATACAGAAATATAAAAACAACTAGTATTACAAGAGTTGCATGATATAACTATTTCTGGGCGACCAACGTCCGGGCACAGTGACTCCCTGGAGTCAATGTTTTAAGTTAAAGGAAAAAACAAAAGTACAGCTTTAATTTCACTCCTGTGGAGAGGTATGACAAAGGCAGTGGACAGGGTTTTCGACACCTCTATCTGTTGACTCTACACGTGTGTAGTGTTTAATTAGCTGAAATCCAATTGAGGGATATGGCTTCCTGTTAAGACAGGTGCAGAGGGTTGAAATAAACAGCTTACTAGACTATTAAACACTAAAGATGCAGCCTACAGCCTATAGGAAGACAAATCCCTGACCTTACTGACACACTGAGCAGCAGTCCACTCCTTAGGTGTGACCTGACCTCCGGGAACTGCTTCATGTTTGTTGCTTTAGCTTTGTCAGCTCTATGAAGATACATTTTCCTTGTCATTAAAGCATAGAAAATGGGAAGAGAGACACACATAGAGACGGCAAAAAGTCAAAGGATGAAAGAATAAGAGAGAAAGAACATGCGGGATCAGAGTAAAGACAATTTAGTTCTTATCTCACTTTTATCGTATCTTGCCCACGTTTTATAGGGTAAAAAAAACAGTGTTTTCAAGGAAGATCAGAAAGTGTGGGGAGCATGTGTTTCCAACTAGAATCCCAGCACAGCTGCGCAGGCACAAAACATGGTGTTATTAGGTCATTATGATAGTGATCTCTTTCTCTCATCAAAGCCTCTGTTTCAAAACCACCCACGAGCCAAAGGTGTCAGCTTGTAAAGACTCTCTCCAGAGCTCATCAGACTCTAATCATCTTCCAAGCCCCCTATCCAGCAGACAATTGAAATTCAGTATATACATGATTTAGAACAATTGGTCTGAGAGGAACAACAGTTGGTTGATGCAGAAGGCATGGGCATTTTTGAGGAATAAATAAAGCTGAGTGGTCAATAAAGGCTGATTGGAACATGGCTGAAAACCATGGCAACAGACTCCTTAGTAAACAGTTTATGGAAGCCCAGTAGGAAACCCGGTGGTTGGGTAAAGACAGCCTTGTGCTAATCAGTGCATACCAACACCTCCAGCGCCCAAACCTCCATGAATTTCTCAGAAACAGATGTGTCAACTGTGACGGCCCCTACACTGTGCTGCTGCAGTGTCTAAGCCAATCGGGCCATGTTACTCAAAGAGAATCATTGTATGAATTACAATGTGTGGCTGCATGTGTGCTTAGTGGTGTACAGTATGTTTTAATGCATTCCGACATCCTGTCAAAATCAGAATGCTCTATCTGTTTCTTAATTTATTTTTTTCTAACCTTTACTTATACACATAGTGTCATTCTGTGCGTTTAAATGCACACCAGTAACCCCGGAAATGGCCTTTCCCCGGTTAAGGGAATAATCAGATTTTTTAATTTACCCACGTATACATGAGAGGGAGTTGAATGGGAAAATGACGTGAGTATCTCGACCTCCGTTACAGTAGGTGGCGCTCCACCAACATACAGCTGTTCGGAATACGGATTTATTTTCCGGTTCACCTTTGTCAAAATCACAAGCGGGAGGGGGGGGAGATGGGGTCCAACTTTTGGACAGAACTCCGACAGAAAGGGGTCTTCTTGGTAGTGATGTTACTTGCCATGGCAAAATCGTCCCTCGGTTTAAAGGTAACTCTCTATTCTATTGTTGTATGGTTCTATTTTTTTCACGTTGTTTTCGGTGGCATTGCTTCCTGCTTCCCCTTATTTTATTTCTGGGTCAAAAGCCACAGCCGTAGCTGGGAGGTGGAAGTTCTAAGCCCGGCACAAGAGAAGCACGATAATAATCCGGGTAAAGCGTTTACATGCAAGAGAACTCCGGTTACTAAAGGAGTTATCTAGGTATGTTAACCGGGGTATTAGAACTCCAATTTTATCCGGGATATGGTGTTTACATGGTGTTTGAGAAACTGGAGTATGCCCTGCATCACAACAACACACTGATTGAGACACTGGGTCTCATTCTCAAGAGAGACCTGGTCAAGAAACAACAGCAATATGCAAAGTTACAGATAAACAGGGCATTCATCCAAAGATGAAGTGATAAGTGCAAAAGTGCCAAAGTGGTATTTAAAATTATCAACAAGAGCAGACCCAAACAGACAAAGAAGGACCACTCCTGTATTTTTCATTCATTTTTGCAGTAAGTGAAGGAGCTGAGCTTGCAATGGATTCAAGTCCTGTTTGGCTGGACAAAGGGGGGCAATCCCTAAAGACCCCAGTCTGTCTGGGACTGAGTGATAGAGTTACATCATTGGTCGGAGTGAGTGATGCCGTTTGTCGAGATGGAGCTCCCCCAATATGGTCCTTACCAATTCAAAATGAATCAATGCACGGAGCCAGCTGATTTTTACCTTTTTAGCTGAGTGCCTGGATAACTATATTTCTGTAAGTTAAGCCTTTTGACAGCAAGCATATGCAAGCATAAGCACACGTGTCGTTTTAAGTGATGCAAACGTCTACGTTAACTAATTATTTGCCAGATGGTTGTAAAGTTGTAAAATTCACTTAGAATTCACTGGACAAATGAATGGAAACACAGCTACTGTAGTAGTTTGGCCACAGTTATGCACACTGACAATATAGGATGCATCTGTCAGTCAATATTTATGTATCATATCTGCATATGTTTTCCGATATGCATCAATATGAAAACCTGTTTTAAAGAACATATAATGCAGAAAACATCGCTTAGGTGATTTAAAAATGGCTCTATATAATAGACTGATCCAGGACATACAGTACTATTTATCTATCGATTTATTTATTCTTTATCTCAATGGCCAACAATTGACTGATACTGAACATGATGTTTATTTAACCATTTTATTTCATTTATTCTTTATTTTCTCAGTGTTCATTTAGAATTGGTCAATGTAAAACAATATATATAAAGTATAATAATCTTAAATATTCTTCAATAAAGTTCTTTGTGTAGGAAAGAGGCCTTCTGAGTACTTTTGCAGAGTCATATCAGTGTAAAATTGGTGCATAATCCCCATAGAATAAGACTATTATTATTCATTCTGGCTCAAAAATTCATTCCATTGATGCTTAGGAGACTTCCTAGGGCTTGGAAGGAGACCCCCCCCCCCCCTTTACCCCCCCTTTTCCTTCCTTCTTGAATTACTTTATTTCTTTTTTGCTATTAGTAAATTAGTTTTATTGTTTTATTTTTTGTCTGACATTGGTTGTTGAGAGGAATGCCGTGATTCATGTTGGGGTTTTTAGTTTTTGTCTCTGTTCTTTTTCACTTTGAAGAAGACACACTGTACAGCTGTTCTTGTGTACTTGTCTGCAAAGTTTAATTTTTAAAAAATGGGGAAAAAAAGATCTACCCCATAGTAGTAATCGATTAATTTCCCCCCTCTATAATTAAAACGGTATCGTTCTTACGAATTCCATATCGGTGCGGCTGCCCTAGTCTTGTGAATCTTTGTGCAAGTGCAACCTGTAAACAAAGAGGTCAAACCTTCACATCATAAAAATAAAAAATGTCCAGTGGGCTCTGACATAACTGTTTTTTCTATAAGAATGATGCTAAATATTACATTCCTGTGGAAAATCAAGCAGTTTCTTCTTTGCCTGAAAAATCCAAAGAAGAGCACATGGAGAGGAAAATGTGAGATATACTTAAAACTATAACTTCAATGAGAAGAAAAAAGGGTATCTTGACCTATCTGCCGACAGTGAGGAGTCATGTTGTTAAATATAATGTTGCTGTGATCAATAAGCCAGCAGCAAGAAAGACCAACGCAATCTTACAAGGTGCAATACAAACACAGCTCATCTAATCATCTCCAGGTTTGCAGCCCAACACAAACCTTTAGACCAGCTCTGAATCAAAGACCATCACTCTCTAACAGCCAGACTGACACAACACAGCATACGTGCATGCATGTACACACACAAAGACATGCACTCACACGCACGGATAGTCGTCCATGAGCAACTTTTAACCTCAGCCACAGCCAGCTCTTTTCCCAATGTAACCTATAATGTATAACTCTCTCCTATAATCTATCAAAATAATCATCCGCTGGGGCAACTGGAGAAACGTGGCGGTGACATAACACATTTGAGGTCAAGGGGAATCATCGTTCAGGGACTACTTCGTACCATAAGTTGTCGACAAGCTGCAGCTCTGGATGGTAAGGTGGCTGTGGTGGAAGAGAAAAAAAATGGTGGTGGTGGTGGTGGGGGGCTGCCAGTGCAGATGCCCGCAGACAGACCGCCTTGCCTGAGAGACACGAGAGCTGCCGGAGCCTCAGACAGCTCTCTCCATCACCCCCTCCAAATCCCCCTCCCCTCCCATTGCCATCTGTGAAACACACACACACACACACACACACACACACACACACACACACACACACACACACACACACACACACACACACACACACACACACACACACACACACACACACACACACACACACACACACACACACACACACACACACACACACACACACACACACACACACACACACACACACACACACACACACACACACACACACACACACACACACGGCACTACTAACTAAGAGGCCCAGGGACACTTAGCCCTGTTAGCAGCCTTACTAAAGACCACTGTGCTGGGTAACTGCTGACATGCTTTAAAAAGACTAAGAGAGAGTGAGAGTTGGTAAAGAGGGAGGGAGGGAGGCAGGCAGAGCTGCTGAGCCAGATGGTTGGTCTAAGCTAAGCTAAGCGCCGAAGGAGATTGAGATACCAGCCAGGTGAATTCGCCTCTCGATTTTTATTTTGACAGGTGGGCAGAGAAGAGCCTTCTGGGGTTGACAGTGCTGCCATGCTTTCAATAAGCAGCGCTGTGCATGTATGTGTCCTACCGTGTGGCATGTGTAGCTGCACCAAGGGTGCGACCATTTTTGTGTGTGAATATGAGTGTGTATCTGATTTTCTGTATCTGTGTGTCCATATGGGAAGTGAGTGTGTGTGTATGGTCACATTTTGTTTATTTTTCAATGCATGTGTGTGTGTGTGTGTCTCATGTATGGTAAGCCTTGGTGGTTTAGCCCTGCACTTGCATCAATTACAGCTGATGGTGTTGACAAGTTTAATGACAGAGTTATGACCTCTAATGTCACAGAGAGGACTGTACTGTTTTTCAGGACTCCTCTCGTATTCTTTCTTCTCTCTTCCCTGTTTGCTATGTCTGTTTTTCCCTGTCGCCTTTTTCCACTCTTTGCTTCTATGTCTCTCCTTTCCTCCCGTCCGTTGTCAGCTTACTCACCACTCCAAGTCACCTGTATGTCTGCCCTTTCTCCAGCTTCCTCCACTACTCTCTTCTCCCTTTAAGTCCACTGTGCCCACAAGAGTCAGAGACTATTGGGTTAACCACTGCATGGTGTTCCTAATTGTTCACATTTGAACCACAAGGCTCCTACTTGATTTCATGACAGATAGCAGTAGGTGATACCTTTAAGCTGATCCTGTCTTACTTCCCTCCACACCTCCTGCTGCCATATAGCTCTTCTCCTTTGTCCCTTGTTTTGACCGATTACGACAAAGTGAACACACCATAAGGAGCAGCATTTGGTTAATAAATATAAGGAAATTCCATAGAAATACAGCTACAGAATCAGCTACTAATTCAGACTTTTTCAGTCAAATGGCTTTACTGTTATGATGTCTAAGAGTGTTTCTTTCTCTTTTGTACCCAGATTTGGAACGTCAGTGTATTCTTGTTAAATACATTTGAGGTTCACTATTACACAGGAAATTCTTGTTGACTGACACCAAATGCATATTGTAAGATTATTTAAAAATAGTCAAAAGCAATACATTATTTGGGGAGATTTATTACTTTTTGAATACTGGAGGATACCCCAAAGTGTATTGTGTTTATGTCCCAGACTTATCCACAGTGTGTTCAAAGAGGCTCTGTGTATACAGATCTTATATTTGGGTCTCAGTATTTCCACTATATCCTGTTGATGGTAGAAAAGGTGAAATGGAATTTAATCTGGTAAAATAATAAATATTTCTGCACTTGAGTACGTCACGACAACTGTTGCAGACAAAAGCAACAATAAAAAAATATGGATTAGCTTTTATCACATTGTTCGGATTTAAGGACCAAACCCTTAACTCAACTCCTACAGTACAGTTTTCAAGCTGGCTAATTCCTATATCAGTGAGTCATTTCCCACTTGATTGTACACATGGTGTTGAGTATTTGAGTTAGGGCAACTGGCCTTGAGCTAAATGAGCCCGCAAAGTCTACAGTTATTCCTGTAGTAATTGTCTACTGTTAAAATAAGGAAAGGATTTCGATACATTTTGACTGTTTGAAAATGTATTTAAAAGCAATCTTAATCGTCTAACAGCTGGCAGCCACTGTATCGATCTGGGATGCGGAATCAAATCTGCCATTAATAATGAATGATAACACTTGGAGAGGTAAATGCATTTTGGGATCCCTTCAGTGATTGGAGACAGTGCGGATTTGTTCATAGAGGATAAAAGTGCTCTTGCACAGATGAGCACACACACACACACACACACACTCTGTAATGCATCCAATATGTGGAGCTATTGGCCAACGCTCTGGTAGGCAAAGCTACATGGCACACAGAAACCTGCACGCGAATCTCGAAACATCTATCCAATCAGCATCTTGCCTGGCTCCAGTGCCAGCAGGCCAATCAAATGCCATACATGTAGCCCCCCTCCCCCCCTCCCCAGCAGAAACAGACACATATCTACAGTAAACACACGCATCAATCCAGCTGTGATTCTTGGACATAATCCAAGTTGCCTGTCTGGTGTGTGGTGCAAGGTGGTGTCTGTGTGTGTGAAAGAGATGATCTTCAATCATCAAAAAAGAGGAGAATGATATCGGTGATCACTGTTGCCCACATGTAAAACAGACAGGTGTATACAAGTGAGTGTTAGAAAACTAGAGAGAGACAGTAAGTGAGGGAGATAAAACGTGACTGAGAGCGAAAGAAAGGCAGGCAGTCATTGAATCATTCTCACACAGAGAGCTTTGGCCCAGATCAGCCAGAGAGATAAAGGAAGAGGATTACACTGGATGAAAAACTTGGAAGTATCCTGAGTGTCCTCTGACTCTCTGCCACTTCTACAAAGTCACCTCTGACAATAGAACTATCTGTTAGCAGTGGGATAGATCAGAAAGACACAAAGTACATTTAGGAAGTACCCTGTAGTGATGTGGAGGCCATTCAAATGTCCCAAATCAAACATAAGGAGATGTAGTTTGTGGAGTTGACCAAGCATGTTCATGAGGAAACGGGGAAAACTGGAATAATTTGCCCATGATATGGTTGATTAAGAGTGCAGGCAGGACTCACCTGTGGTACAGAGAGTCGGTTCGATGATATCAAGAAGTGTACATGCTGCAGGGAGACAATCAGTGTCTGTTGGGGTTAAGAACAAAACAAAATTATAATTAGTTTCACATTGAAGAGATTGTTTTACAGTATGGGTCTTATTTTCATTGCTTGGGACATCATTTTTATTAGTTTATATAACGTTTAATTTATCAAAATAATTGCTAAAATTTGGAAATAAAGCAACTTTGCTACAACAAATTTCACAGAACAAGAATTATCAGGCTGGTTGTATTCAAACACTTTTGTTTTGAGTAAAACCCAAGAAGTGAACATACACAAAATGTTGCTGACAATGCTGACAGTTTGCTGTTGAATATTTCTGTAAACTGGGATGGGCGGTTTCAACTTTGTTCTGTCTTTCAAACAAGTTTGGTTAATATGTTGCTCTGTTTAAAAAATGTAGACGCATGAGCATGTGTGTATTGTGGTTACAGGGTGCCATTTTCTAATGGGTCCCGATTGTGACTGTTTGAGGCCTGTTGACAATAGTGTTATGCTTGTGTGTTGTGGAAATGTTTGCGCATGTCAAACATTTGTTTCTTAAACAGGAAAAAACACAAATGCGGGATACTTAAAGACACTTGTTTTATCAGCAAGTTTGATTTTCTTACCTTCCTTTAGACAGCACCTGAACATGCTGTTTTAGACCAAGGAAGTGACAAACCAGGGAGAGTCTATTTGGATTCATTTAAGGAGGTTTTTCTAGGGGAATGCACCAACTGTGGTATACTGTAGGTGGAGGGGTTGATTGCAATGTTTTGGAGAAAATACTAGAGAGTAGTTTTTTGTCGGGATTACACTTTTTAACATCTTTAGTAATATTTGGTAACTATCAATTTATCAGATGTATCTATTGAGAAACAGATACACCACTGTTATGAGTTAACTACTATGTTAATTGGTATTTCTTGAATAAGGGGAGGGTCATGACTTAAGGACCTTTTCTTGAAGGGCACCTCTTATGATTTTCATATGTTACAACATCTGATGTTCATATTAAATGTGGTTTCAAATATTGCCAAAGTAATCCTTGTGAGCAAAAACATCTACTCGCGGCTCAAGCTTACTATAACTTGTGCCAGATTTCGTTATATGGTCATTTGCTTCAGACACGCTAATACAGTGTTTACATTTTACATACATATACATGTAGCTACATGCTAACACCAGGGAAAGCTGTACTCTTGGTTTATAGATGGTAGATGGTAGAAAGTGTTGCTATACTCCGTTACAGTCATTCCCACCGTTCCAATGGATGGATGCAGATACACCAGGAGCACAGATGCAGAAGACAAATGCAGACCAATCAGATGAGAGTTTAAAGAGACAGGTGTTACAACATAGCATCTCAGGCAGAGGGTGAATAGAGGTGCAGCAGCCGGGAGCAGTATGAGGCACTGTTTTCTTTCTGTAGTTCCTGCATTTCAAATAGATTTGAAATATTGAAATGAGAATGGCTTTCACGTTTTCTGCCTTGGCTCTTAGTTTGAGCAAAAGTGGTGGCCTGACCACCAGTACCAGCCCACAGTGCCACATTGCTAGTGAGGCTAAAAAATGATTCCCTAACATGTTCATATCCTGAATAAATGAGCTGTGAGTAAGGGTGGCAATGAGAGTTTGTATGCTTTCGTCTTCCGTAGCAGCTGGAGTGGTGATGCTTTCTTGTGACCTTAAATAGCTTATTGATTTTTGTAGAAGCAGGAATGGACAGACTGCGTTTCGTTCCCCCTACCCACCTCCTTTTGTGTTTTTCCTCTTCCAAGCCATTGGAATTATCAGGGTCAGATTTATTGTGGAATAGAAATAAGTGTTTACTCACTCTGCCTTCTGCTGAAAATAAAAACAAGAACATGCACACACAACAACCCTTGCTATGGTGTGTGTGTCTGCTGTGTGGTAGTGTTTAGGGGCAGACATGGAGTTTCTTATCCAAAAGGGTCAAAAGCATAATGGGATTTAATCTCCTTGTGGACAACCTTCTCACCCAACATCACTTCTACTTGTAACAAAGAGCTTGGCCTCAGCCCTCAGCTGTCACTTCCCCTCTTTGGCTTACACCAGAGGACCTTAGACGACTAGTCCATTATCGTACTGCCTATCGACTTGTTAGATGAATTCAAATTTCACATGTCAATTAAATGAGTGTTGCCCTGGTGATTAGCAGATCCCACTAATTGTTGCTCCCTCATTCCCTCCTCCTCTTTCCTCCACTTTTTTAGCCTCCTTCCCCTCCTCCTCTTGCTCTCCTGCCATTTTCCACATGGAGGAACAGAGAATGAGGCTTTGTGCCGTCGGGCCCCATGCCCCATGTCAAAGATGGCTCCTCAGCCTCTTCCCCCAGCCACGCTCCTCCTCTGAGACTTCCAGATCCCCTCTTTCAACTCTAGGGTATAAGGAGAAGATGGACATAGAGGAAAGGATGTATGTGTGTCTGAGTGTGTTAAGGGGCACTTATAGAATACACAGGCGTGAAGAATTAAGTATATAGGGTTGAGTGGATATGCATTTCATCCTGTTTGGGGCCACAGAATCAGGACGCAGGAGAAGATGCTCGGAAACATCCAGCCCTACAATCCCAATGCGCACCTCACAGACATAAGCACAGAGACAAGGCGACTCTGACACACACTCCCACACGTGCACCATGGCAGATAATTACCCCAACAGCCTCTGGAGAGCAGAACACCCATGTGGGCCCCATAACCGCTTTAGACAAGGGCCATGGCACACCCAAGAACCTCCTTCTTTGTCTATCTCCCAAGCCATGTGTTTGTTTTGCTTGACTCAATGAACTTGATCTGTGGATCTCCCCAGCATTGTGGTCCCTGTGCATCCCAGTGGTGTTGAAAAATGTCAAAGCAAACCATGAAACGCCTCTGAAAATGCAATATTCAAAGGCTGCCCTCCTTAAATGTTTTTTTTTCTCAGGTGCAGCCATCTTGTGGTATGATGTACCTTCACTTTTTTCATTGTAGAAGAGCACAAATTCACACTGAACCAAAGTAGATGTAAACATATCAAAAAAGAAGCAGAAGTATGCATTGAAGTGTAATCTGATGCACAACATTTTTCTTAAAATGTACACAATATTGAATAATATTTTCATACTTTACTGCTTTGAAACGTTTCACTCCTTGATCAAATAAACTCTTAAGGTCACGTTCAAGTAGTTGTTTGCTGCCAGCTTGGCTTGCTCACAATCTAGGAGTACAAAATCTTCATAAATGATTGCATATTAGTGAGTCACCCTTTTCATTTCCAATGTAAGTAGTTACCGCAGGTGTTGGATGAATGCATTGAAGTAAAAACCGGGCTATTTCCTGCATGTACATCAATACACCCACACACATATGCCCTGCTCTGATCACTTTGACAAGTGTGTCATGTTGGCGCTGTCTGAGAACTCTACAATATTAGGATTTTAAAACCTTTGAAAGCAAGCCAGACAGAAAACTCTCCTCCAGTCTTAAGCAGAGCTCTAATCATCCCTCATCACAATTAAACACAGCGGACAGCAGCTCCAAACACTGGGTGACATCTTAAAACTGTGTGAATGGTCGCTACCCCCAGCAGCCCCCCCATCACCTAATGTTCAACACTAACCAAGCATCACACAGACCTACATTCACAGCTACAATGGAAAACACTGCAGCAGGCCAGTGCAGCCCAGACGGTTTCGTTTGCACTTTATCAGACCATACAAAACAGCAACGCCTCATTGAGCCACAATTTGCTGCTAGTTTCCTACAAGAAGCAAAACAAAGAATGGGGCGGCCTGGCCTTCCTTTTTGTGCCAAAGCAGCGGACCAGAGGACACACACACACACGCACACGCACACGCACACACACACACACACACACACACACACACACACACACACACACACACACACACACACACACACACACACACACACACACACACACACACACACAGACACAGACACAGACACAGACACAAACACACACACACACACACACACACACACACACACACACAGTAGAGGAAGTACAGACAGAGAGAGAAAAAAGTGAGAGCACCAGAACAACACACTCTTAAACACGTCTGTCACATCCTTCAAAGCACCACGAGTAAGCTGTACAGCCTTTAACCAGCCACTCAAAGTAAAAAGCAGTGACATCAACAAACCTCTAATTGTATTCATATTAGTGCCAAAAGTATGTGTATAACAGACTTTGCATACAAAAATGCACGTTTTCACTTAAAAATGAGCAACTACTGCAATTTTGATTTCTTACATGGGCCTTGCTACAGCAGGCGCAGGAGGGAACAATGGCTTGTCCTCATGACTGGGTCACAGACATGGCAGCGTTTAAAAAACGCTTGGGGATAAAATACTTCTGTTGGGGCGATCACTCTCCTTTTCCCAACCTCTGCTTCCCCCGTCTCAGTCCCTCTTCCTCTCTTGTTGTCTCTCTCACTCTTCCTCTGCAGTTTTACAATCACGATAATTCCTGAGTGAGTAAGCGAGTGTGTTTTGTGTGCGTGAGCCAGTCAAGGCTGAAGTCCTGTTTGTGCATTTGTGTAGTCATGCGAAAGCGCGTGTGAATGAGTGTGTTGCTCGTGGATGAGTGCTGCGGCAGCGAGTGTGCTGAGGGAGACAGAAGTCTGCACAACCAGAGGGGCTTACTTCCAGTCAGGCTATCAAACAGACAAAAACCCACAGTTAGGAGTTTGGCTGTGTCTGCCCATGCACACACAGAACACAGGCAAATTAAAAGAAACCCCACAACCACTGTAATTATCCAAGGAATGAGGGAAATGCAAATAACACAATAATGTCTGAAGGATAAAGACTCCACATATCTAAATAAACAAAGGCAAAGAGTTGCTTTACAATGCATTCATAAGACCATATTCATTAGCATACAAACCGAGATCAAAAGGCTTTCTCAAGTTCAGTACATCATAGCTTTCTCCTCAAAGAATTCCTTATCAGACTACAGTCAAGTGCACCCCCCTTTACTTCCAACCACCACCAGCATTACAGGGCAATTTGAAACAGAGAAGAACAGCCCCTCTGGAGGAGAAAAACACATCGCCATGACAACACTGGAGAAGTTCAACTACTGACAGAAGGTGTGGATGATATGCCGATTGTGCCTTGTGTGTGACAGTGTGTGTTGGCCTCCCCTGTTCGTACAGGATGAGCGCGTGTTGTTTTGTCTGCCTGCGTGTGGATAAATAAATGATGGGAGTGTTGATCTTTGGGACAGGGCTAGGCCGCTGGTCTGCCCCGCTGCGGCTCTTCTGTCCTGTCAACAAGGTGAAAAAAAGGGTCTGAGATGACCACTAATTGGAAGTGGCGAGGTGATCTGATGACACTGCAGGGATACTTTGGTTTGTCACAACGTGTAAAGGCCCTCACATTTCAAGGGTGGCTGCATTCAAGGAGGAGTTAATCAATGCACAGCTTAACGCAGACGACTCAGGACAGAGCACAGGTTGCTGTCCCGGGGTAACTGAGGTTAAAATCAGCAAGACATTTTAGGAAGACATTTACTTCTCTCACTTACTTTGAAGCTATTACAACTTAGAAACTGTACCTTTAGCAATAAATCATACAAGAAACTGTACTAATAAATGATGTCAACAATGTCATCTAAAGCAGACAAGCTTGTGATTCTGATATCTTCCCTCAGCCATGACTGCTGATAGCAGACAGCCATGATAGAGAGCCTGTAAAAGAGAAGATAAAAATGCATAAGCTCGGAGCATCAATCATGGTCAGAAAAAAGTGATTCCATACGCAATCGATTTCCATGGTACCTTCACCCCCAACAGCACATATGATACTATTTCCCAACGACTTTCTTCACACTCACGAAGACATTTGATATGGAGCACAGGAAGGAGGAAAAAAGATGTGTCTGGGTACATGCCTGCATTCAAGCATGTCATATGTTGACATCTAATTCCTTTCTAAAGTAAACCGTGTCAGACATAATCTCTCTCTCTCTCTCTCTCTCTCTCTCTCTCTCTCTCTCTCTCTCTCTCTCTCTCTCTCTCTCTCTCTCTCTCGTCTCTCTCTCTCTCTCTCTCTCTCTCTCTCTCTCTCTCTCTCTCTCTCTCTCTCTCTCTCTCCTCTCTCTCTCTCTCTCTCTCTCTCTCTCTCTCTCTCTCTCTCTCTCTCTCTCTCCTCTCTCTCTCTCTCTCTCTCTCTCTCTCTCTCTCTCTCTCTCTCTCTCTCTCTCTCTCTCTCTCTCTCTCTCATCTCTCTCTCTCTCTCTCTCTCTCTCTCTCTCTCTCGCACATGCACATTAACCGCCACCCTTTATGGTGCGCTACGCTGAGTTGTAAAGTTGTGATTTACACTTGTGTACTAAAAACAGCTTGAGACAAACAAACACATTAAAATGCACAAATGCTGAGGTTTTCAAAGTGTGCCAGGATTTGGGCTAATTTATTGAGGCACCCTAAATGTAATAGTGAGTCAAAAAGTAGTTGTTTAAAGCTGCACCAAACAACTGCTTTTTTCCCTCCACATAAACTAAAAGGGGAATTCGGAGCATTAACTAGGATTCTACACATCCTTTTCTCGAACCCTCTATCATACATGAAACCTCGGGCCTCATGTATATGCTTCCAGACCACCTTTGGTGCATCCCTAAGTGAAATTAAGACCTTTAGAAACAAATTTACATTGTAAACACACCATGCAAATCTTGTTTACCATGTTGGGGGACTGCAGGCATGGTGGTTGGGTTGCAGGTCTCAGGATGGAGATCTAGGGAATCCCCCTGGACCACCACACAGTCATGGACACACACTACTCACCTGCACCCACTAACTGCATGCCCCCCTGGGAGAGAGGCCACCTCCTGACCTCCTCCAAAAGGGAGGTCAAAGGGAATTTAACACAAGGGTCCCACATTCCACCAAGGTGATAATTGATGTAGCTGCTGGCAGGGGGTCACCAGGCGCAGGGTAAACAAGCAATGACTTTCTATGTACCCCCCCTTCCCCATTCTGCTAACAGTATGCATGGCTGTGACCCGGGTAGATTATGCCATCAAGCCTGATGTGACAGCGTGTCACCCATTACAGTGAGCTGGGTCTGCTTGGTGTCTGCACCCAGGTGCTTCAGTTGACTGTGAGCCAGACAAGCCGCTTCACACTTATCTGTCAATTACAATTTAAAGACTAAAGGTTAGCTGCATTTAATAGACTGTTAGCTTAGCGGAAGGTGCACTCAGCCACAAAAGCTACGTTAAAAAAAAAAGAATAATCTGTGCTGCCTAATCACACCTTTCCAACTTCTCTAAATATCTGCAAACCTGGGAGCAGGTAAGGGCAGGGTGATGCATGGAAGTCCACGGGGTCTTGACGTCATCATGTTAATGTTATCTCAGTAAAGGCTGACTTCTTTATTCATAGTAGGTATTCAGTATCTGCCGTTCAATTCAAACTAAAATCACACGGCTTCAGCACAAAATAAAAAACACATCAATGAACCAGATCAGACCAACTGAATTCCATTTTGTATGGTATTAACCCATGACTTAAAATAGCCACCAACAAATGTTTCCTCCTGTTTGAGTAATGTTCGCTGAAAATTACCCTGGCTGCTCTAGGGAATTTCTTAGCCTTTTTTAAAGTGGACTATATATTTATGATTTACGTCTATAGTAGGAAGGTATGGGCTTGAGACTAAAGAGCCAGAGAGATGGGCTGACTGTTGTAGGTTTGGGTCTTTTCAGGGTGTTTCTTGACAATAATGAAAATACCCTTTGTTAAAAGGGTTTATCAAAAACATTAATTTCCATATTAATATGGTTCAAAGAACGTCCATGAAATTGGTATTCAACTTTATAGAATATACTGTATGTGTTGATGTCCTGTGTGTTGTTAAAGGAGGTTAGCTTAGATAAGGGGAGTGCCTGGCAGTGCGGTTATTTCCTGGTCTCTGCCCACATGTGGTCCCCCCCAGCCACACACTAAGGCTTGGGGAGGTTATAAAAGCCGAGGGGGTGATTAAGAAGCAGGAATAATGGCCTCAACAAAACTAGGAATGTGTTTAACGGCTACAACTGCTCCGGAATCGTTCTGAATCTGACTGCCGCCGTTAATATCAGGAATTATTCTGCTGCTCTTGAGCAGGGAATGTTGCATGGGTTTTAACATGATTTTCAAAGGAACTGGCCCTGGGAAAATATGAGAAGCATAGGCAGGATGTACTGTAGGTTTATGATTTATGTCTGAGGGTGACCCAGGAGGATTTAGGTTGTGTATATCTTAAGCTATGTTGACCTACCCTCGAGTTTTGTATTGTTGGAGTTGGGTGGATACCTCTAAATCCAGGATTAGAAAAGTCAAATATACAAACACATTCACCTCTCCTCTCTTTCCCACATACAGCCAAACTAGGAAGAGAGAGGGGTAAAGAGTTCCCGTTGGCTGCTACCTGCCTGCTAAGCATACCCAAACCCCAAACCCCATCACTTTCCTCATTACTGGAGCTTCATGGCTTTTTAAGGCTCTGTGCTTTATCTGGGATTTCACATTTCCCAGCCTGCCACTTGACATGGCTCACCCAGCTGCCAGCAATCAAGTAGCAGAGGGCAGCAGTGGGGCTGGCTGAGTCTTCAGGCTGCACCTTGATTTGAGAATTGCACATCATAGCCACTGGCCCCGCTAAGCTTCGGTAATTACAGGCCACACATCCCATCATGCCCCCAACCCTATTTCTACCCCACATCATACACTGACCTGGCATAATGGGTGGATGGGAAGGGGGGGCATACAGGGAGATAGAAATGGTCACGGGTCAGGGGTGGATTCTAAGAATGTGGATCTGTGCCTCAAAAGGCATAAAGCGTGTGACAGTGTAGGAAAAAGGAGTCAGAATATGCTCCATTAAGCATCCCTACTGTCAATCTTAGATTGTGGCGTGTATGAATCATCCTTCTATGTGTTTTTATATGCATTTCTGCCTGCAAGTATGTGTGCACTTGCATCTACAGTACACACATTGTATGTGTGTGTGCCTAATTGAGAGGTAAGCAAAAAAGTTGCCTTTAAAGTTGCCAATAAATATCCTGCCAGTAATGTTAAACACCTGCCCGTAAAGCCCAGAGGAATGCTAAATGAAACCAAGTTGCAGAGCCTGTCTCCTGTCTGGGGTCTCAAGTCAAGACAGCAGGATTTGTAATGGCTGTATCCAGGATTATTGAGTTCAAGCAGAACAGCCAGGAAGTAAGAAAAAAAAACATGACATGGTCAGCAACACTGCTTCTCCTCCCTCTGTGTGTGCAATGACTCATGTGTATTCCCTTTACAGTACAGAACAGTCCAGATTATCCTCCAATGCAATTGCACGTAAGAATCAATGGTACAACTTTTGGCATCAAAAACATGTCAAAACACCTCATGGCAGGATTTTTTTTTCCACCACTCTTACAGCTGAGTGATCAAAGCTCCTCATGGAGTGTTGTATAATACTAGTGGACATATGGGTGTTTCAACAAAAAGTGTTCTTTGTGCAAGGGTGAGCTAGATAAAGTAAGACAGATGATTACCACAACTCAAAACATGCACCCCTGATCTTCTCGCCCCTGTGTCACAGACCCATAAAACATTCCATACACACACACACACACACACATGACCGTGTACACCCGCACTAGTGCACGTACATTCACAACAATAAAGTGTCAGGGCAGGAAGAGGCTCTCACTGTGCTTTGGAGCCTCCAGGGGTGAAAGAGAGCATCTGACCCCAGAAGCCAAAGACGCTGCCGTTTGGCCTCATCTCTGGTTTCGATTCCCTAAACTCCTGACGCCTTCCTCCCACTGCACCTGTCGAGCACCAATAGACCCCCTGCCCAGACCCTTTCACCACAGAGAATATATGGCCCTGCTCCCTGGTCCAGTCTGGCTAATTGCTACTGGCCTCAAACTGGCCCCAAACGCGGGCGTTTAGCTGCTGTTGCCACCCTGAGGCCCAGCTCAGCAGTCCGCCCACTCTCTGATGCCCCTCCATTCCTCAACAAGGACCAGATAAGGCTGACCGAGCACAAGCATTTACTTCCAGAGTCACAGACTGCCCCATTCAACTCAGAGATTAAGCACTGCTGTCTACACGCAACCATGAATAATGAAGCTATCACTCCAGACAGGCAGGCAACAGCAGCGTGAGTTATATACACCAGTAATCCCATAGGCTGCTGCACACACGTGCCAAACGTATACAGTAGCAGCACCACTGTATAGCTCATGCATTATTTCACATTGCAGAAGACTCACTTAGAGCCAATTAAAGATCTTCAATGGCCTCAAGTTTGAGTATAAGATCGTCAACTTAGCTTTGCTATCATGTTACAATAGGACAATTCATTGATGTAAAAAGCCGAGGGGCCAAGGGGCCCAGGTGCAAAGAAGAGTTCCGGGCCCCACTACACGCTATTTACACGTCAGTTTACAGAAGTGCCTTTGGAAACTACTTCAAGTAACAATATCCTGCATACTCACAGCCTGCACAAACAGAGATGTATTGTCCTTGCATTCAGTCAACACAATATATGTGTGGAAACATATTAATATACCTAAGATGTGTTAAGGTTTCAGTTCAACTGTTATATCTAAGATGGCTATTGGCAATGTTGACTATGAGGAGAATGGTAACATGTGTCTGTGCCGGTATACTATCATGAATAATTATTATAATGTGTGTTAGGCAAACTGACGTCTCTACCTAATGTCAGTCTATAAGTCCTGGAAATCATGACAACAGGTGGTGAAGTGACCTTTGTTTCCTTTTTTGAGATAAGACATCTAAACTTAAATTATTTAACTGCAGACTCGACTTGAACTTGGAATTTAAAGTGCTGTGACCAACATTAACTTCTTTGTCCACGGGCAAAATGGATAGTGAATGTTACAACTTTACCAGCCACTCAATAGATCACTGTTTTGTTTTGTTTTTTGGGCTGATGAGTGAAGAATAATCTACCACCCATGTGCATATTTTACCAGCATTTGGTTACTGGATGGTGCTCATTTTGTACCCTAATTGTGACTTATGATGACTCGGATATGGTGTGGCCATTGTATGTTTTCAGATTTTTTAAAAACTGGCTGACCAAGCCAGGAAAAGATTGATCAGGGAAGCTACCAAGAGGCCCATGGTGACCTTGAAGGAGTTACTGGTCTTAATGGCAGAGGTTGGTCAATCTGTGAATGTGACAACAATTTCACAAGTTCTACATTTGTGTCAGGGTGGCAAGAAAGAAGCCTCTTCCAAAAAAATGTCACACTGAGTCTTGTTACCAAAGTATACCAAAAAACATTTTGAAGATTCTGTTGCCATGTGACAAAAGGTTATATGCTCAGATGAGACCAAAATTTAGCTTTTTGGGCTATGTTTGGTGGAAACCAAACACAGCAAACCAACCAAAACACAACATACCCACAGTGAAGCATGGTGATGGCAGCATTATGTTGTGGGCTTGTTTCCCTTCAGCAGGGACTAGGCAATTGGTCAGGATTGAAGGGAAAAGGGATGATGCCAAGAACACCCAAATTATTGAGGAAAACCTGCGGCCCTCTGCTAGAAACTTGAAAATGGGCCGGTGGTTCAACTTCCAGCATGACAACGAACCAAAAACAACACAGTGGCTAAAGGAGAAGAAGGCGAATGTCCTAGAATGGCCTAGTCAGAGCCCTGACATAAATCCTGTAGAATATCTGTGGATGGGCTTGAAGAGTGCAGTCCATCATTGCTCACTACAGAATTTGACTGAACTCGAAGGGTTCTGCAGGACAAAATTGGGAAATATTTCCCAATGTAGGTTCACAAAGCCGGTAAAGACGTCAAAACAGACTGATGGCTGTAATTAAAGCAAAAGGTGCCTCCACAATGTATTAATCTGGGGACCGATCACTTTTCCAACCCTGCTATTCTAGATTTTAATATTTTATAAATTTTCAGAAATTTTGAAAAAAAATAAAATTCACCTGAATGTTGTAAGGTTAACTGTGTAAATCACGCTGGAAAAATACATGTTTTTTTATTCATCATCATTTCAAGCTGTAAAACAAAAAAAGTGATTATTTCAAAAGGAAATCATGACTTTCTATAGGCAATGTATGACATATTTTCAAAAAATGTTCAAAGATGTGTTGACATTACAAGTGTGTGTAGCGTTACCTGATGGCTGAGAGGGCTTATGTTAGCCAACATTTGCCTGACACAATTTGCTCCCTCACAACTCCATAGCTAGCTAGCGTTAGCCTTATAATGACTTTATTAACAGAATAAAACATTGGCATTTTGATTGAGAATAAATTAATAAATAAATAAGCTTTTATAAGTTTTTTTGTTTGATTACGTTGAAGTCTGGCTGTTAGTATTTCACTGTAATGGAGATGGTACCCTATATTTTTTGACTGAGAAGAAATTAATAATTACATCATCTTTGTTTAATTACATATATTCCCCTGCATATGAATAATTCTAATACAAATTCAATTAATTATCACACTTTTTGAACGGGTTAGATAAATTGTATACTATAATATCATTATTAGACAGGATCTAATGTCTTTTCTCTTTATAAAGACTAAATACTGCAGGTGAGACTGCCTATTTTGGAAGTAAAAAGTGCTGAAAGTGGACTAAAATGAAGTGGCCCTAAATAAGGACTTCACTTGTGTCATATGTCTGTTTAATGGAGAGTTTAAATGTAACATTAGTGTAAGTTCAGTGTTGTATATGTATCACTATGAAGTGCAGTTGGATTATCAGTGTGGATGTACTGTATAGGCTTTACCTACTTTATAATATTATAGCATGTCTTTGTTTTATGGTTACACTATTATAGGCTAAACTCTTAATACTGTTGAACTATTATATTGGAGTTACACGCAATCTTCTAATATTTAATTGTGGAACAAAACCCTCCCACATGCTGCTTCTTCACAGCAGTAGGCTGTACCTGACGTGAGGGTGGATAATAGCAGACACCACGTGACTGCAGCACTTTCTGTCTGGACGCACGGCAGGGTCTGTCAGAGCCTCCCTGGTGAGGACGACACTCACGCACTGGACGGATAAAAATAGACGCCATTCATGTTTTGAGAGAAAAGCTACACGATACACATTCAACTTGGTAAAGTTGAAAAGCGCTGCTCGTTTTTATTAGTGTAATCATTACACATCAGTCTTAAGACAATCTGCTTATTGTATCAAAATGCGCAAAAGCGCACAGACCAGCCCCGCGCGGATTTCACTCCTCCCTCCTGCACTTGCCATTAAAGTCAAAACAAGTCTGTTCCATCACAGCACACACCTCACACCCGTCTCATAAGAGCGACGCCGACACGATTCGTTCATTCACAAGTCCTATCGCCTCTGCTATGAACTGCGTCACCGGCTTCAGAGAGGGGCAAAGTATGGCACCACATCTCAACTTGCATGAATGAAAGTGACGGAATTAAAGCACTCAGTCAGCAGGCGACTCACTCAGCCTCCAGTGCGTATGTCTGTCTCGCCTGTGTGGCGCTCTCCTGCATCCTTCAATAAGCATCACTTTGTGGAGCCGGTGCGAGGCATCCTCCTTTACAAACACCGGTCCTGGACATCCTGGACTGTCCGTCCTGCGACATATTTTTAGTTTGGACCGTTGATGTCACTTCCTGCGTGGGCAAAAGCCTGTACAAATGAGCACAAGCATGTGGAGGGGTGTTCGGGGAGCCGCTAGAGGGAATTTGCGAGGTCATAAGGCAGGCAAGTTCACAAGGTCATGCAGAAGCGAAATTTCCGGACGCAGATAAGAAGCGTTTTAGTCTTTAAAATGACACCCATCATCCCATCTGGCTCACTCCAACTGTGCCCTGTACATTTATAAAACCAGTGTCATCCACATCACCCTACCCCCCTGTGAGGCGCCGGCGAGTTTCATTTCCTGGTACGCTGTGCGCATTTACGGCCACGGTTATGCAATGATGAAGGCGGCATCATCACTTTGTCTGTTCTGACTGCATCACAACCGGTGATGATACAATCAAGCACACAAGGCTCTCCTAAAAGCTATATCACAAAGTCCTGACACCTGTTGAAGTCAAATTAGATAAAAGGTTGTTTTTTTTAATAACAAAAGAGTTGTGTAGTTTAATTCGGGTTTCTTGTTCAGTTTACAAGGAGCTCACTGCGTATTTGGATTTTTATAACTCACTGCTGTGTTAAAGCTTCAAGCTATTCATTTCTTTAAGATGTCTGTGTGTCCTATGAGAAGCATTCAAGATAACCTGAAAGAGTCATAATGAGGACATATTTCTGAATGCTTGAGGAAGACTGGTTGCTCTTGTCTGATGAGAGGCAGACACACTGAGGAGATCTGCAGGATGGGTGATGGAAGTCGGTCTGGGAGTTGACTCCTGCTAAGAGCGCTATCCTCTTTCCTCGCCTAGGTCTCTCCTCTTTACCTTTGAACCCAGGCCCAGCAGCCCATCTCTGATCTACAGAGGGTCTCCTCTTACCCCCATTCCCTTGCCGGCCCCCATGATAGATGACCATCAGCATGCCAATACTGCACAATATTTCAATTTCCTGCTCAGGAAGAGGAATTTAAAGGGTTGTGTTAAGTTCAGAGGCACAGTGTGGTGCCTCCATCTCACAACCAGCCCCCAGCCTCGTACCCAAGACCCGAGATCCAAACATTCAGCTGAGAACATTCCTGAAACCAGGTCCTCTCTGTGTCAACAAAACAACCCCTGCTGCCACCATCGTGCCTGACAGACAGCAGTGCAGAGGACACTGACAGGAGACCTAACAGCCTCTGTGTGTGCAACATTACAAAGAAAAGAGATTGTTTTATTCAGAAGGATTATCCTATCTGCACGGTTTAGCCTGTTGTGCTCATCAGTGTTGATATGACAGGCTTCAAAGGCTCGTCGATAAGGATACAACTCTGAGTTAAAAGTTTTTAAATTGGGAAACTCAAGCCACTAAATATTAAAAAAAAAAAAAAAAAATTAACATTGAAATACCGGACAATAATTTGTATTTGTTGAGTATGAAAGTTTATTCTTAGTCTTGAAACCAACCGTTTGTAGGTCACACAAGTCCTCTTACTAACTTTTGCCAAGATTTTCCATCACATGTCATGAATGCTTTTTGTTTTTGTTTTTATCTCAAATTTCTCAAAAAGCTCTGACGTACACCACTAATAAAACCTCTAATAAGTTAGAGAAGAAAATGTGTTTTTTTCTGGAATGACATGCGCTTTTTATGTTATCCTTTTTTCTTATACTGTAACACTATTCTGAAAGAAAAATGCACTGTACTGTATTGACTTTGTTATGTGGATTAGTTATATGTATACACCACGGTGATTCAAACAGGATTATGTACATTGTATCAATTGTGAGTAAGGCGGGCAGATATCATGTATGTGTAGGACTGTGTCGGTACACGCAGCCTGTATACAAGTATACATGCATATGTGTAGTGTTGTATTTTTTGATAGGAAGACGATCTCATGTGGCTCTCTTCAAAAGGTCGACGATTGGTTGGATTAGTCAGAGTGCTGTGGTAAGCTGGCGGAGAGGCTGCGAGGCAGGCAGTGCAACCTAGTGGTGGAAGAGGGGTGTGTGGTGCAGAGAGGAGTGCACTTCGGATCACACAGATACACTCAGAAATACACACTTCCTATCTTGCTCATAGACACACACCAACATGCAAACAACTACTACTAATACTTACAATCAAACCCATATGCTTTGTTAATTTGCTGCCATAGTAATTTATCTCCTTGAAACACATGCTCTTAACCTCTAACCGATGTATTTGATCCCTTGTCCTCAATACCCAATATAGTGTTCCAGGTTTAAAAATAACAGATAATTCCCTACAACCCACCCACCTACACGACTTAACGCTCTTTAGGTTTGTGTGCATTTGTTGTCAGCCCACCCTCCACCTTACACCCCCACTCCTGCTTCTGTCCTCCCACAGCCAAGCCCTGCTCTTGAACCAAATGGCACTGATGGCAACTTCAAAGTCAGAGGCTTTGTGACTACCCAACCTTCAAAAAAGGCACATCTCTTTGCCTCTCCTATGGAATATTAGGGACAACCAGACAAGCTGAGTGAGTAGTGGGGTCTACCTTTTTCCAATCACTCATCTGACCTGACACATAGCCAGGCTGTATTTGGAGTTGTTCGGCCTAGGATCGCACTTTGCCCCCCTACCCCCGCAAAAAATGACAGATTACTACAACCTTCCAGATGTGTTTTTGCAGAGATTGAGGGGGCAAAGGGAGGAGCTTTGATAAAGAGGGGGCAGGGTATTTGGGTGGGTGGAGCTGATCACCAATTTTGGAAGAAAGAGGAGTACAGTGTGAACAAGTAAAGTCCCAAAAGCAGGGTTTAGTAGGGGCCCAGCTCTAACAGATCCACGGCCCATTTTTCCTTGAGGGGGATTAATAATGAATTAAGGCACTCCCACCCCCCCTTCTAAAAAGATATTCATGCATGCTAATGCATCCATTATTTATAGTGTGCATAGAGGCTGGCTAGTGGTGGCCACATGCAAGTGGGAGGGATGTGAGGATGAAGTGAGGAGGTGGGGGTCTCTTCCCCCCGAATGAAGCTTCGAGGCTCTGGAAGCAACATCCGCCCATTGTGGCTGGGCTGGAGCTGGGTGGGGAAGGGATGGGGAGTGGATATGGACAAGCACAAGGAGGTGGGGTATGAGGGGGCCTCGCTGCCAGACAGGCAGCTCGTGCATAGGGAGAGGGCCGCCAAGTGTTGTGGGGGGAGGGGTGGATTAAACAAATAAATACATGATAAGAAATAATCATGCCAGGGAGGGAGGGCGCGATGGAGACAAAGAGGCTAAGAGTGACGAGGCGGGGAGGTTATTTAATTCAGACAGGATTTACTGTCTGGACGGACCCAGGCTTGACCAAAAGCGATGTGGAAGAGATGACAACTTTTTAGGATGTTCTTTTATATTTGACTGTTTGGTTTGTTAGTTCGTACAGATAATACTGTCAGAGAGAAGCTAGCTAAAGCTTTTCCACTTTGTCAGGATATCAGGAAATGTAATGAACTAGATGAATCTCATTGAGCTCTTCTTGTGATTTGAATCACAGGTCTAGCACATACAGTAATAAAGTAAGGTAGCAGTGGGCGATAATTGAATAAAGCATTACAGAAGTTGATGCAGTGAAAGCAAAAGTTGAAATGTAGAAATGTGAAATAGAGGGACAGTGTGAAGGTGAGAGATAGAGGAAGAGTGAGAAGAGGCTGTGCTCTTTTCAAGTGCGCAGCATGCCAGGTATGTGGTGATGCAGTAAAAAAAAGGAGTGGGGTGAGTAGAGTGATAAGATAAAGCAAAAGCACGAGCCAGATGAGCTTTCTACCCTACTGATCCCCATATTAGCATAGATACAGTCATCAGCATAGCAGGGGTCTGGTTTTGGAGGTGACACGAGGGCGACACCACCCCAACTCATCTCCATAGATATGACTGGGGCCATGCAGGTAAATCATACATCAGGCTTATCTAAGATATGTCTGCAGTGTCATTCTGCCAACAAGCTGCCACCTTAAATTTCAGTAATCCTTGTAAAGATGCATTCCTAATACTACTTTGGTTGTCCCCAAAACGCAGAAATTAAACACAACTTTCAAATCCTGGTGAGGCTCCTTTGAGCTCAGTGTTTTTGTCTTGCATGAATACGCATCTGCTGGAGATGTGGATATCTGGGGTAAGAGGTTATCACTGTGGCTTTGCAAGACCTGTTTCAATAGGATTGCCCTCTCATTTCAAAGTGTTGGTCTTGAATTGTACCCATGACATGCTAGTGAAGCAAATCCCCTGGTATGATGCCGTTATGAATGGTCGTGCCATAAATGCAGCAAATATTGTTACATGAACTGTATGAATCAGGAACAACGCAGGTAACAGCCAGACATCCATTAATGGCACACATGCAACATGTTTCTTAACAAGTAGCAGGGGAGGCAAGACCTCCCAGAAGTGACAATCTGCATTGTGCAAACATTGCAACCTTTGTTCCCACAAAAAACACAAGGTGAGGCACTTAAGTGTTTTTTAATACCGAAACCTCAACCACACACAGGAAAATCCATAAACATTGGAATGATGTCAAAACAACATTGTGGGGTTTGACGGTTTTAATTTTCCACTGCTCAAAGTAAAAATGGCTCCTGCAACATTTCCTGCACCCCGTGATTTTTATGACAAATACAACAGCAGCTTAATTATACATGCGACCACCGCCATAAAAGCAAAACCATTAACTACCATCTTGTTAACACAGAGGACCTGCTTTGAAAGTGCTAGAGTCGCATTTCAAAATCTTTTCACTCAGCGCCTGTCTGTTGTGGCAGATTGGCACCATTTACAGGAAATGTAAAAATGAACGTGGCAGTGCTTACGCGCCTCATGCACCTTATGCGCCGCATGCATGGGTATCTGGTTTGAGTGAACAGGGTAGTGACCAGTGATGGTAATTTGAATACCATCTGGACACAGAAATATCAAAAGAGAAAAAACTAGGACACAGATACTTTGACTGACTGAGTTCATTCTACAGCTGCATGGATGCAGGAAGAAAGGTGGCTCCTGGTGTCCCTGACCTACCCCAGTGTGTCCGAGGAGAAAGCTTTGGAGTTTCCAAATAAGAGTGAACTTCCAACCTCTTCCTTTGGTTAAGTTTCAAAGGCTTCCTGGTTTTCCGTTACTGACCAAACACGCCCCAGCTGTACACAAAGTGGCCACTCTCAATGAGACCCTATGGAGGCAGAGGGAGATCAGACACCCTGTGACGTAACCAAACATCCCAGTTAGAAGCAAAGTGAACAGAGGGGATTCCATTGATGTTATTGCTTACTTAAACAGGTCAACGTTCACTCATGGCAAGTGTGATATTACAGAAAGTAATATCATACTTGTGAGCATTGGTTCAAACACAGAGGCCTCTACAAAGAGAATGCAGAGTTTGTCACTGTCATCAAGTGGATCGGTCATCTGAATATTTCATACTCAGTCCTTTAATCTACCTTATCCTTTAAACAGCCATATGGACTTCATAGAATGTGTCAATCTCCTGAGTGATAGAATGTAAAAACCCACAGAGCACCATCCTAAAGGCAATCCCATCAAGCAGCATTCACTAAGAGAGCTATAGCCCTATGTTAAGCAAATGGGCAGAGAAACGGTGACCCACTAAATCCATTATTTCTCCTCCTATATCCATTGTCTTAAATCCTGCCTTATGTGCCTGAAGTGCCTTTAAAGACATGTTAAGAGAAAAGAGCTCCCTGCCTTGGAATGAGCTAACTTAATTATCATAGCAACTGGCAGTGCTCTTTAACATGTCAATGGTACTTGGCCTGCATGCATAATTTTGCTGTGTTATTGTGGTGGCCTCTGCGTTTTTCACTGACAAAAACCCAAACCACAGGCACGGGGGCCTATTGTCATGGGCACATCCATCTGGATCAAGGCCATTAGAGGATATTTGCACTTCCTCTGTGGCTCCTGGCTCTTTTTGACATGCGGCAGAAGGAGCCGGCATCACCCACCAGTGCAGGGCCAATTGAGGTGCAGATTGACCAGAGGGACAGTGAAGAAGGGCAGCCAGCAGGGCAGCGTTCCTGTCAAATCCAGTGATGGACACCCACGTGGGGGCTGGTAGTTGGCCTGCGGTTTCTGAGGTCCTATAGCAATTGATGGGACATGACGAGGCAGGCGCCCTGGTTCCGTTCTTTTGTCCCTACGGATGGTGTAGGGTGTATCAGAGTGTCAGAGGCTCTTGGCTACAGCACACTTCTGGTGTCAACTGCCTGCCATATACAACTGCCCCTTTGCCTGCCTCCACATATACAGATAAGAAAAAAGATGTCAAGTGGCTGTGACGTACAGGTATACTGTGCCTTAGAAAAGAGGGAAAAAAGGTAATTTTCTCTCTTTTATGTTCAACCTCAATACATGAATAAAACATGAACGCATAGAAACTATATGCTGTGAACAGAGCACAAACAATCTGAACACAAATGGATAAGTGAGGCCCTTTGAAGCGATGGAAAACATGCTGATATGGCACACAGATAGGCCTGATGCGGTTAACACCACAGCATTTACAGGGACCTTGACTGTTCCTTCATATATGTGCGTGTGTGTGTGGCATGTACTGTATGTGTATACAGGTGAGGCGATTTACAGTAGAAGCATAGATCTCTATACATATATGGGGAAACAGCTCTCAGAGACATATCAAATAGAACCAATTCAGATCCAACAAATAAACACCTTAGCTGTCAATCTATATATCCCCTCATGTAACCTATATGCTTGTCTGCATATGGAGCTCCTCTGAGCTGTGTTGGAATGCTGACAGCACTGAGATATGAATCTTGATTTGATTACGAGTCAGAGTTGAGGTTCGAAACCCTGGAGTCAATATCAGTTCGGCCGGGTGGGCAGGGAGACTGTTCCGAAGGAGGTGAGGTGGAGGGGAAGGGGCAGAGTGGGATGGTAAGGGGGGTTACCTGTGGCCCTGGCTCCAACTGGGAGTAATTTGGAACAGACTGCTCCCAATGTGTTCATTAGGTTGTGATTGGGCTGAGCGCAGGTGGGGAGGGCCTGCCCTGCCTGACGCTGAATAGTCCTGATTGTGCCCAGCATAAAACGCCATCTGTTTCAATGAGGGAATGAGAGAGAGAGAGAGAGAGAGAGAGAGAGAGAGAGAGAGAGAGAGAGAGAGAGAGAGAGAGAGAGAGAGAGAGAGAGAGAGAGAGAGAGAGAGAGAGAGAGAGAGAGAGAGAGAGAGAGAGAGAGAGAGAGAGAGAGAGAGAGGGAGGGAGGAGGCATGAAGGAGGAGGGAGTTACCGGTGAAAAGTCATGTTTTATGATGTCTGGACAATTTAGTGTACTAACAAGGGGACAAATATTAAGGGGAGGAAAAAGTAATGTACAGTGACGGGAAACTCTCTTGTTTGTCTTAAATTCACAGCGAGTAAAATAAAAAAACTCGGCCATTCCTCTGTGCAAAAAACATTTAAGTCCATAAAGTCAATTAATGACTGGGTGTAAAAATGATTGCCATATAGGCAAACTTTGTGTAAGAACACAAATAGTGACTTATTCGAAACAAGAGGTAAAATCGCGTCCATTTCCAGCTTAAATAGCAGGTTTCAGTCTAGCTGTGGCTTGCCACTGTGAGCAGACAGCTGAAGAGACAAGGGAGATGGGGCAGCAGAGTTTATTTATGGGCCTTCTGCTTCAAAGCTGGGATGTTTTTGGTTAATCCTGTACTCATAACAAAAACAGACTCACAAATGTTAATCTTTGTGTTTACATGCACATTTACACTGACTACTTTTCTGTAGACACATTACCCAAAATCACATCCATAAGTCTCATGTGGGTAAGAACACAGCAGACAAAAATATATTTTTACTCGGTCAGTCAGCCTGTCTTTCTGTCCTGTTTTTTTTTTTCTGTCAATGCAAGGTCCTGGGAAGAAAAAGAAGAGAGCAGAGGAGAAGAAGGCCACTGTTTGCTGCTCGACTTTTGAAGCGTCTTTATCTGGCTTGGCAGCGTGGTCCTGCGTGTCCAAGCCTCGTCGTGCTTTTCATCCTTTGTGCTGTCCAAGGTGTGTCCAATGCACTGGGGCTTTGTGTGGGGAGGGAGACGACACATCACATTCTGTCTTCTGTCCCGAGCTGGGGGATGGGGGGATTCAAGGGGAGGGGGGGGGCTGTACAACAGAGGGGGGACAAAAAGCAAACTTATAGAGGGCCACGGCTCTTCAAAGCCACGATGTACAAAGGCTTATAAAGCGTTACTTCATGTAGAGTTGTGCCAGATGTAATTGCAGGGTTCCTGGAGATAGAGAATCACATGTGATGCTTAGCCCCGCCCCTGACACCATGAATGGGCTGTGAAGCTCTACAACTGCAATGGGGGGTGGGCAGAAAAGTTTGCTTCACTTTGATGCACAATAAACAAGTGAGTAAATAAGTTACCTTAAAAGTTGTAAATTGTAATTGTAAATCTGCTATTTGCCACCTCGGAAAGGGTAATTTCATGCGCAAAAACTTGATGGATTCAGGAAGACTGGCTTTCCCCATTAAAAATCAAGAAGGGTGGAATCTGCACAGGGCGACAAGTGATACCCTTCCCCTTTTTTCGCTCCACCATCAGCTTCATGGCATAGACTCGTTCGAGTGTGAACACTGACTTCTACAGAAAATTACATTGATTCATTGTTAATAAGCCCAGAGGTTGGCAGTGTGAGCGCGGTGCATGGCAAATATAGGTAGCCTGTAGTTTTCCTGATCAACCTGACTAGTCCTCATCTGTTTCCTGTGACCTCCTGCTGAGATGGTACGGGTGTCGAGTGTGCATTGTTAAATATGTTCTAGGGCACAAACGCTGCCACTGACAGGTACATTTACAACACATGCTCCCTGTTCAATGTACGCCTGTGTGTGTGTGTGTGTGTGTGTGTGTGTGTGTGTGTGTGTGTGTGTGTGTGTCTGAATATGTGCATGTGTTTGTCTGACTGACAGTTCATGGTGATGGGTGTGGAGGAAAGGGTGGTGCCATCACTTTAGGCCTGCAGATGGAGTTCCCAAAGGAGGGACACGCCCCGGTGTTTTTCAAAACAGAGACGAAGGCAAAGATGGCAGCAGATCCATCTTTGCATCTTAAAGGTTCAGCAGATTCTCTCTATAGCCAGAGAACAGTAAGGTCTTGTTCTCTCTTCATGTGTCAAGTCCAAAGGCCTCCTGCTAGTGCTGGGGAAAATGGTGGCATCTGTATCCACAAGGTCAAGGCTTAGATGTCTTGCACAAAGATTTTCTTTACCAGGCTTCAATTTTAATTATAATAGAGTGAACTAAATCATGTCGAGCTTCATCAAAGTGACAAAGTTAGCACAATAATAGCATGTAAATGCATCTCATCTTTGGAGGATGGGTTTATTCAGCGACCTGTACTTGTTTTATAAACTTCTTTCTCGCTACAGTGGATCAGAACTTAAGTTTACTTTATGTTTTCATCCCAGTAAAAAGGCCAGTTTTTGCTCTGTACTAGCAGAATTAAAATGGCTGTTCATGGCTGAGGGAAACCTTGCTCATGATCAGAGTGGAAATGAAGGATCTTGTGTATATACAAGTGATATTAAAATGGCACCTGGCAGAGCAGGAGCGTTAAAGCCTCAGCCAGTGTACCTTTGCATATCAATAAGACGGTGCTCCCTAAAATGAAATAATTCAACCACACATATTTGACAACAAGAATTATTTTTGATGTAGCAGCCACAACTTGCATCCAAAGCTAGCACACATGAAATAACCAAAAAAAAAAAAAATCAAATGCAATCAGAACTGTAAGAGCATCCAAATATGTTGGATTGTTTTTGTCACGGCTGGTCTATAGCAATGGAAAAAGACACTAAGAGGCTAAGGAGACTCTCAACTGTGACACGTTTGTAAATCCTTACTGAAGTCTGTTGTGTTTTATTCTATCTATTAAACAAAAAGACTGACAAGTCATTGCTGTAGTGGAATAATTGAAGCAAGATTTGACAGTCAACAGATATCGACACTCTACTCACTCTCTTTAGTCTGCATCCAACCATACAAGTGAACAGGTAAATAATGTGAAACCATACCCATGTGCCAATTACTGGAAATGATAAAAGAATGTACACAGCCTAAACAAATATTAAACAAAACAGGCTAAATACACAGCTCATACAGCTGCCATTAGCACAGACGGCAGTGAATAACAGTAAATGTTAAATGCAAATACAGAAAACATATTGTAATTCACAAAAGACAATGCCGCTAAACAATGGTATAGTGGAGGTATACTCATGTATACGGAGTATACCCACCTCTTTGTCTGCTTCACAGTAAACCCACCTATCAGCCAAAAAGCTATTTCGATATATATAGTAGACTCTACTCACTTCCTCCACATTAACCTTACCATCTCCTTTATAGTACACCCACCTCATCAACTACCACTTAATCACTGCCGCTATAGAATAGACATACGTCGGTGCCTAAGTGTGCGGCACTCATTTGGTGATTCACCACTACAACGTGTGTTCAGATGAAACTTTTGGATGTATGCTGGCCAGTATCTCTCCACATGTACACACCATTCTCAGGTCACAGAACAAAGCACAAGGGTCAGAGAGCAGGTGTCAAGGGTCACAGCATCCCAAGGGGACCTTGAGTCTCATCCCAAAACCTCTAACATTTTTCAAAGCCCTCCTGCAGCCCAGGTCCTCATCAACGAGTGCCCCTGATGGCCCCGTGCGCATAAGCACTACCCCAAACTCCTCTCTGGTGGGTGAAGGGGGACCTGAGTGCATCACCTGGAGCCTCCAGTACGTGACGAACAGGCTCGGCCTGTATAAAACCAGCCTGAGACCCGGTAGGGGGGGCAGTAATGATGCTGAGGGGGCAAAAACACATACAGGGAGCAGATTTCATTTTCTCCATATTTCACAAAGGCTTTCCGCATGTCCTTGTTGGACTCAAAGCTTAGCCAGAAAGGGTTTCACCCCATGAGAGATAATTACCCATAACCCACATGGCCCTGTTAGCTTAGGTTCATATACACATTCAACACTCCAATATTCTATCACCTATGGTCTACTCAAGCAGAGCCCCAATAAAACATTTCAGTTTACTTTGAGTTAGAGAGTGATCTTCCCTTACGTTTCCAAAGTTCAACCACCACCAGCTTTGAGAGAGAGGACAACGAAGGTTGATTATTTAAAAAAGATAGGGATACTACTCATACTAATCCTGCATTCATTTCATTTGTCTATCAAAGTGCCCATTGGGCCTTGATAAAGTGATGTGGTTAAAGTCGTTGATGCAGCAAATCTAACCCCCCAAACACTGGTCTACAACATCTTACATAGGAAAAGACACTCCGGGGCCCACTGTGTCACATGCAAGAGGCTGAGAAAAAATTAAGGTGCTCTATCTCTCAGCAGATTATACTTTATCCGAGATGAAGGGTTGAAAAAGAGCGCGTGTAGTTCAGTCAAACTAGCTAAACGGGTGAGAATTAAGATGTTGTAGTGTGGGATGAGGCAGTTATGCATACATAACATGTAGAGGCTGGGACCCCCTACTGTGGAGAGGCACGACAAAGCCTCTCAAACAGCAATACCTCTGGGACAGCTAATGATTAATTAGCTTGTGTCATTAAGTGAGGCAAATGTCACCCGAGCTTCCTGGGGAAGCTGTCACACCATGTGTAGGCTACTCACAAGTTTCCCCCTCAGGTGTTGGGTGGGGGGCGGGGAGTGTGGGTGGTGTAGTGAACCGTTACTAGGCAAATCCTGACATCTAGTGGTCTAACGTAAAACTGCATCCATTACAGGTTTCCACATTAACAGCAAAGTCTATCACGAAAACTTTTTTTCCTTTGTCTTGAGCAATGTATCTTAATACTACAAACAAACTGTAACCTTGTAAAGATTGAAATCATGCCAACATTTAGCACATTAGGCCATCGACAAAGAGGTTATCCAGATTCAGCTTTGGGATTACTCCCTGAGCTCTGATCCCTGATCACTAAATTGGGTGAGGTGACCTCTGACCCTTAGGTGTCATTCACCTCACTGATTGTGGCACTGACGTCAAAATTAAACAGCTGATGCTTCATCACACCAGAGTTTCTGAGGAGGTGTCAGCTGGCACACAGGCTTGCTTGGCATGCATTTTTTATAATTGCAAGACCTGGCACCACACAAACATTTTAGATATTGCTTGCCCAACCTTTTATTAAATTCCTGAAGTACATTTTTTTTTAAATAAAATGCAAAGTGATTTTAAACGTAAAAGCAGACAATTAAAATGTTCTTACCAAAAATCCGAGATGCCAGCTGGGACGACCTTCTCACCGCTTGGACCTAATCCAGACACGAAATGAAGGTACGAATCAAGTTACTTACTACTTGTTTTATATTTTCTCCATCAGCTACTACTGACTGTTCACAGCACGCATGCTCAGATTTGATTTCTCTCTCTCCATCTCAGGATCAGTTAGTCTATGAAGGCCAGCACTGAATACTGGCCTGCTTTAAGATCAGACCAAGAACAAGTGAGAAGGCCCCTCTCTTCACCAGGGAGTGGCAACGCAACGTAGAGGGGCTTAACACGCTCACAAACGCACACACATACACACCTCACATCTGTGTTTATTCACATCCGTAAGCGTATGGGCACACACACACACACAATCTGCCTCACCCTCACATAGACTTACGCATACAAAAGCACACCTGTCAGGGCCTTTCCACTGTGTGAGCAAAAGCAAAGAAGTCTGGCCCCCCCTCTGTCTCTCTGTATGTGGTATCCCATGTCTGTTATATTAAAGCAAATCCATTCAGTTCCCACTTTCTCATCTGAAATAATGGCATGAGCAATTTTCACATTTAGGCAAGCAAGGACACATGCAGTCTCTCTCTCTCTGTCTCTCTCTCTCTCTCTCTGCTTAATGAATGGAATCGGATTCGGGCCCCTGCGGCTGTGGTTTAATCTGCCTTTGAAGATTTCTACAATTTCCAGATAAAAAAATAAACCTGAACGTTCTTCCGCAGTTGTATTCTTTTGCAAAATAAGACATCTACTCATACTTATACATTTGCTCATATCTACAAGTGCATGTCATTTCTGTGTTATTTACCAAAGCTAAAAGGCCCTGAGGCCTTGCATGGAGCCTCCAGATTGTGCCAGTCTACTGGTGTGTGACGTCCATTTGAAGGAGGAATCTGTCCAATAGAATGATTGAATTAAAGTGCACTTTGGTCCGGAGTGCTCTCTCTTCGCCACTTTGCACCATAACATGTCTTGTCCTAAAATAATTAGATTGAGGCCTTGGGTGGTGGAGTGGCCGGATCCTCAATGGTCAAAAGGAGGAATGGTTTGGCTTTGAATGGAAGCCTCCAATCCTAAAAAACACTTTATTTCTTTACACTTGAGGTTTGTTGTCTTTTGTGACTATTATCCCCATTCACCATTTGCTTTCATGCAGCTGTGCCCCTCTTAAAAAAGTCTTTGTGCTGGCACCATGAATACAGGGAATGTGTCCATGGCAGGTAGCCCTTATTGCAAGTTAATCTCCTGAAAGAGCCTCATACAAGTACTTTTAAATTCTCCCCGAGCCACAGAGGGCTCATCATCAATCGAGCACTTCTCCCCTTTGTGGGGCTGATGAGTGTGGTGCCCGGCCGGTGACAATGGCTGCCAAGTGTGGCAAAGTAATCACCTTCTGGGGAAAACACTAGTAATTACTTCTAAACTGTTTGGGCTTCGGAGACAACTGCTATTGTGTAATAAAATGAAAGGCTCCCTTTAGAGAGCAGTGCTGTGACGGTCTCAATCTCTTTGTCATCTATTTGTTTGCAGAGATTTCTTTCTGCAGTTGCCCACTACAACCATGCTTTATCAAATATGTGTGTGTGTGTGTGTGTGTGTGTGTGTGTACTTTAGTTTACATGTGTCCACATGCCTTATCCACTTCAATCCCTGTATTCCTGACCAGAGAAAGAACATATCGACATTCATCACGCATACAAACAGATACGCTGCAAGTGTAATGTTGCCTCCTTTTCTGAATAATCTTTTTAATTCTGTGAACTGAGCACATTCCTGCATTCAACCAGACCTGTATTTATCCTCTATTGGCCACTGAACAAGAGCAACAGAAGAATGTCTCAGATAATGATGAGATAAAAGATAATACTGTATTTGATGAGTAACAATAGATCTCATTTCAGTAACTACATGACATGTCCATTTTAACTCCATACAGATGGGAACATTAAGAGCAGGAAGAGTAGAATAATATATATGAACTCTGAAATAGCCTTCAAAGTGACAAGTTTCAAAATGAATTTCATAAATGTTTATTCTTCTCGCTGAATTATTAAAATGTTATGTGTTGTAGAAATACCTTAAAAACATTAGAAGGATGCATTATACAAGATACAAATGTCTTTTTTCAGCAACAATAATGCAACTCTATCACCACTCTAATGGCTCTAATCACCATAATGTTTATTTGAAACTGCCATAGCTACAAATGCCATTGTATATTCTGGAAGGCTGCTAATTCTGTTTCCACAAGAGTTATAGTAAAAGACTTACCAGGCCCAGAACTGGTAGATCAGCAGTGCAGCTTAGATAAACTCCCAGTCCCACAGTATCCCAACACTGAAAATGACCACAACATTTATACATCAAGGTGCATGTAGTACAGCAACTTTAGTTTCATTTCTTTATTTATAAGCTACAATGCACATTAATCAACATTACTGCTTTAGCCAGCTGGCTAATTTTTAAACTGTAGTTCTTCGGTGAAATGTTTCGAGACAGGAGCAATAGGAAAGAGCAGGACAATAGTACAGGTTAAAATGTACATACAGGACCACAGAAAGACACCAACAGCAGCAAAATAAGTATTCTCAAGACATGCAGAGAAACAGGACACATTAGTACAGTAAAACATAAGAATATCCACATTCAGTACATGTAGCCATGCATGCAAGCAACACAAAGCAACCAAACACAGAGTAGCAATTTTGACACATTTGACACAGCCTATTTAAAGGTTTTGGTTTGCTGGCACAGCCCTGTCTGATATTGTCTGATACACTCTAGATCCACAACACAAAATATCAAAATTCTTTTTGAATTGCAATATGTAATAGAACATTTTATTTCAGTTTTATTAACCTTGAAGAAGAAGAATTACTTTATTTATCCCGCAACGGGGAAATAGAATTTTTTCACTCTTATTATTACTCATCATGTTACACACACAGGCCCGAAATACACACATGCACAGACAGGACCTATACATGCAATTAAGGAGAGATGTTAGAGCGAGGGTGCTGCCAGTGACCGGCGCCCTGAGCAGTTGGAGGTTGGGTGCCTTGATCAACAGCACTTCGGCAGTGCCCAGGAGATGAACTGGCACCTCTCCAGCAACCAGTCCACGCTCCATAAATGGTCGACATAGGGACTTGAACCAGCGACCCTACGGTTCCCAGCCAAGTCACCTATGGACTGAGCTACTGCCGCCCACTACCTTAATTTCTACAGTTGATTCTAAGCATTACGAAATTTATTATGTGCGTGTACGCAGGGTTGATGTTGAGCAGTTGGCTATGATGCCATAATTTTTCTCTTTCAGACATTATAAGTTCAAAGTAGCCTATATATTTAATGTTGATTTCAATATAAATTATTGGCCTTGTCTGTATCTAACTATTTACTGCTAATCAGAGATCTATTGCATCAGTAAGGGAAATTGTTGCAAATGACTGTTACTAAGACATAATCTTTGTAAACTCTAAAACCATTCCCATGAAAACAAGAAAATGGTTCTAATGTCATAAGACCTTAATATTCCTTACAACCTCTTTAATGTCAAATATCAAACACTTCACACTATATTCACATTTTTTATATGTCTGTGAAGCAGAGGATATCGGTAAAAAAAAGAAAATAAATAGCATTTCAAAACAATCCTGGTCTAAAGTAAAGTAAAAGTAAAGTAGCTTTCATTTCACTGATGAAGGTAGACTTTCACGACACCACCTTCACTTATCTCAGCTTCACTATTAGCTCATCTCGTCAGTTCGGCATGGTTGTGTGTGACTGGAAAGGTACTCATGCTCTCCGAAAAAATCAATCAATCTTGTAAGGCAGGGCATTTTGTGTTGAAATTTATGAAATTAATTCTAAATCATGGTTAACAAAGGGAAAAAATAAAAGATTCTTACTCAAGATACAAAGGATAAGCAATGTGTTGTATGTTCTCCTGCTCAAAATACACACCGCACATTACACACTGTACTGTTACTTCCCCAAGTGTCTGGATAATTTTTTATCTCCTGTTGGATTTGACGTATTCCTGTTAAAATCAGAATCAGAATCGAAATGATGGACAATGTAACTGTTTAAATGAAAGAGTGACACAGGTATGTGCAAAGGTTTACAGTTTAACGATTAAAGGGATATGTAATGTACAGAGATAAAACTCCAAAAAGAGAGTGTTAATGTAACGCATAGACCAATAATGTAACAAGACATTAATCTAACGTATTTTGGAGTCTACGGGGGCTACAAGAGTCTGTGTCTTCTGTGCCATGGTAATGCGGCCAAATGCAGATGGAAAGAAAATGTTTTTGGGGGTGTGAGGTTTTGGTTCTGATGGACCGCAGCCTCCTGTCAGAGAGGGGTGTGGTTCAAAGAGTTTGTGTCCAAGGAGGGAGGGGTCGGGTACAATCTTTCCTGCATGCCTCTGGGTCCTGGAGGCATACAGGTCCTGGAGGGATGACAGAATCAGACAGGCAGCCAATCACCTTCTCCGCAGCGTGAATGATATGCTGCAGACCGCCCTTGTCCTCGGCTATGGCAGCAGCATACCAGATAGTGATGGAGGATGTGAGGATGGACTCACTGATGGCAGTGTAGAAGTGGACCATCTTTGGCAGATCGAACCATCCTTTGCTGTGCTTTTTTCAGGTCCCGGGTAACGGTGGAGCCTAGGAAGCAGAAGGACTCCACAGTGTTGACACAGGGTGATGGAAGCAGGTGGGGCTGTGTTCTTCCTAAAATCCACAACCATCTCCACTGTCTTTAAAGTGTTGAGTTCAATCTCCTGGAAATTAGCTGGACCATGAGTGCGGTCTCCTGCACAAACTTCAGGAGAGCAGAGGGGGAATAATGCAGCCTTGAGGGAGATTGATACTGATGGCCCAGAGTCAGATATGTGTTTCCTTGCCTCATGTGCTGCCTCCTCCCAGACAAAGAGTCTGTGTTCCACATGCAGGTGGAGTCAGGCGCGGTGAAGTCCACAGACAGAATCCTGGCGGAGGTTCATGAGGAGTCCACGGGGTCGGAGGCTGAAATGGAGGACTGTGTAGTCCAGGGACCTATTGGTGCTGTAAGTAAGCTGCAGGGGGTCAAGGAGTGGATCGGTGAGAGTTTTGAGGTGGGACAACAGTAGAATCAATGTTTGGGTTACGTTTGCTCTTATTTTTACTGTCATATTGTTTTTTATGTTGTGCCTTGGTCTAGAAACAATGGCTGATAATCATGCATATAGCCCTTATTACCTGCAATAAGGTGTTGTTATCTGGGTATATGGTATTATCTGGGTATACGGTGGTGGTTTTCCTGACTGTTTATGCCAAAAGCTGCATTGTTGACATAAGCCGAGCAGGACAAAGTTACTGTAAAAGGGAATGAGAATCCATCACTGGTGGCAGTAGCTCATAGGAGCTCGGAGGCTGAAGGGTGCTATTTACAGTATGTCACAGCCCTTTGTTCTGACACCTCTCCATTATTGCATCTGAGTCTTGTATGTGCATTTGAGTGTACTTTCCCTGTGTGCAATTTAACAACAACAGTGTATAGAGAGTGTAAAAAAGGAATTTCATTTTTGAGGGATTGATTGATTGATTGATGAAGTAGGCCTCCTTTCTTTCACTCAGGCTTAATTTAACAAAACCTTTCTTGTTTTGACCAGCAGAGGGCAGAATACATTAAAACAAGCTGACAGAAAGAACAATCAACAAACAGTTGACTGAGGAACATTTAGCAGGTGTAAAGACCCAGATATATTTCCTTAGAAGCAGACCACCAGCCATATTCTTCTTCTTACATTAAAAACTGCATCAAAACAAACAAAACATACTTAAAATGAGTGATATGTTACCAAACATGGCCTATAATTCCACATCCAGCAAACATGGAGCAACATTATGTTCCTGGCCACAAACGTCGTGGGCCAGTAGCCTACATTGCCAGATGCTAGCCCTTGTATTCCCCATGCCTTATTTCCATTTGGTGCTGGCGACCATAAATGTTAGTGTTAGAAGCAGGTGAAAACATTTTTATTTCCCTTTTTATTTAATTGTTTGTGTTATGTCACGGCTGTGAAACTATTAGCTTGTATGCCTATTTCTACTTCTTCCTAGAGGCCATAACTTACAAAATGCTGGAATTCAAAATGGCTGACATGATAGTAAACAAACCACAGTAGGTTCCTAACGTGCAGTGGACACGTTAGGCAAAGTTAGGAATAATGCTAATGCTAATAATGCTCAGTCCCGTTTCTGGACACTCGGCAAATGTAAGTTCAGTGTCTCTGTCATCTCCAGCTGAGAAAAACATATCTGGCTTTTAGCAGTTGTGTGTACCGAACAGTGCCACTGTGCAATGAACCAGGCAGCAAACGCACAGTGAGTGGAGAAAGAAACACCTGAGTAAATACCTAACTGTTTGTTACTTACATACTTTTCTCAGGTGCAGGTGTTTTTTAGGCAGCTGCCAGCTTGCATCCAGGGCAGCCAAATACCTTTTCTAAAATAAGTCTTGGGCTACACGGTGTAGTGGTTAGCACTGTCACAGCGAGAAGGTTCCAGGTTCGCATCCCTGCCTGGGCCTTTCTGTGGGGAGTTTGCATGTTCTCCTCGTGTCTGCGTGGGTTTCCTCCAGGTTCTCCGGTTTCCTCCCACAATCCAAAGACATGCATGTGTTAGGTTATTTGATGACTCTAAAATTGCCCGTAGGTGTGAATGGTTGTCTGTCTCTGTTCGTCTCTATGTGTCCTGTGATAGACTGGCGTCCTGTCCAGGGTGTACCCCGCCTCACGCCCGATGTCAGCTGGGATCGGCTCCAGCGACCCCGAGATAAGCGGCTGAAGATGAATGAATGAATGAAAATAAGACTTTATTAATCCCTAAGCAAATTCTTGTTACAGATTACTCCAATAACAATATACGATAACAATAACAAAATCAGATAATAATCTAAGAAAAAAATAACATTAGATAAAAATGTGATAAGATAAGAGCATCAAAAAGGTGAAATATAAAAATAAAGAGTCTTAGTGCAAACTATATAACATGATGTAATAGAGATATATTGCATATGATAATGAACATAATATCGCCCATGGTATTGAAATTGCAAAATATTGCACATTATTATCCTCAGTCAGGTGTGTCAGCTTTCCTTCCTGCAGGAAGTGGCCACAGGTCATCAAACTGTAGAACTCCTCCCCTTCCTGCAGGAACATAATAGATCAGTAAACAGGAACAAGATTCACACAGTACATAGTGAAAAATAGAAAATAAAACAACTGAAATGTACAGGAGCAAAAAAACACAGGGGCTTGTCAGTTGGCCCTCCTGATTGTAAAATATTAATTTAAAATATAAACAAGGTAGTGCAAAAAGTATGACACAGCTAAAGAAATGACAGACTTAATCAAGTATTAAAATATGAATGGTGGATCAATTATGACAAAGAATAATTATGATGTTGCATTGTTTAACTGTTAGGCTAGCTGGTTTTGACCCAAAAGCAGACCAGGTGAGAAGCGGATTCAATGATCAGGTTTATTTTCAGTTAGTCAGGAAGAGTCAAAGCTCCGAAGGCACAAAATCCAAACTAAGGTTTTAAATAAACAAAGTCCAACAAGTGTCCAGGGAACAGAGGCAGAGCAATCCACAGAGCAATCAGGTAACAAAGGGTAAACCTCTTTCTGGCAGTGCAAAAAATCAAAACTAACAGAGTGAATCCAAAACAGGCAGAGTAATCCAAACAACAGAGAAAATCCAAGACAGGCAGTGTGGCATACAATCTTGCAAAACAATCTGACAAAGGACACTGAGAAGGCTGAACTTAAATAGGGAGACAGAGACCAATCATTGGGCAGGAGAATACAAGGTAACAAGCAAACTAATTGGCAGGACAGATGTGGACAATAAGTGGCCGAAAAACAGGGGGAGTGGCGTCACAGCCACAAACACAAAAGCACATGGTCTGCAAACAAAGGCATGGCCAACAGTACACAAACAGACCAGCAGAGTGCACCGGACCCAAAACCCTGACATTAACTGGATCAACACAACTCTGTAGAATACTTTGTAAGACTTTGTAAACTATTCCAAAAGGACCTAAGATCTAATATAATATCTGTCTCCACACCAGCGTGAGTTGTATCTTTTCTGCTTCATAGTGGCCAAAAAAATCTGCAAAAATGTGATCATGTGATTGAAATTGTGTCAACTCATACGGTCTCTTAAGACCTAAAATAAGTCCTTCAAAAATATAATGGAGGATAAACAGCCAGAGAGAGAGAAACTGATTTATCTGAAGCAAATGGAAATGATGTCAGTGCTCCCAGGTTTATGTTTAAATGAAATGATTAAGGGCAATATAAAGTTTCTTTTTTCCATTCCATTGCATTTATAGACTCTTACTGTATGATGATTTGACAAATCAATGACAATAAAGTCCCTATTAACCCCAGACTAAATGAACTGTATTATATACTGTAATCAGTATATGGAGAAGCATCATATCAATACTACTACCCTGATTAAATTAATCTATGCAGCTTTGTAGTAGATTTAGGGGTTTTGGAGGTAAAGCCATTACAATACAGACTAATTGTTCAGTACAAAATGCTGTAACTTGTTTTTGTACCCTGTGAGTCACTGAATATTATTCATTCATTCATTCATCTTCAAGTCCCTGTCAGGGTCGCAGGGCGCTGGAGCAGATCCCAGCTGACATTGGGCATGAGGCGGGGTACACCCTGGACAGGACGCCAGTCTATTGCAGGGCACATAGAGACGAACAGAGACAGACAACCATTCACACCTACAGAGTCATCAATTACACATGCAATTACACATGCTTTGAACACATGATTTGGACCAGGGACCTTCTCGCTGTGAGGCGACAGTGCTAACCACCACACCACCGTGTAGCCCTCACTGAATATTATGCAGGTGTTAAATAAAGAATCCCTTAAATCAGGCACTCTGAAGCTGTGCGCCACTGGTGGGAGGGATGGGTGCCGCATCCAAAAGCCACTCATTAAAACTCTACCTGCACATTGTTCTGAGTGTCAGCAGAACTGTTGTCAAGACCACATGAGTTCGGAGCCAGTCCAGCATATTCAAGACTCAAATTGGCAATAACTTCAACCTAAACTTTCAACTTTATTATAAATAGACAAAGAGATAGACAGCAGAGACCAAAAGATTGAATAATTTGAATATTTGTGTTGTGAGCTTACAGAGCTACTCCTTTCTCCCAATTGTGTGTTTGATTTTATTGGCCCATAGGTGTCAGTGAGTGACAGTGAATGAGAGAGAAACCGCATGACAGAGCTAAATACAGAGAGATGGTCACCTGACGCCACTGCGAACATATATTAACAGTCTAATATTCCCATGAGGCAGCAGCCCTGTGGGTCTCCTTTTGAACCACAGTCCATTCAACAAGGACAGGAAACGTCTCCCCACCCCTTTGCAGTAACCAGCATTTCATTTGCAATCTAAATCTAAAACACAGAGTGCTTGAGCATCACATCAAAGCGCTTTTTGATAGCTCCCTATGAGCAAAGACTTGAAATAAAATGGCTAATTACGAGCATTGATTGGTAGGCCACAGAGCAAGACTCATTAATCGGATTGCGCAATGTAGTTTTTGTTATCCGTGCATCTTAATGACATCTTTTTGTTGAAGCAATTTTTATGTTTCCAGCTATACAAAAATAGTGTCTTTTTACAAATATGTACATTATACAAGCATTCAAAGGGGAGAGGTTGATGTGTTTTGATGAAAACTGAACTATCCACACATTCATCAACACTAATTGTCAGAAGCTCCATGTAAATACATTTCATCTCAGTATAATGGTGTTCCTTTTATCTACTCTGTTATATTTAGACCTAATCAAGCTCTAATTTTCAGCTTTGTAGTGTCAGAGGTTGAATATGCTGTTCTTGTCCTTTTGACATCGGTAAATAAATACGTTAAAGTTAAGTTTAAGTGCCTGTTCTTTATGCCAAGTGTTTCTTAAAAGGTTGGTGTATTGCTATCAAGTCTATACAGATCAGACGGAGCTGCAGCCACGTATAACATGTAGTTTAAGATCAAATATGAATTATCCCCTGGTGCTTTGGGATGGTTCCTGTAACACTATAGATCAGGTACACCAGTGCAAAACTAAAACAAGTAGGGCATTTTTTTTCATTTACCTTATTTTTTATGAAATTTCAGGAGAATGGGGTGGGGCGGGGTGTCTCTGAATTTGAAGACAACATTCGAAAAAGAAAGAAAATGGAAATTTGAACAGCTACAACTCCTGGCGACAAATGTTAATGAAGAACCAGAACAGGACCAGCCGTAGTTAGACCATGAGGTGAGATTGCTTTGCCAATTATATCTAGCTATAATATTACCAACAGATTATATGGGCAAATGCAAAGTGTGGTGTTTCAGGACTCTTTCTGTTGGAAGGCTTTAACAATGGTTTTGGGCGGTAGTAGCTCGGTCCATAGGTGACTGGGCAGGGAACCGGAGGGTTGCTGGTTTGAGTCCCTGTGTGGACCATGAATGGAGTGTGGACTGGTGGCTGGAGAGGTGCCAATTCATCTCCTGGGCACTGCCGAGGTGCTGTTGAGCAAGGCACCGAACCTCCAACTGCTCGGGGCGCCGGTCACTGGCAGCCCCGAGCTCTGACATCTCTCCATTGGTTGCATGTATACAGGTCCTGTCTGTGCATGTGTGTGTGTATTTCGGGCCTGTGTGTGTGTAAAATGAAAAATAATAGAGTGAAATTGAATTTCCCCATTCGCGGGACTAATACAGGAATTCTTCTTCTTTGTTTTATATTTTTGATAGTTTTTCACCAGATGTATGTTACAAAATGCTGATACTCAACAGTATAACTCCAAACCTCTATAATGCCTGTTGCTCTGCAGAGATGCCTGGTGCTTTGCAGAGACTCCTGCAGCACTGGAGGTCTGCTTGAGTCGCTCTCGACCATGACAGCCATCTAATTATGTGAAAATCACAAACAACCACCTGATTGAATCACTTGTTACTAAGGAGATCTGTGAGACTGTCTGAGACACATAGGCGAAATTCAAATTCAGCCTTTTTATTGTGGGGAACTAAAGACTAAATGAAATGCATCTCTTGTGAACTTGTTTCTATGATGATCTATAAATGTGACTGTTACATGTCAGTGGTTACAAATAATAGCCATAGTATGAACAAGGTTATAGCCTATGTTCAACCCATGATTTCTTCTTGTTGTGTCTATATTGCACCATGTATAAAGTAAAAAGTGTCAGACTATCGTGAAATGCACTTGCACATTTACAACAAAAGGGAAAAGGCGGGTGGGAGGGTGTCGGTGACAAGCGCCAGCGGGGGAGATTTCGGTGCAGGTGTCCTTGTGTGCTTTTTTTTTTCCTCTCCTGACATCTCGCAGACAAGACCCGACTGTAAGTAGCCTAAGCCTGTTGAGGAGGAATCCGAGCTGATAAAATAATAAATGTCTCATTTGCCATAAAATCCGAAAGGAGCAGCGAAGGGACAGATATGCTCGTCTGGATGAGAGACCCCCGCTGGGTGAAGACACGCAGCGTATGTTAGCTGAGCCGTGAAAGCTCGCTGCCATTGACTGGAGCTGAGGCTGCAACGGGAGCGAAGGGATGAAAACCGAGCGCAGGAGAGAGTGAGCATCCCCGCGCAAAGCGTCGCATCACAGAGACAAACTGATCATTTGAAGGTATTATACATCATTTACAGATTAGGAAGCCGACATATTTGCCACTGTCTGGACGTTGTCTATCGATGCTGACAGGCTGAACGGCGGCATTTATGGTCGCCAGGCAAATTCCATTTTTCACCCTGCAGATGTGGGCTGCAAGAAGAATAAGGGCCGTTCGGTGGGTGAATGGATTCATCAGTGGTCACGATGAACAGCAAATCGGTGCTGATGATCTCCTGCATTACAGGCTATTCGTGGATGAGTCTACTGGACTGTTTTCACATATAGACTAATGGATGATGTGGCATGTTTAGGTGAGATGCATTTAGGAATAATGAGAGCAGCATGTTGAATTGTACACCTGAAATCAACTGAATAAGGAGGAGCAGCTACCACAGTTTATTGTTCTCGCACCCTGAAAAACAAACCCAACGTGAGCTGTTTTTCGAGATGGGACTAACCTGACATTGGGTCAACAGTCTACTGGATGTGAGACCACACATGCAAACAATGACAAGCTCTCAGGTGCCCGATATGGGCACAAATTTCACTGATGTTCCCTGGGAGCCTGGTTTCTCTGGTTCCACTCAAAACCTGTTCTGGTCCTCCACTGTTAACAGTGTGGTGAAGATGTTGCTCATATCTCTCATTGTGTGTGTGTCCTTGTTTGGGAATGTGGTGGTTCTGCTTGTGTTCCAGAGGAAGCCTCAGCTTCTTCATGTGGCCAACCGCTTCGTCCTCAACCTCCTCCTGGCAGACCTTCTCCAGACTATATTAGTCATGCCCTTTGCAATTGCAGCCACCGTGCCAGGTGTGTGGCCCCTGGATGCCCGACTGTGCCAGGCTCTGGTGGTGCTCATGCACCTTTTTGCATTTGCCGGGGTCAACACAATTATAGTTGTCTCTGTGGATCGCTACCTGGCTATCATTCACCCACTGTCCTATCCCACTCGCATGACCCCTCACCTGGGCACTAACCTGATCATTTGCACCTGGGTGTTCAGTTTCCTGCAGAGTACGCCTCCCCTGTACGGCTGGGGGGCCATTGACTTTGACCGCCATCACAATGTGTGCTCAGTGGTGTGGTCCTCTAGCCTGTCCTACTCTGCTGTGGTGTCCGTCTTCTCCTTCTGGCTGCCTGTGCTCATCATGCTCGGATGTTACTGGATGGTGTTCAGAGCAGCTCGGAGGCAAAACGCACTTGTGCACCCCATACAATCACAATCCTACTCCCAGCCCTGCCCACAGGACTTCCAGGGACCAAGCAGTCCACAGCGGCAGCCCCAGCCCCAGCCCGAGCAGGGCAGTTCACCCGATGGTCCAAACAGGGGGTACCCTGTTCGAGTTAGGCACAGACGCTTCCACTACCACTGCAAGGCAGCTCGGGTAGTTTTTGTGATTATGTCCTCATATATCCTCAGCATGGGGCCTTACAGTATACTAAATACTATATCTATGAGTGCCAGAGCAGCTGTACCCCCCTGGCTGTCCTCCCTTGCCCTTGTGCTCTTCTTTTTGCAGTGCTGCCTCCACCCGTACATTTATGGTTACATGCACCGCAGTGTGAGGAAGGAATTCCTAGCCCTGCTCTGTGGCCTGTTCTGCAAACAGGGCCGTCCCAGCCAGAGCTCTGCCGTAGAGAGCTGCTTCACAACTACAGAGGGACGTTTCGGTACCCAGACTCACCTGCCCAGCCTGACTGCTCGAGTCTTCCCCCTGCGGACTTGGGAAGAGTGCACAACATCCTCCTCTCCCACAATTGAGAGGAAGTCAAGGGACAGCCGTAAAGAGACCACCTCTACCAGCATCAGCTCAGAGAGGGAGCTCACAGTGCACAGCAAACAAAGCACATAAATTGCCTTGAGGATTCAGTGGATAAACCAAGCGTGTTCACACATAAGCTAATATGCCTTCATAACAACAGGATCATTCATTCTGAAGTTGCTGGCATTAGAAATAGTGGTATTACCTAGTTGATCAACAACATAGTGATATTTTGCTATTTCCCATAAGACTCATTTAATGATGGCCTTGAGGTTGAAGAAATGGCTTGGTCAATTCATCATTTCATTAGGAATGTATAACAGTGTGAAAGAAGCGTTAATAACTTTTATTTGATTCCATTTGGTCAAATTTTGACACATTTTTTGAGGGTTTTGTAAATGCAGTTTTAATAGTGTCAGATAAGTCACAGTGTGCAGCTATTATTTATGTATATATTTTTAATGTTTTTCTCTCTACAACCATAGTTTGTTTTTTAAATATGTGCAATGATTGTACCAGCTACTGTTACATAAAATGGGCCTTTTAAATCAATCAAAATGTACCTTTGCCTGCAGGTCTGTTATAAATGTTTTGGGTTTTTTCATACTAAACTTGCTCTGTGGAGATAGAAATTGTTAATTTGGATCAAAGTGGTTGGTGTCTTGACCACTTTGCCTTAACTATAGGCCACAGATTATCTCTGATTTTGACTTTTCGACTTTATCTCCTTTAAAGTTTTTCTGTGCTGTATTCTCTGTGATCACAGGATATACTTTCCTTGTGTTAATGCAAGCAAGCCTTGCCTGTAACTTATGAACTCAGGGTATGCTTGCGGAACAACACCCATCTCTGTTCTTGAAACTTGTAGAGCAAGTTGACTTATGTGTGTGTTTACGTAAGCAGTTACTGTTTATTGTCTCAAAGCGCCTTTTGAGAAGGATAGCAGATTAGTGGTTTATCGAAATGTGATTCCCTATCCCTGATGGGATGGCCACGTTGTTTCTTATTGTCTTAGCCTCCTTGTTTCCTTTAACTCTAGCTCAAACAAGGTGGACATTTTGTGTCTTACTGCAGTGTGCCACTGTACATTTGGACTCAGTATTTGCTGCCTTTGTAATATCAGCCTCTCTTTGAGGAAGCACAATATTTTTGTTGAAAAAAATACAGAGCATAGAGAGCAGGGTGTGATAACTACGATGACTCTGGTGGGCTCGCTGCACCGGTTATTTAACGTAGGCTGCATGCCGTAAGATCTTATGTAACAGATTTCTTATATTCCACTGAATACATGTAGATTTGTAAAGATACCTCCTGATACAGTATTTATAATAGAACCACCTGTGTGCTTAAAGATGACGAGTACTTATGTGTTAGATGATTGCAATGACTCATCTCATAGAAAGGCAACCCATGATATGTCGCCAAACGATGAGGTGTGTTACGTCTCCAGTTTGTCAAGTTCTTGTAACCTTTTATGGAAAGAGAAAAAAAAATAGCTGAATGGGTGGGCCAGGGTGCTCCCAGGGTGTTGTCATTGTTATTAGACTGTGATGGTTTTCTAGGAAACAATTTGCAACTTATGGGACCTTACTGGTGTGGTGTGGATTTGAGCCTTTGTTTATTGAAAAGGTCAGTGTAGAAATCCATAATACAGTATTATAAATGACAATCAAACTTGTATAATAAGTTTGTCAAAGTGTTGCTCTGTAAAAGACAAATGGGTAGTGTGTAATAAAGTGTATCATCACACAAGAGAAAATAATGTTTAAAGTGCTTTAAGTGATTTCTATTGTGCTTTTGTATCATTTCTGGTTTCATTATCCAGCATCAAAAGTGGTCTGTTGTTTATTAAAGGTGAACTTATTGTAATGTGTGTTTTATATTCAACTCAACACATTTTCATTTCAAACACTTGCTAGAGACCAAGTTGACCACAGGTGTGCACGAGCCATTTAGATATAATGGCGTTTAAAACACCAAGTGTGTAGCCAGGTCTTTTCAGGCATTTGACAAAAGGCAAAGCAACAATCTGTAGAACAAGTGATTGAGTCATGAGGGAAGGACAGCCCAGAAGCTTTAGATTAGATGTAAGACATTGATGAACAATCAGCTGAAAATTTCAAAATGCGCTTGTTCCTGTCCTTGTGTAACCAAGTGTCCACACATGCAAAGACTATTATATACAATATTTTGAACACTAAATCCCATAGACTTGTCCAGACACAAAAGGGAACGTGGTCAATCATGTTTAAAATGTTCATGTATGCGTTATTATGGCTCAAAGAAAAAAAAAAAAACATGTGGCCTTCATTTTGAATTAATTGCATTTATTTTGTAAAAATGTTATCACCTTGGGTGATGCCTCCACACTGCACGAAGCAAAATGCAGCAGTGTTTTATGTAGTTACAGTTCAGCAAACTGCTTATTAAAGTCTTAGAGGGTGCATCTGGATGGTGTATATGTACTTATCAGTAAATCTGTGGGCTGCATTATGCTAACTAGTAAAGGATCTCTCTGGTGGCCAAACAAATCAGGCATGTCATTGAAAGATCGTCCTTCATGTGAAACATGTTCTTCTCAACCAAATGTACCCTTTGTTTATATGCAAACTTAAATGTAGCCATCAAAAACAAGAGAATGGACATGTATCATAGCAATGTCAGTGTTTTATATCATTTCTGAACTACAATACAGGCTGATATTTAAGAATGTATAGCCCCATCTCCACCTTAAGAAAGAAACTCCTACAGATGATTTGATTATGATGACAATCTTTAAGTAGCATTCTCTGGCTCACTCTCTCTATACATTATATATACACACATTTTTTTCAGCATTACAATACAGGTAATGAAAAACAAAACATTTAGCAGGAAACAGAAAAGAAAAATACAGAACATTTTACCTTCTTTAGAAAATTACAAAAAGAAACATTTCATCTTCTTGTTAAACCCAACAAAACCCACTGCTAGATAGATCATTGGAACCCACACTGATTTTCAAGGTGCAGCTTAAAATATTACTGGTCAACAGTGAAGACAAAATTATATATATTTAGAAAAGAAAACAATAGCAACATAAGTTTAAAGCACAAAAGAGGACGGCTGTGCTCTCCAGGGCTTTTCTATGATAAGTGATGGTTTCAGTTCAGGGCCATTCAGACCACTTTATCACCCATTCAGCACTGGGGAGGCCAGTACTGCGACAGGAAGGAGTCAGTCTTTCCCTCAGTCCTCTAGTCTACCTTGACCACACTGTAGATCTTATTTACAAACCAGAAGCAGGCGAAGAAGCCAATTGTACCTAAGAAGAAAAGACAGGTTAGAGGAATGATTTGATAAATGTTATTACAAAAGATAAAAAGTACACGAAAACCTAATTTAAACATCCAAGAGGGATTGGCTGCCTTCGGGAATCTGTTTGGTACAAATATGAGTAAAGCACAAAATATATAAAAGGCAACAAGGTCTTGAAATTAATGTATTTCAGGAGCACAGACAAAAAAAGAAGCCTCAAATCATACACCCCGCTTGCTGTCGCAGCAAAACTGAATACTATCCACAAAAAGCTTTAAAAGTAACTTGATAGTTGGGATTGCAATCTCCACAAGACAGCAAAAACACCAAAACTTCATTTTGTCAGGGAGAGAGAGAGCATAAACTCCCCCAATGTTGAGAAACCAGATTGGTCAAAATCCTGGATCAGTTCATGTGGGTGTAAAAGTCCTATGTGCCAGCTCAACAGGGGCCACGCAGCCCAATCCCGAATTAAATTATGATCAAAGTTGGGACGAGGTGAAAAAGAAAAAATTTAAAGATGGGGAATGAGAGAGATTAGGATTATTTACATAAAAACTTGAAGCAAGGAGGGAAACTGATCATCTTTTCCTTGAATCCTTGGATTATTTCTTAGTGATAATCTTGACATCACGTCCCCTTACTACTTACAGCTCATGAGATAGTGTCAAGCAGGGCTACGGGCTAATTTTTATCTGGCCTAATGCAGTACAACACTGGATAAAAATGTCATCATCTGCAATTATAGTGAGCAGCATATTTCTGGGTGAAGGGAATTTAGGCTGTATATTATCCTTTTTCCACACACATCCTAGGCTCATGTGAGTGGGTGTGCAAGAAAGCTGGACAGGGCCGGAGAGTGCTGTTACCATGTCAACATGTGTCAATCTTTGTCTCTTAACATGGAGACAAAAGCGGCAACAACCCTCTGTTCATCCTAGCTTTGTGATAATGTGTGTGTTCGATAAATCTGCACAACCTCAGTCACACGGCTTGATTTCAAGTGCAAGCACAGAGAAATTGTCTTTGCAGCTGTGGTCAGGAATCCTGAGTGCATATAGACTTATTATCATCCATGGCGAGGAGTAAAAGTAGTGCCTGAATCTTTTGATCTCCAGAAAAAAGCGACAAATAGAAAAGAAACTCCCTGATAAAACTAGGCTCTGACTTATCAAACAGCAAACCACAGACGGTCATGTTGACCCAAATAAGTCCGCACAACTAGATCTGACCCAGAGGGACTTTGAACATTCTCAGCTAATTTCCCGTAGTCTCTCTGATTTTCATTAAACTTTTAACAAAAATGGCAGTTCAAATGGGGCCCTGGCAAATAAATGCCCTTTACCTTAATTTGACACAGTGATTCAGTACTGCCAGTATAAAAATAAAAAGGCCAAGGCTTGGACTTAACTAAATGACAAGAAAATAAATTGTAATGAAGACTTGATAGACATCTATTGCACAGATGCTGGAATGTAAACTTCACTAGTTTTATTAACTTGTTTCTGAATCTAATTGTATTTTCATTTTTTTTATAATAACCATCTTATTTTGTCTTCTGTTATAAATCTCAAAGTCATTTGTTGATCAAATGTAATTGTATTTATTATATTTACATTATTTAAATATATACAGTATATGTATTACCATATTTATTTTATTCATTAATCACATTTATTTGTTTTCAGTTGCTTTATATTTAAAGTTAAAGAAAACCCACTGTTAACGACTTTTGTTTTTAGTAGTTTGATAATGTTTGATGATGTTTCCAACGTCACTGAGTAATCATTGATAACCTGATTACGTTATCACGTTCAATAACCGTGATCTCAATATTGACTTATTTTTCCCATAATTGAGCACCCCTAACGGCAGTGTTTATTATATATATTACATCCAACCTATTTCTTCTCTATGGCATTCTCACCTAGCCTGAAACTGGATGAATCTGCCAAGCTCATGTTTCATTTGCTCTGGCACATAAATCTGGCCCTGCTCCCATTCAGACAGATTTTCTGGCAGCTTGTGATCTGATGCATCAATCACAACCGTTAATCTCATGTGGAGCCGGTTTAAGACGATGACTGACAGGCGCACGAAACTCAGATCAAACTTTAAAACTAGCATTGGGATTGCTGAGATTGTTTGTAGGTCAGGTTTCGTTGCTCTGATTGGTCGTCTGTATATCCAATTGCATTTTTCTCTGTACCATTAACAACGCCCCTTCAAAAGTCTAATATTAGTCTAATACGCATTTGCAATTAGTCTGGTGATGCAAGGCTATCTTTCTTTTCCAACTTAAGAGACCTGGCAGCCAGCATATAAATGGCTGTTTTGAAACCAAAACAAGGTTGCACAGCTGATGGCTGATCCTTGCCGACCCAAACAACTGACTAAACTACAGCCAACATGTTCTTCATCACAGAAATATTGCACAATAGTGTGACGACTACCTTTTGTTTGATGTCATATGAACAGGATGGAGGTCCTGAAACCTCCCAAGACAGTTGGACTCTGAGCAAACAATATACACATTCACACCTACAAACTACACACACCTTTCTGCCGTAACACACTATTAAGAGTTTACCCACTGGACATAAAATGAAAGTGAAACTTTTTTGAATATAATGGACATAGATGATCATTTGTTGTTTTTATACAAAGTGATCTCACCAATAAAATAAACCGATTACTGTATGATATCTAGGTATCATTGAAATGTGTCGGGAAATCATTGTGGCTGCTCACATGTCACTTATCTCAAAGCCTCACCTGTGAAGAGGAAGAAGATGAGGACCATAATCATAGTGTATCCAAAGTAGAGGATGGTGCTGGCAGCTCCAATTATTTGCAGCTTTGAGAAGAAGTAATGCACGGCGTAGACAAACAGATAGACCGCTGTGAAACCGCTGGTCAGGAAGGAACGCCACCACCAGTGATAGTCCTGGACACACATTACAAAAGATCTGTTAGTAAATGTCACCTGAAATTACACTATCCAAATATTGCATTAACATAACATGTAGCCAGGGGCTGTGCAATTGAACAACTATTAGACAACTAATATATTCAAAGGCAAGATTTAGAGGAGGACACTTTTTTACACAGGTAGGACTATGATATGACAGTTATAGCGTGTGCTGCTAAAAGTGAATTCATTTTTAAGTTGAAGTAATTATTTTCTGATGAATGAGAAAAACCAATCCGAACAATCAGGTACCTCAGCACATAGGTGGAAGTAGCAGAGCAGAATTGTGGCCTCAGAGCATGTGATGAGTAGAATAATGAAAACCAGGAACAGGAACCCAAACATGTAGTACATCTGATGAGACCTATAGGAATAGGGAAACATGTAACAAACACCTTCACTCCTTCTTGCTGTAAAGAGTGCAAACTGTTCAAAACAGGAATTGTAGACCAATCAGGAAAGACATCGTCTTCTTACCAAATGCTGTTGAGAATGAAGAAGAGTTGGATGAAGATGCAGCCAAAGGGCAGGATGCCCCCCATTACAATACCAGGAATAGGCTTAGTAAAGAATGACTGCTCAGGAATCTGACGGGGGATTTGGTTTGTTCTCACTGGTTGCTCAATTGCCTGCACAGGACCAGACAAAGACAAAGGAATTTATTACAAACTCTCTAACATAAACACGTCATCTACATCAAATCATTTTATATACAAATTGAAAAACTATGAGGCCTAACATACCGCTTTCTTGAATCCAAAGTAGGCACCAATGAAGGTGAGGGGCACAGAGATTCCAAACCACAGTGCTAAAATGGCCACCAGAGTGCCAAAGGGGATTGCTGCTGAGGAACCCTCCACCCAAAGGATAAGGTTCATCAAGAAGAAGTCTGCAAAGACGATACTAGGGAAATACCAGAGAAAGACAATACATGTGAGGCTCACATGAGAATTTACAGTGTTAACATGTCACTAGAGCTCTCCAGGGCAGAAACAAAGTACAATCGTGAAACTTATTTAAGAAAAACCTGCTTAGCAAGTTTTACCCTGGACACAAGAGTGCTGTCAGCAAGACGTTTGTCTTCCACTTTTCACCTCCGAAAGCTGAGAGCAGAAAGAGAAATGGATGAGGATCTCACGATGAGAGACATCACACTGACTGTGACAACTCTTAAGACTTTGATACAACGTTTTTACTGGACTCTTACTTTTGTAAAGGCGTGCAGACACGTAGCCAGCAGGTGTGCCCAACAGAACCCAGAGGACCACAGAACATGTCATGAGAGCCCCTCTGTTGGCCGGTGACAGGAAACCCAGACAAGCCAGGACTATAATGGAAAAAACAGTCAACAATGCGCACATTCAGACAATACAGCCCCATTGCAAATTAAGTGTGTTAAAGGTAACAAAGACTGCTTTCAATGTTACTTCTATCCGCTGCACTTGACGATGTATATTATTGGTTGATAATGGACATCAATATATTTCACAGGATCCAACTGATGGCCCTTCAGCCTTGTTCTGAACAAGCAAAATAAAACTCTGCTAAGGGAATTAAACAGAGTATGTATTGGGAGGTAATTCAAGTAAAAACTCAGCTGGTTGTCTAGAAAGGCCCACATAATGTCTTGTACACTGGTCCTTACAGAGAGTGATGAAGGTCATGATGAAGATCTGGGTGCCCTGTCCAAGGAACACAGACAGCAACATGCCTTTCCTGGGAGGACGGAAAACATCCCCGTGCACCTGCTTCCACCCCGACTCCTCCTGTGCGTCCTCCTGAGGATGGAGGCAGAAAGCAACACAGCAACGATCACAATCAAGAAAGCACTCCACATTTGCAAATGATAAAAGTTAAAGATTAAACCACCACCAAGCCGTAAATACTACCTCACCTGTTTGCAAGGAAAAGATGAAGACAGAGAAAAACTTTGTTTACAAAAAGCTGTAAAATATGGTGTGAACAACTCCAGTCAATACATTGGTGTAAGCCCCTTTCTTGAAAGTTGCACATTAAAAAGTATCCACACCATATTTTACATTCTGCTCTACTGTGATGGTTTGCTGTAATCACACCCAACACCTGATTTAATAACCAAAGGTTTTGTTCAAAACAGCTTTCAATAAGCTTACGTAGTGTACAGAGGGCTTTTCCTTGGACGGTGGAATCTTTATCAAGTCTGCCTGTGAAATAACAAAATATTTATATTTCTGGGTACTGTGCGCACAGTGTGCTGGCCGGTATTTTACACTTTACAATTACATCATTAGCCATGTAACTGTGACAAAGATGACCAGTAAACACACACTTGCTGCCAGGTGAACATTTGTGAGTTAAAGGTTTCAGCTAAACTCTAATAATTTCATTATCCACTGTGGGATAATCAAAAAACATACAACCACAGACATTAACTGACATGTTAAATCCCAATAACATAGCCGTCCAACTAAAAACAAGGCTGCTATTCAAGGTCCCTGAAAAACTGTTAACTTGAATGTAACAGGTTTTCACCAACATGGTAACATCTACTTTGAATAGTTCATTTGCATGGTGGCAAAATGTTTCCCTGCAGGCACAAACAAGGTAAGAACGTAGGACATTCGTGTTCATATGTCTGTTTTGGTTCATTTCTAACAAATGCTTCTTCAAGAACTCTTCACATGTATGTTAGTGCACATCTAGATCAGTTCCAACAGAAAGAAAGCTCTACAGTGCCTTTACCTGGTCCACCTGGTTGTATCTGGCAATGTCCTTGTGCAGGGTTCTCAGCATGATCATGGCAACCATACCCGACAGGAAGAGGACAATGACCAAGGAGTTCATGATGCTAAATCAAACAAACAAGACAAACCATAGCATCAACTAACAAGCACAAAGACCCATAAAGTTAAAGGGAGAGAGTGTTTCTGTGTTGCACAATGTGACAAATATCTTCATACCTAAACCACTGGATGTTGGTGTGAGGCATGGAGACCAGGATGTAGTCCCACCTAGAGGCCCACTTGATAGAATTGTTTTCCTGTAAACGGAAATAAAATTACTGTAGCAAAACATTCTGTATTCCTCATTCTCATTGTAACATAGAAAGTGTTATATATTAGTTATCCACAAGTAATTATATAATACAGTTGGTCATATTACTATGACCTTGGGAGGTCTACCTCAAATGTGACCGAGTAGGTGTACACTATCGACACATCATTATCAAACTCCCCAGGGACTTCCATTGGGTTGCCTCCGTCACAGCTTGGGTTTTTCTCATCTGCATGTTTGATACTGTTGTGCACAAAACACACTTCATGTTAGATTATTTATAAATCTAGAGTTGTTTTTGAATAGGGATCCGTCATTCAGATGCAACATGCTAAGGTAGATCAGATCCAATTCCAAACATGTTGACATATCAGTCTACTACCAACCACAATTACCTCTTTGGCTCGAGAGTGGCAGCGACCAGCCGAGCCCCCCTCCATCCTTCTGATGCCCCACTGTGGTAAGTGAGCTTGATGTCCACGTGGTTGAACACATAAAATGTGTTCTTCTTGTTGAACTCAGCCTGAAAAACAAAATCATATTCATTACTAAGTACTCAGATTCCTCAGGATAAGCTTTGAAAACAAACAGCTGTATGTTGTTGAGTATCTTATATACTGTAATTGTCTTCAAACAATTTTATAACATGACTTCCAACTTCATCTCTATTATATGTATGACAGTTGTACTAGTCTGGATCTGTGTGGCCCAGGCCAATCAATTCTGATATGGTTTTTGGTTATATTACTGCTAATTATATAAAAAAGACTGTTACGTAATGTATCTGCAAGGATTATCAAGTATTGTTGATTCACTTTAAATGGCACAGTTAATTGTAAATTAAAAACCACATCTGTATTTGAACACAATAATGTAATATGCTCTATAAATACTGACTAAAACAAGCCAAATTCTAAATATTATTATTTAAACAAGAAGTAATTACACTTAATCATTATTTGTAGATGTGAAAAAGCTGAATTAGTACATGTTTCTGGGATACTCCTGACAGAAACAAAGCATCCATGGCAACAAGCAGATGGCCAATTGGGTTAAATGTAATGTGGTAGGTGGAGAACGCATTCAAAGACAGAAATAACAACTCACATTGATAACACAAGCATCTTTAGCTCGGCCATCTGTGGTAACAAGGCAACCAATGGGGAAGCCTGGGTTGCAGTACTTTTGGCCATCTTCTACATCATAGCACCATGTCACCGGCATGTTGTCAATGATCCTGGAATAAAAATAATTGTCTTTGTAACTTACTGACAGTAATTATCTTTCATCGTCCATCTATCAAACAAAACATTCCAACTAACCAGTGGTGCTGGTAGTTCAACTGCATTCCCATCTTCAGGAAATCCAGTTTGGTGGCATCCTCCTGGCTGCCTTTCTTGTAGGATTTTGTGCACACCGCCTTGCATTTAACATCTTGTTTGAAGCTAACCTGTAAAAGACAAATGAGAGTCGGGTTACAAGAATGAACTATATTGAAGAGAATGGGAAAATAAAGAAGCAACACCATAAACACCATGCGGGTTTAGATTTTCTGGTTAATACCCACCTTGTATGGTGAAGACTCAATTCGTTCACCAAACAGCACCTGTCCGAGGTTCTCAGAAGGCCTTATTTCCTTTGCATCCTTGCAAAAGTCGAACCTTTGTAACACATTTTAAAAGGTAGTCAAACACAATGAGAAGATGTTATTCATCTGAAAAACATATTCAAACATGATACAAATGGTATCAAGGAGAGACGAAACGCTACTTACACATCATACTCATAAGGCAGGACAGACTCCACTGAGTCCAAGCGGTTGACAAACAACTGAATCACTGTCTGTAGAGAAGCAAAGATGATTTATTTATCTTAAATGATGTTCAAGTAATCTATACCCTCAGACTGGAACAGGTTACATAATGCCCTAAAACTCAATGGACTGGTTTGCATGAGTCATTTTCAATCAATTGTAAAGCATCTGAAATCAGAAACGTTGACTTGCCACTGCTTTTTAGATAAATGACTTTATTCAGACTACATCTTTTGTTTGTGTTTGTTGTGACTGCTGTAATGTGATGTATTAAGGTGTTAGTCCTAGTTGTCTGGAAGTTGTAACTGCTGCCTATCTTTGACAGATTTCCATTAAAAAATATACTCTTAATCTGTTTTGTTTTTTACAAAAACTACTGCAGACTAGGGGGCAATCAAGATAAGTACAATGATGACCATTATCTCTCACAATGCATTATTTGAATCAGTGTAAAAGTGCTTACAGTCTCATGGTAGACTGATGAAAGCCCCAACACCTCAGTAAGTTTATATATCCCATTAGCAATGACAGCGTGTACCAGCAAATCAGTTAGCAATGCATTAACGTTTGAATAGTGTGCCAGTGCTCCGGATCCGGGTAATAGCCGGGGCCTAAGGAGAGGGTAGGCTAGCTAGCAATAATGACGAAAATAGCCAGTAGAAATGAATGTGACAGTTCCAACTACGGAAGAAAACACACTTACTTATGTTACATTCAAGAATTAAGAGTCTTGTTAATTTTAAACATACCTGGCAATCTTCACCGCCATTGCCGTCTTCACAAAAACTCACTGGGGCTAAACCCGGAAGATAAAACGCCGAGCACAAACAGAAATATGAGACTAGCGAATAAATCAACACAAAACTAAAGTGTATCCGCCTCTTCATTTTATCGCGGACACGGTTCTTCTACGATGTTGTATACTTGAGTCAAAGGAGACGTTTCCTTCTTCTGAGAAAAGGGGATGTATACTAGCTATACTTGGATCACTACGTCTTTCTACTCGGGACGCAGTAACTGAGCTGACCTGTCTGGATCAACGGCATTGGTGACGTTCAACGCAAGGCTAATGGAAAGAGGCTGGGACACCAACAGAAAAGTGTATGAGCCGTGGGGTGTGACGCACGGGAAATGCGCTCAAAATAAAGTGATGGTTTCACCTAGGTCTGACTTTTTATACAGTCTATGGGTCTGAATGAAGTCTTAATCACTCATCCCCATGTTTTATGATAGTTTGTTTTGTTCTTCCTCAAATTATACGCAAAAGATTCAACATTAATTTCTGGGTGGCGGTGAAAAACTGGTTGACAATTTCTGGACCGAGCTTTATAGTTGCAATATCTTAAATTAATACATTGAATTGTTGATGAAATTATTCTTGGCACCCAGAGGGGGGATTCAGACGAAAATTACATGGTGAATGTGGTGATAATAGTGGGGAATGTTGTTATTCATAAAAACAGATATTTAAAAACATTCCCTCACGTCCTTGTATTTAAAAGAGAATTTCACACCTATAAGAAATCCCTTGATAAAATGACAAGGAAGAAATAAACAGTTTAAAAAATATATATTATACTGAAATATAGGTTATATAATGTGTTCTGAGCGATGACACGATTCCTGTTTATACAATTAACTGTGGTATTTTAATGCAATGTTACAAGGAAACACTTCTTACATATATTTGTGATTTTCCTGTGTTTTGTTTGTTTTTATTTGTTTTTGTTTGTTTGTTTGTTGTTTTTGTTTGTTGCTTAACTTCCTTCTGTCTTATGTATCAACATGCAAGCATGTAATAAGAATGGATTCGCTGGTTTAACTGTACTACATGCAATGTACTGAATTTTAAATTATTGAATTAAAAATAAATCAATACATAAGATTTAAAAAAATGTTACTGCACGTGTCATACCCATACCCCAAAGCACAGAATTTTCTTCTTTTTTTGGTGTCCCAGCCTCCTGCCATTAGCACACAAAGATACGCGGAAGCCACGAAACATTGCCGGAAGTTAAACAATTTTACTTTCAACATAAAAACAGAATAGTCAACTTGTTTGGTATGTAGGGTTTATACATTCGTAGCTCATACTGATACTTCCATGGTACATTTTTATAGGCTGTTTTTGTATGAATACGATACCAAACTATTTCAAACAAGTAACCACTACATTGTCAATGGTTTTACGTTGAAAGGAGAAACATCGGATGTCACATTTCGTTCAAAACCGCATTGACACCGTGGAAGTAACACTGACGTTGCTTGTCGGTCGACTCCCCCCAAAACATCCTGTTTTCTTTAAACGAACATTAACGTTACTGTGTTTTATATTCTTGTTAGAAAAAAAGAAAGGATGTATAGTGAAATGCTAAGAAGAAAGTAAGAGACAAATAAAGGAGTTATTAAAATGCGATTAATGTTTTAATAACGTCTCATGTTGTATATGAATAAACTGCATTGGTAAAAGTTAAACTACCCAACAGTAGCCAATAGTTCATATAAGCTCCACCCAGTATCTATATGCTGCTTACAGTGCATTAGTATGATGATACAAACTAAATCTAATAATGTAACACTATAAAAAACTGTTTTGTTAGGGGGAAAAAAGCATTTATAAAGCCTTTAAAATACAAAAACACTTGCTACTGCTACATTTCAACCATAAATCGTGATTGCATTTGTTTACGGCAGTTAAAATAGGAATGCTAAATATGAAATGGGGAATTAGGATCAATGCACGAGTGATATTTTTTAATGTTTATATATTTTTTTAGTCTCATGTACCCCCTGCATTACTCCAAAGTACCCCCAGGGGTACATGTACCCCCATTTGAGAAAGACTGGAGTAGATGATTGTTTTGGATTGGTTCATGTCAGCTACAGCCCTGACTCCACTTCAGATAGTTTTTTTTTTTTTTAATGTTACTGTGATTCGCGGTCTTGACCTGTAGGCGGCAGTGTTGCGTGTCGGTGCGTCCGGTCCGCCGGAAACACAAAAAGAAGTCAACGGGCTAGAAGAAGAAGAACTGTTACGCACCGTAGTTTATACAGAGCCGCGACACAGTATATTCCGGTAACAGTTGGCGCTGTGCTGGTATACTTAATATAAGTTACATAGCAGTATTGGTTTTTATGTTTTGAAGGTAGCGTTTTGGCTTTTGTAACGCCTAAGTTCAGTTAGTAGCTCACACACTTAGCTACCGTTAGCCGAGTAACGTCCGTCGCCATTTTGCGCATTCAACAGCAAGGCTTTCGCCAGTAGCAAGGTAACGTTTACCACCACATACATGTACATTACCGACGGCAAACACAGCGTTGCATGTCTGTGTTTCCAAATGCTTAAAGCTCCAATGACTATGTACTACTTTTTATTATCGCAGGTGGTGTGTTTTGTAGCATGGCGGAAGCAGACCGACCAGGGAAGCTCTTCATCGGTGGACTAAACACCGAGACCACCGAGAAGGCCCTGGAGCAGTACTTCAGCAAATATGGCAGGATTGTCGAAGGTGTGAGCGAAACTTAACTCTGTAACTCTACTGATAAAATATCCAGTGCTGTTTCAGTTATTTTTAAATGTGCCTTGTTTTACTGATTCGCGCTTTTAATGCACACCAGTGGGTGTGTCCAAACCCGGCCTGTCTGCATTTTCACATTTTTGGGATTTTTGCAAATTGAGGCACATTTCGTAGTAATGCATCTGTGAACTTATTGGTATTTTTATATATACTTTTCGATATTCAAACAATCACAACGTTTTCATTATTTAATACAGTACCCAGTCCCTTTTTAGTCCTCTTCATGTCAGCAAATGACCTTAAGTGCAGTATCGTCCTGCAACAGGAAATCTAATCTTAAACTGAGACACATGGGTTAAACCAAAAACAACACTCTCAGTTACAGTTAGCAAATTGGTGATGGTGAGAGCACGCTTTTGTCCAACTAAAGCTGTTGCAAGATAGATAATCGTGCCTTTGTTAGACAATAATGTAATCAGCTCAAACTATTAGTCACGAAGCACAAGCTCTCCTCTCACTCTGTTTCCTCATTTCAGTTCTGTTGATGAAAGACCGTGAAACAAGCAAATCAAGAGGCTTCGCTTTTGTTACTTTTGAAAGTCCAGCTGATGCAAAGGATGCTGCACGTGAAATGAATGGAAAGGTAAGAACAGTCTTTGATCAGCTGTAATCTAAAAGAAAAAAAATCTCTTTGAAGTTTTAATTATAATTGTATGTCTTCTACCAGTCTCTTGATGGCAAACCTATCAAAGTGGAGCAAGCAACCAAGCCTCAGTTTGAGAGTGGTGTCAGACGAGGACCTCCGGTCATGCACTCTCGCAGTCGGGGTCCACCCAGAGGCCCACGTGGTTCCAGGGGAGGTCCTGGTGGTATGAGGGGCCCGCCATCCAGGGGTAAATTACTTTTTCATTATAGTTTGTATAATAAAAGAATGGGATTTATCAATTAATGCAATTTTTGTAATGCATCTTTGGAGCTTAGCATGTTAACATTTGCATTCCCTGTCTGTGTAAAGACTACTATGATAATTCAGGGAATGTAGAACCCTTCTTTAAAGGGATGTCACCCAGAGGCCCTCCGATGAAAAGAGGACCCCCTGTTCGTAACGGAGGTCCCCCACCCAAGAGATCTGCCCCATCCGGTCCCATGAGCAGAAGTAAGTGTTCTGGCTGTGTAGACTTCCACATATTTTATAGTCTGCAATTTTCACTTATCACCCATCTTTCCTTCAAGTGCCCAGATGGGCTGCATGCTTCTCGTGGTTGTTTAGTGATTAATGAGCCAGTTTGTCATTACTTTGTGTGTTCCAGCTCCCATGTCAAGGGACAGGGATCCCTATGGTCCACCCCCTCCACGTAGAGACTCCATGTCCAGGAGAGATGATTATCCATCACCAAGAGATGACCATTACAACTCCAAAGATAGGTGGGACACTTCACATTTAATTAATTCATATCTTATGCTGCTTAAATCTTCATATGTTACTATTCTCTTACTTTATATACTTAATCAGCTGAGACTGAGTTGTCCTTTTATCTGAGAAGATAAAACTCCACTAACATATTTTAAGTTACTGTAGTGTAATACAACATTTTAAAGAAAACACTTGGGCAAAAAGCATATACAATATAAAACTTATCAACTGGCTACAGCTTGACAGTTAATTGTGATATGTTTCACAGCTACTCCAGTCGGGATTACAATTCCAGAGATTCAAGGGACTATGGACCTCCTCAAAGAGATTACTCATACAGAGAATACTCCAATTCTAGTTCCAGAGATGATTATGGCTCAATGTCCAGAGGATACAGGTATGACTATGGGTTGATACCGAAGGTTGAAGACTGAGACACTATTTTACCTGGTCCTTATAACAACTGTTCCTATTTTTTAGTGACCGTGATGGTTACGGGGGAGGCCGGGAACCCAGAAGCTATGCGGACCGTTCAAGTGGTGGCTCCTACAGAGATTCATATGATGGTTACGGTAAGACATGACTCCATTAGTGTAATGACAACAGATAATCACTGTAGCACAAAGAGGAGCTGCACAAATCACCAACCAAATCACACCATTGACTACCACAGTCTCCAGCTACAAGATGCTGCAGTTCTGCCCCTCCCCAGAGGAAACAGCATTTCAGTCAGCCTCTTTAAGCTTTTTTTCTTTCCCTTTGCCGCACTCCTGAGCTGATATCCAAATTGTTTTCATGCTATTTGAAATATATCACCATTGGCATCTCAACTGAAAAACAATCCTATTCCAAAGCCGTTTCCACATACGGTCCATGTTATCACTGCATTTGACAAAACAATCAGCGTTTGAGGCAATATCATGCAGCAATAACGCAGAATATTTAATGAGAGTTTGCAACCATAAGGAACCCCCCCAAAAAAATCCTTGGATACATCCGTTGACCACTCGGTATGTGTTGCCTATTAAAGCACTCGTTCAAGGAGTAACATGCAAAAAAAACATCAAGACAACTGAACACCTCGTCCTTCCCTACAGTTCTAACACTTGGAGCTCTAAAAGGAAAAATGGCTTCTCAAATCAATGGCATGCTGAAATGGGTGACAATGCCCATTTATTCCCTATGCTTGGATATAGTACTGCCCATACCAACTAAATATCCATGTTAAACTTAAAAGCAGAGAGAGAGGAGGAACATTGGATAACAATGAAATGACAGGTGTGAGGGAAGATAGTTTCACTCTCCTAGCCATGATGCATAAAAGTCCTTAAATAATTTACCAAAGGTTCCACATGCTGGTATTTCTCAGGGTATTGGGGTACAAAACAGTTCAACAGACATTAAAGGGGGATAGGACACAGGTGGGTTCTATCATGGGGAAGAGTGTCCTGAATTCTGAACCACTTACATGTAGGGGGAGCAAGTGGCTACCTACCTCCAATGCATCCCCTGTTTAATGTCACCCTGTTGTTGGTGAGCTCTTTTGTTGCTCAATACCCTGCCATGTCGAAACAGTAAATTATTTTTAAAAAATTGCATTTTGGCTATGAGTGCGACTATCTTCCAACACACTTAAACTTCAGATCAATAACACGATGGGACATTTTAACATGTCATCCATTAAATTAAGTTTATTTTATTCTCTTTAGGCAGAGAATGAATTCTATTGGCAAAAAATGAGCACTTGACCGTGCAAGAAAATGTATAAATTGAATCTTGCCAATTACCTGACCCATTGACCCTGCAGGTAACTCTCGCAGCGCCCCAACTTCACGGGGCCCCCCACCATCCTATGGTGGGAGCAGTGGAAGCAGTCGTTATGATGACTATGGCAGCGGTTCCCGGGATGGCTATGGCAGTCGTGACAGTTACCCCAGCAGTCGAAGTGACTATCCACCTAGCCGCGGTGAGCGAATGGGCAGGCAGGAGAGGGGCCCAGCTCCCCCTGTTGAGAGAGGCTACCCTCCTCGTGATTCGTACAGCAGCTCAAGTCGTGGAGGGCCACGTGGTGGTCGTGGTGGCCGCGGTGGCAATCGACCCGATAGAGGGATGGCTCGCAGCAGATACTGAACTGGACTTGGAAATCCCATTAAAGCAAACTGGTCAAAACACAAGTGATTTGGAAGAAGACAAACTAGCCATGTCTAAATCTTTGGAATATGAAGCTTAGCTTTGAAGTGTATCTTGACTTTCACAGTTTTTTTTTTTTTATGTGTAAAAACTTCTTGTTCCTTTTTTAGTATTTCTCTTGCTCATGTAACAGTACAGTTACCAAGTGAGTGTTAGTTTTTGTACGTTCAGTGCTGTTGGAATCTGCAATGCCCTATCAGTTTGGCTTTCCTACTCTAATAAAGCTTTAATTGTACCTTGACCACTGCTCATCGATATTCAAAACAAGACCAGAGACCGCAATATATGAATGTTAGGTTGCAACATGATCTCCTTTACAACGTTCTCTGCAAAGCATAGGTGAGTCTCTGCTCATGCTTTAGAAACAGTCGAGTGACATGAGTTCCTTCTTATCACAAATGTGCCATCAACTGGACGCTACTGTTTTCAAGGGGTAGGCAAATGTTACTGTCAAAATGTTCCAGTGTAGTTTCCTTGGAAATGGATCCATCACCCTAGAGCCATTTGATGGCATGCAACGACAAAACCAAAGGCAACAACAACCAAATGCAACTCGACTGGTAGTCAACAGCTGGTAAGCAAAGCAAACCTCATTGTTTCTCATCTGTAAATGAGTTTCTCATTGTCCTGTATTGCAATCTCCCCTCAAAGGGTGATACTCAAGACAACTTTTGCCTCAGAGGACAAAAGAAAAAAACGAGGTCAACTGAAAGCCCTTTCATTGTAGTCCGTTTTCATCAGCTAACATTGTCAAAGTGCAGCAACATCCCAAGAAGTTTCGTCCCTTTTCTGCAAGGAAAGTTTAACTGCCACTTTGCCAACTGAGCTGTCAAAAATGGCCCTTTTTTGCCTAACCAATTGCCTAACCTCAGTATCATGATTGGAAACAGTGCATTTTTTATATCGTAAGTAAAGATGTCTTAGTATTCGTAAGAACTTTCTTTGATGAAAATTAAGCCATTTTTTTAAATTAAGAGCCGTTTTTCTCAGTATCAAAACCTTTTCCACAAGCATGCCAATCCAAACAATGGAGACCTCTGGAAGAACGCCATCGTCCTAACTGCCAAACCGGAAACAATCGCTGAAGCAAATTCACACTCGGACCAAGGACTATGAACTAATTTTCAGATGTCTTCATGAATACATGAACAGGAGAAGGGCAACATGTTAATTTTATGTTCTCATTGCAGGATGAACGCTCCTACAAGGCAACGGCCCTTGCAACTTTACCTGAATTGTGTCCTTACCTGAATTGTGAAGTTGGACCAATGGATCCACAGTGCACCAGTGCCGGTATGTCGACCTAGCTAATTGTATTACATCAACAATGTTGAGAAAATGTACTTTTGAAATGTTACAAATAGAGTGGATTTATATTGCTGTTAAATAAAATTATGTAATTGATTGCAATGTCTTTCAGATGCTGACAGGCTTCTGCCGAGAGTGCTGGTTGGATCTTCACGTGGAAATATTGCCAGCGGAAAGTGGGAAGAACACAGGCCAAGGATTTGCTCAAATTCAAGTGTCTGCTTTCAATAAAGACTTTAAAATTGCCTTTGTTCAGTCAATTTTGTCTTGTCATGAAAGAAGAACGCAACAGGCACAAGTCTCCCCTGAATTGGTTACTATAGTTATTCATAAATGGGGATGTGAGGGGTTTGTGGTACCAGTTTATAACAAGTTTAGTTATGACCATTGTAACTGGTGATAAATAAGCATTAAACTGACCAGCTCTTACCTAAATGAAGATCTATTGAGCCAATCTCAAACAACATCTACAGTCTACATGAATTGGTTGTCATGGCAATAGTCAGAAAACTCCAGCATGACCCAGTTTGCATCTTAATCAAACTTAGGAACTATACTGAAGATGCTTTGTTCTTCAACTCTATTATTATTATTATTATGAATATTAGCAGATTACGAACATGTCAGGCCTATCGATCACATCTTGACGCTTCCTCTTGCTAAAACACGCTGACGCAGTCGCATAACACTTCCCTGGTGGTGTTCACTGAACACTGCTGCGTCTTTGTACCAATACTCGGGTAAGTGCCCTCTGCCTGCATGCGCTACCCTGCAGAGGAAACGACTCCTGTCTATTGTTGAGGTGCCTATTTGCCAGTAGGGGTGATCTTCAGTTTCACGTGAAGAAACATCGTCGTCCTTCCCCCCACCGCCTCTTTTTTTAACTTCTAGCAGAAGTGCGGATGTGAGTTGCATATTGATACGGAACAGGCCGCCAGTTTCTTTTTTTTTCTATATTCAGCAATGCGTGCTTAGGCAATGATCGATTTCGTGGAGCTATGAATCCCGAGGAGCAGACTGTAACGTGGTTAATATCACTAGGAGTGCTCAGCTCGCCTAAAAAGAACATAGCGGACCCGGAGGAGTTTTTGAAAACATCACTGAAGGATGGGGTCGTCCTGTGCAAACTCACGGAGCGGCTCATACCTGGCTTCACTCCCAAGGTGAGTTGTTGATTTAAGTTAACTTGAGTCAACAAATGGCAAATGATCGACGGCTCCCGGGGAAAGGGAAGGGAGGGGTTTGATGAAAACGACACCGTCAACTTCTCCCTGCAGCAGGCCCTTTTTCATGTGTTGTAGCTCGCACTCGAGCCGGGAAGTTTTAATAGCAGACCGTGCGTTTTGGTGCGGTGCATTCAACTCCAGCTGCGTCTGTTTAGTTTTTTAAGATGTGAGATTTTGATTTGGGGTTTCCTGTGAAGCGAGCGAGAAATGTTCCGCATTCTTGACATGAGTGAGTCGGTGTGAACACCCACCAAAACAGGGCAAACATCGGCTTGGAAAGAGTGCATGAGGCGTTTGGACACAGACGATGTTGGGGAGGGATTGCGCAAAGGGGGATTACGCAGAAGGCAGTTTTTCATCTATTTACAAAAGTACGTGATAAACCGACGTTAATAACACGCTTTGCGTAGTTGTTGAGGTGACAAAGTTGTTACTGACAAATAACAGTTGCAAAGACAGGTCGTCACTTCCTCCTGAAAGGCTTTTCCCGGTGCGACCTCCCCCTTTGAAGGAAAAAAAAATGAATAAAACCGGAAGTAGTAATACAATAGAGGAGTTAATTAAATGCATTTGTTTTATTGCACAATCAAAAAGGCATACATCATATTCAAGACAATACCAGCTATATACAATATAAACAACCGGGTGAGACATCAATAATATACACATACAAATAAATTACTAGACAAAGCTAAATAATAATAAATATAAATTAAATATTAAAATAAAAAATACGAGAAAAAGTACAAGAGACCCGTCAGGAAATAAGGTACGTATATAATACAATAGAGGAATAGTAGTGAACTTGCCTAATTAGTTTCTCTTTCTGTTGGTTGTCATTTGTTTTATTGCACAATCAAAACGGCATACATTATATTCAAATCACATTAACAACCGAGCGAGTGATATCAATAGTATACACATACAAATAAAATAAATAAATTACTTGACAAAGATAAATAATAATAAATATAAATTAAATATTAAAATAAAAAATACAAGAAAAAGTACAAGAGACCAGTCAGGAAATAAGGTACATATATAATACAATAGAGAAATAGTAGTGAACTTGCCTAATTGGTTTCTCTTTCTGTGTGTTGTCATAAATTGCTCCCTATAAAAAGAACAGAGGTCTCAACTTTAACGTTACTTAGCGTCACTTTCCTTTCCGAGCGTTCGTCACTAAGAGCTTTTATTTTGAAAGTTTGAAAAGTGAGCGGATGTTTTGCTTAAATCCGGCTACTTTGACGCTTCTGTGGCGTTAAATGGTTATGTGTGCATGAAGGAGACGCAGGGAGAATCCACAGTTATTTGTGTTAACTGTAGGTTATCGCTACAACAATGTTACTTTATGCGCTTTTATGTGTATAACTGAAATGACAGTCACGTCGGGGTTAGATGAGCGCTAGTGTCAGATGTTTGCCTGCCATAACTAAGCCGTGGTTTGTGTTTATATATGTATTTCGTGTGTGTGTGTGTGTGCTCAGTATTGCCAGGATCCTAGAACTGAAGCCGACTGCATTACCAACATCAGGGAGTTTTTAAAAGGATGCTCGTCCTTGAAAGTGGAGGTAAGTTTGCTGTGTGTGTGTGTGTGTGTGTGTGTGTGTGTGTGTGTGTGTGTGTGTGTGTGTGTGTGTGTGTGTGTGTGTGTGTGTGTGTGTGTGTGTGTGTGTGTGTGTGTGTGTGTGTGTGTGTGTGTGTGTGTGTGTGTGTGTGTGTGTGTGTGTGTGTGTGTGTGTGTGTGTGTGTGTGTGTGTGTGTGTGTGTGTGTGTGTCCCCAGTTTGACATGACCTGGCCTCTCTCTTTCATGATCTCTTTAATAGTCCTCTGAGCCCACTGCCGTTCACAGACATAAGACTTAAACACACTGTTGCTGGTGTTGCTGTGATCTTCTTACCCTGCTGGCATATGTTTCCCTCTCACCTCCATGCTGTCAGTCACTTCCACCAGACAGGAAGGGAACTATTCTGACTAGTTGTTTTTAAATGACCACAACTTAGTATTCAACAGTGTTTACTTCCTTTTTTTTTAAATTCACTTTCTCTTTTAAACTGCAGGGACATTGATATTTGTTTACTGCCTCAGGTTAAAGTTGGCCCAGTCGCAACCTGGTCAGTTGCTTACATGAACTGATGTCTTCCTAGGCAAATAACCAAATCCAGTTGCTTTTGACTGAAATTGCTTTGGGGATAACGATGACCTGGACAAATGAGAATATTCACAGGCCCCTCAGGTTAAAGCAATCCTCTGGGCATACACTGCAGGCCCCTATCGCTAAAAAGATCTCCTAATATTGGAAACGGGCAGATCATTCACAGATGTTGGGAGTTTTCCCCGTCTGTACCAGTCTTTTGTGTGACTGCCACACTGGACAGTAATTTCTCCCTCAGGTTTATAAATAATCCTTTCTGGTCTTGAGTCACATCAGTTGGTTTCTTTAAACAGCTAATTGAGTCAGCAAGCTTGGCTCACTGCAAAATCAAGTGGTTTAGTAGAACTGCCCAGCTGGCTTGTTATGTCTGGGAGGACCCATTTGCTTTTATCCACCAACCATGCCTTAGCCCATAATTAGACCTTTTGGTCCAGCCTGTAGCTCAAGCAGAGGAGTTTTTGGAGAGCCTCTGTCAAATGTATCGGTCATAGGATGTCTGTAGCGGGCCCTACCCATCCTTTGGTCAGTGATGTGATCATGTATAGAGAACTTTTTCTCTCTTTCTCGCCATGGCAAATAGTGCCTGTTTGTGCTGTGACTGCACAAAGAGAGCAGTCATACTGCTTTCACTTCTGCCCTGAGATGCAGAAAGAGGAAGCACCCATTTACTGCTCCATGCAACAGATTTATATGCTGTGTTATAAACTGCATGCGAAGATTTATTTGTTCTGATTTTATACACTACTACAGTCATCTACTACAGAGTTGCATAACATGACTCATTGAAACTACTGGCTTTAACCATCATCATGATGTCAATACTGGCAACAGTTATTACTGATCAATACTGTGATGTAAGACCTATGTACTCCATTTTGTTTTATCGATGCAAATGACGTTTCATTTTTTAAAAAGTATATCCTACGTTTGAAACCAGAGCAAGAAAATCATTATGTGTAAAAGTTTGCTCTGGCTCTTTTTTACGCGATGGACAGTAAATCTAGGTGGTCATGTCGACCCTAAGGCTGATCCTATACCTAGAGATGTCGAGGTCACACTTGATTATTTCAGGATGAGGTTATACACAACTCATGACCAAGGCTGTACTACTCAAACTCTATATTTAAGATGTTTTATTTAAAATGTGAAACCTAACCCACTGGAGGAAAGAAGATAGCTGTGTGTGTGTGTGTGTGTGTGTGTGTGTGTGTGTGTGTGTGTGTGTGTGTGTGTGTGTGTGTGTGTGTGTGTGTGTGTGTGTGTGTGTGTGTGTGTGTGTGTGTGTGTGTGTGTGTGTGTGTGTGTGTGTGTGTGTGTGTGTGTGTGTGTGTGTGTGTGTGTGTGTGTGTGTGTGTGTGTGTGTGTGTGTGTGTGTGTGTGTGTGTGTGTGTGTGTGTGTGTGTGTGTGTGTGTTGCACAGAGAATTGCAAATGAGTCTGTCTCTGCCTGTTTTATTACAAAAAGCTAAGTCATAAAATATGGGTCATGCTCAACATGTCAGTTTATATCTGTCTAGTTATAGGCTTATTCAGATCCCTGTGTGTGTGTGTGTGTGTGTGTGTGTGTGTGTGTGTGTGTTTCATTGTGTGAGAGTCGCCTAGAATGAATGCATTTCTCTGTCTGTGTACACTTAGTGAGCCTCTCTGCTCACATCGGTGCCATCAGTAGATCTAATTTTGACTTTCTTTTCGTCCACATCTGATGGATTCCAGCCTGTGTGAACAGATGTTTTGGGGTGTTTTTGGTCTGATGCCATCTTCTGTTCCTTTTCCATCCAGGGGTTTGAACCAGAGTGCTTATACACTGGCGAGAATTTTGGCAAGGTGCTGACCACTTTGCTGGCAGTCAACTTTGCCACACAAGGTAAGATTTTTGCCGTGTCTCTTCCTATCTCAGGTCCCTTATATTGGGTACATCTTGATAAAAATATGTCTTCCCTGAAAGTAAAGAATTAAATAATAGTGAATTGTAGTATTAGGTCTCACATTACAGTATCATGTGACGTGTGAAAAGAAATAATGAACTCAGTGAAAGTCTGTATATTACACTAGATACGGCACAAAATGCTTCCTCAGTGTTTATTCCTCCCCTGCCACTTGGTGCAAACATTCCAGTCATCAAGCTTGAGTGGTGAACAACGGCACCTATACCGTGGCTACATATTAGCAGGGGATGCTTTGTCCAAATGTATGTGCTATGATGTTGGTCTTTGTCATTTTTCACACTTACTGTCCTTGCAGCCATTGAAAATCGTGTTGCGTGTTATCCAAAGGCAGCTGGCATGGCAGTGTGTGTTTGTGTCATGCTGGGTGCCATATTTACTCATGTGCATCCACCGATACACCCTTAATAATACCCTCTTTTGTGTGTTCCATGTTTTGTTTTTGCATTTAAATTAAGATCAGAATGAAGCAAAATGCATAATGTGACGGAATAAGAGTCGTTTTAGAGAGACACTTACGCCCCCATCTCTAGTTCATTTCTTCATTATGGACGCAGCATAAAATGGTTTGCAGCCCCGCAGCAGTTTGGGACTAATTACTTCACATGAGAGTCCTTGTTTGGGGACACTGAAGAGGTAATATCAGTCTCCCTCTAGTTTCCAACTCACTGCTGCTAGAGAATTATTTAGTCAGCGTTTTTAGATCAGTCAGCCACCACTGCATGCTTTACGATAAATGCATAATGTTCCAGGCAATTTGAGGACATGTGTTTGTGTCATCCCTGTATATAATCAGGGTAGCAGGATTGTGCCTAAATGGCATTGAAGATGAAGCATGATATGAGAGCTGCGCTAAAGATTATTTTCATTTCTAGTTCACTAGTATACAAATATTATTATTATATAGATAATTATTAAAACTAACCTTCACAGTTTGCCAGTCCCTAAGGTGGTACATTGCTTGTTAAATTTGACTAGTAGTACAAAACACAAATATTCAATTTTTCAAGATTCAAGATTCAAGAAGCTTTATTTATCCCGAGGGAACTTATTATTTTAAACTATTTCAATGATGTACAACCGACAAAGGCACTAAATCCTCACATTTTAGAAGCTAGTACTAACTCATATTTGTCATGTTTGCTTGATAAATGACTTCAATTATCTAAGCTGTTTTTGACCCAACTTGGGCTGTCAAAGTTAACGCAATAGTAACAAAATAACGTATTCCTCCTATTGCCACCTTTTTTTTTACTTTTGCAAAAAAAAGCAAGCATACATTTGCATAAAGCAAGCATATTTGTACACTCCCATGTTGATAGGAGTATTGCTAACTTGAAAAATATCCCTTTTAAGGTACATTTATAACAAATAATAAATGTGTGATTAATTCGCAATTTGATTCGCGGTTAACTACGAACAATCATGCGATAATTCGTGATTAAATATTTGAATCGATTGACAGGCCTAGTTTAACCACTACATGATATTATCTTTGTTTGGTGACATGTTGCTAAGATTTTGTTAATCCATGATTAATCTCTCGAGTGCACTTAAATGAAAGGGAGGACGGATGTGCTGCGGTGTGAGATATAGACCAGAAGCCTCTGTCAGTACTCTGGCTCTACTTGTTATACAAATCTTTTATATAGACTGGCTTTGCCCAGCAGCTGTTCTCCCATCTTCAAAAAGTTAACTTGATTTAAAGTGGTTAGTCACAAGTAAGTTGATATTACCCAGCATAAGAGGCCTCTGTGTTTTTACTCGTGAACTCACACTGTCCTTGATTTACGCGTTTCTGTGCTCAGAGTTTACGTTTGTCTCGGGGAAATGCTTTTGATCATAGCCTGCATACAAATATAACTGATATAAAGATAATGCAGAACAAAGCCGACAGAAGGGCTTGTAAGGCTTCTCTGTGTGTGTTGGGAGTGGCATGTGAGATCCGTGAGCCCCACCTGCAGTACATGTAGACGATCCCGCTGCCTTCAGTGTTCTTTTCATCATATCAGTTAGGCCTCCCTGACGTCTCAGCATATGGAAAACCGTGGGGGATTCTCCTCTCTTTTTCCATCTTGACATACATTACATATGTTCCAGATGATCTGCTAACACGATTACACGAAACATGTTTCCATAAGACGTTTTACTGCCTATAAATGAAAATCCTTTAAAGCATATGTCAGTTTTATAGGCTCCGAGCTGAACACGTTATTGGATATTAATTAAAGTTTACTAACACTTAATTGTGCACTCTTTATTTTTTTTTATTCTTGTTTGATTTGCATGATTAGACAGTGGACTTGGCGAGCATCCAGTTGGCATTTGATAGAGAGTCCTTAGTGAGTGTGTTTCTGCTTGTTAGCATGTAAGAGCTTTCCGGGCTGCCATGTGTCACTTTTCAAGTGAGTACTGGCAACAAAATTGATGCATCTGTCAGTGCACGTCAAGTACTGCACTAACACTGCAGGGCAGCTGGTAGCTACTGACCCTAAATCACTGTGCCTCTGCTGCAGCGGCACAGTGATGACACAGTAGAAAGGTTGAGTGTCGGGAACATAACTTTTGATTTTTTTTCTTTTCACTCAACTGCACTTCAGTTAGTCAGAATGAACTTATTTGCTGAACAACCACAAAGGCAGAATAAAGTGATCCCTGAGAAGTATTTTTATTATCTAAAGACTGCACGCTGCCCTCCTTCATGCAACTGCTCTATCTCATTTAGTAGCAGCGTGCCAGTATTGGTTAAATCGGATGATTCCATCAGGCGCTATAATTGTGCAGCCCGTGTGTGTCTACTAACCTGGGGCTGTGCAGAGCTATGGACCATACTCGCATGAATTATCATCGAGATGTCAGCCCCAAGTATGTGCACCTGCGTCAACTGTCGTGTGCGCGTGTGTGTGCGCGTGCGTGTGTGCGTGTGCATGTGCGTGCGTGCGTGCTTTCAAAGTGAAGTTGTTCACCTGATGGGGTCAGGGAGTCATACGTTCACACATCAATTAGGCCTGCATGATATGAGGACAATGTGGGATAACATTGTTGAACAGCACAATCATGAAATTACTTGCGATAAGTAAATGGATATTCATTTGTACTCAGTTCTGCCGTTATGCTAAATTCCGTATACTGCTAAAAAACAACAAATTGCTTGTTGTATTATTAAGACTGAAATTATTTCCAACATCTCTATTGACCAAATTGAGCTTTGAACTAAACACAAAAGGCACCATTTAAAAAAATACATTTTCTTTCTGTGTTTTCTTTTTTTTGGACAGCTTATGGTACTGTTTTCTCTTTCAATTAACTCCAATAATCCCTGTGTTTCCATATCAGAATCAGGTTTATTGCCAGACAATTTTCATTGCAAGGAATTTGACTTGATTTGACAGTGCCTACATAAATATAAACATGAACACAAGCAAGACTAAACATATGGCATTGAATTATATACATGAAATATAAGTGACTGTATTTGTATGACCAGTGCAGGTGGTAATGTGCAAGTTAAGGTGTCCAGTGAAAAAAAAAAAAAAAAGGGAGGGGGGGGGGGGGTGTTAATATAACATCTGTGATTTGGGTACGTTAATATAACGTATGAGTTCCAGATGTCGTTAATATAACGAATGAAAATGAATATTGCGATTAAAATAAAAAACAACCTTTATTGTGCAGCCCTAACATCAATGTAACCAAAATAAGAAGAGGCTCCATATTTCCTCTGTGTCCATAGACTGTGGTGCTGAGAGGTCATGTTCACAGTCTGGGGGCCACTCTCCTAGTCAGACGACATCTTCACACACGCTCTCCTCCGCCAAATCCAAAGGCTCTCTGCGTAGACAATCCAAATCAGTGGTAACATATCTTTTGTCTATGTTTATGTGTCTATGTATTTATGTATCTACAATCTTTTTGTTGTCTACTCACTTCACATACTTGAAACTGGTTCGCCCCAATTTGACTTTCTACATCTTCACGTTTTGTTTAAATTGAATTTATCACATCCTTCAGTTGTCTCCTTGTTGCCGACTGTTTCTCTAACAGGAGATGTCTGAGAACGGTGGAGGTGGGCAGCTGTTGGTAAAGGCCCGCTTCAACTTCAAGCAGAACAATGAGGATGAGCTGTCGTTCAATAAAGGTGACTTGATCCATGTGATGCGCCAGGAGGAGGGAGGATGGTGGGAGGGCTCCCTCAACGGCAAGACAGGCTGGTTCCCCAGCAACTACGTCCGGGAGATCAAACCCTGCGGTGAGTTGGGCCACAGAAATCAGGATCATGAATTCCTGAGCATGATGGTGATGTAACTTTCAAAATGAATTTATTGGCGAAAATGTTGTATAATTTGCCAAATGTAAATTAACTAAACTTGCTTTGTAATTTGCAACACCTTATTTTGAATATTGTAATGATGCTGTAATGCAGTGTGTGATGATGCAGTGGCATCTTTTGTTTTAAGAAAGTGATGAAAAATGTTGCAAAATAGCACTAGCCTGACATCATTGCAAAGCTTTATCAACCGTGCAGAGCAAAATGCTTCTGGAAGCAATAGACCTACAACCAATCAGAGCCGAGAAGGGTGACCTACAAATTAGTTTCTTAAATTTCAGCTAAACACTACACTAAAATGCGTTTCTGAAAACAAAACACTCATATTTGACATTATTTGTGTTCCAGCACTTTCTTATATCAACACTGAATCAAATGAGTTGAAATGCGGAGGTTTCAGCAGTTTTAAGTTTTTTTTCTTACAAGTTGAAACAGATTTCCCGATAAGAAACAGTTTTTTCTTCAGTTGTGTGTTTAAATTCATATCATTATAATTGTCTGGGTATTCAGTATACATGTTTTTTTCAGTAACACTTTATAATAAGGGAAGTAATGCTTAACTCATACATGACTCATGATATTTTACGTTAATGCATGAATTAATGAAGGATTTATCCTGGATTTCTGTTTCTCACCATTAATTAATGACCAAGTCACTATGACTTATTGATAAGTTTACACATAAATTATCAGTTAAGAAACGTTAATTCAAAGTTACTCCGTACCTTAATTTATATGCGACCAAATTAGTTGAATTCATTTCTTTTCACTTGCCTAAAAGTTTATTTCAGGAGTCAGGACCAGGCGTGATAATATACCAATGGTATTTTTGACTCATTTACAACAAAGTGGATGAAATAGAGTTTATTGTTTATTTGAAGCAACTGTGAATTATCATTCCTTAACTGATAATCTATTAAGTGTGAACTAATCTAACTAATCAAAGTCATAATGGCGTGATCATTTCTCCATGATGGGCAACAGGAATTCATTTTAAATCCTTTATTAATTCATGAATGAAATCATCACAAGTCGTCTTAGTTAAGCGTTACTCAAGTATATGATATGCACTCTTATTATTAAGTGTTACTTTTTTGTAATATTTGTGATGATTTTTCTGAATTATCTCTCCAATCAATTGTTACTTCTTTCCTCTACAGAGAAGCCAGTGTCTCCTAAAGGAACTCAGCTGACCAAGAACTACTACAGTGTGGTGAGTCACACACACACACACACACACACACACACACACACACACACACACACACACACACACACACACACAAAATATAGAATATTTGAAATGATTAATCATCAATATTTCAGCTCGTACTGACTAATGTCATCAGTGTTGGCTTGTCTTTGTTTATTTTTAAAGTTCTCCAATATTCACTTCCCCATTATACGGAGCCACTTTATTTTCTCACGTTTTTAAGTGAACTAAAATAGCCAGAGTACTCATGAAGTATCGTGGACTGATAAAGACCAAACCCATCCAGATTTTCCTGATTTATTAACCAGTTTTACCTGAACATTTTACTTTCAGGAAATACTGTGCTTTTCTGCAATCTGCCAACATTAAGTGTTCTACTGATTGTGCTGCTTTTTACAGGTGGTACAGGACATCTTGGACCACGAGAGAGAATTTGTCAAAGAATTACAAACCGTGCTGAGCTGTTATCTACGACCCCTGCAAGCCAGCGATAAGTAAGAGCAACGATAAGTGGATGTGACGGATCCCTTAATTGAGTTAATGTTTTCAGAAATACGTCAACATTTTTGATGATAAAGCTTACTGTACTTTCATGTTTAACTGTCTTTCAACGTGCATGCTGTAGGACAGCCGTTATTGTCTCCGCTTATGCGACATGTGTGTACATTCAGGTTGAGCAGTGCAGACAGCGCCACCCTGTGTGGAAACCTGGAGGAGATACTTACCTTCCAGCAGGGGCTATGTGTGGCTTTGGAGGACTGTACCAAGTAAGTCATGCTCGACACGACTTCCATGAGAACTTTTATAGTTTGATCACTTATATTCAATTAACTCATCTCAGCAGTGCAATGCTTGGACTGCAGTGTACACCCTGCTGTTTTTGTATTGGTAGACATGAACAAATGCCTTTAGAAGACCACTCTAGTAGCTCATTTACTACACTTCACACGTGCTTATGCTTTACAGGACACTCACCAAGTGTCTATATATTTAGATGGTAAGGTATGCTACGGTGTGAAAATGGACTGTAGCAATGTACAGTTCTTTAAATATGGTATGGAGCTTACATTTGTTTCGATTTCAAATTAAGAAATCGGAAGATATTAGGATTTTGTGGTGCTCTGTTAATCTGATGAGGAATCAGTTGAGTTTCAAAGACCTGTGTTCTGCCAGGATTCAAAACTACAAGAACAGTCTTGTATTCTACCTGTCAGCAAAAACGTCTTTGATCACTCATCACTGCAAATTATTTCTTTTTATCTTTTTTTATATCTGTCTTCTTTTTCCAACCCCTTTCTTCATTCTTTTCACCTCTCTAACCTTCTCTTTGTCTCTTTGACTTGCTCTCGCAGAGTCCCAGAGGGTCAGCAGCGAGTGTCAGGCTGCTATTTAAACCTGATGTGTCAGATCAAGACTCTGTACCTGGCTTACTGTTGCAGTCATCCTTCAGCTGTGTGCATCCTCACTGACCACAGGTCAGCCCCTGCACACACAACATTAACCCAATTAATTTCCCCAACAAAGAAAAGTCTGAAGCATGAAGATATGTTGAGAATTAGGATGAATAGTACAAATGTATTCCCCTGCTGTCACATGACAACCATGTTAAGTCATTTAGCCTAATACACGTTGGAGTTTTGAGGCCTTTGATTGACTTTAATGTGCCACATGGTGGAAAACTCACTCAAGTGATGAAGGTTACATCTTCACAGTAGTTAACAGGGTTTTTCCAGAACAGAAACAACATCCTTCAAATTATGATACATACCAGCAGGGGTCACAAGATGGATTTAAGGGGTCATAATAATAATAATAATAATAAAAGTAAGATCATTTCAAAGCTAGTAAATAAGAAAAAAGCAAAAACTAGTCAGCCACATAAATCATCTATGTTTCTCAGACAATTCTCTTATCTAAGTTCTTGTGAAATAATGTACAGTTTTACCACTTTCTGCCACTAAAAATTATTCAAATGAAATGGTTTATTAATCACTTTTTGGTTGAGCCGCTCAAAACTAATGCAAAAAGGTTGAAAACCATTAATATAACCTTAGACTTTGCTTACTTACCCTTCTCACAGTAAATAGTTTCCCTTTTGAAAAAAGTTGAAATTGTTGTGCGATTGCTGTAACTGCGTTGTGTCGTTTTCTGTTGAATAGCTGTAGTTCAGCTTTGTGCCACCAGGTGTCGCACTTCCCATCTCTAAATGAGGCTAAACTGAGTTTGAGTCCCCCTGTGCTGGAAGTTTACTTCAGCACAGTTTTTTTTTATATATATATAAAAATCATTCTCATTGAGTGGGACGTACTGTTATGAATCTCTATTTGCATCTATCACTGTTAAATAGCAAAATTAAGTTTAATTCAATCTCGAGTAATGTAGTGGTTTGTCAGATTCTACATCTAGATATAGCTATACACATATACATACATATAGCTGCAGATAGATTGAATTACACACAGGAAGTCAACTGTTGACAGGATACATAGAGTTGTGGTTAATGTTGACAGGCAAGCGAGATACGTTTTCACAGTGAGCGCACTTGCATTTCAGTTGCAGGAGCCTTTTTTTCTGTGACATTCACATTTAGTCAGTGTCGCTACATGATACCGAAATAATGAATCATGGAAACTCATGAATGGTGTTACTTTCAAAGCACGTTTTCAAGTTGGCAGTAAAGTGAGCATGTTGCAGTGAAGAGGAAAAGTGCAAAAAACATTATGACCTAATTTTATCATTACAGCTGCTTGTGAACCTATTTTCACACACAACACAGGTGTTATATACTGTGTGCTTTTATCACTGTGGTTTTTCCAGCAATTAAACTGTGACATTTTAAGAATTATTTTCTATTTTGGGAGTACAAATGTATTTCTGTTTATTTGTGTTGTAATCTTTAACTTAATGTGATGAAATTAGCTAATTGTATTTTGCAGTAGCATTAATGAGTTTAGGCTGCCATTAAGTTCTCATCATAAGAAATCTACATCTTTGAAATGTCCTTCAAGAAGCTTTGTTTATCCCGAGGGAAATCATTGAAAAGAAATATAACATATAACCTTGACCTACACAGTCAGGGTGCTACATAGAAATAATCTGAAAACTTGAAGGGTGCATAAAAACTGTTTGTTTGTGTGCATTTAACAGCGAGGAACTGGACAAGTTCATGGAAAGTCAGGGAGCCAGTGCTCCAGGCATCCTGACCCTGACCACCAGTCTCAGTAAGCCCTTCATGAGGCTCGACAAATATCCCACGCTGCTGCAGGAGTTGGAGAGACATGTGGAGGTACAGGAGAAAATAAACATAATATGTTAATGTACACTGAACTTGTGTATTATTAAACATGTTTCTTTAACACATAATGATTTGAAAATATTGTATTTAAATCTGTACTGTATATTATGTAGCCACATTTTAGACAGCTATATCCAAATTAAGTTGATGTTTTTTGTGCCAAATAACTAAACCTTCACTGATGTCTGACATTTGTGTGAATGGAAAGTTTAAAAACCCTTTTGTGGGGCGGCTGGTGGCTGAGTGGTTAGAGCAGTCGCCCCATCTAAAGAGGCTGAAGGTCCTCGAGGCAGCGGCTGTGGGTTCGACTCCGACCTGCCGATCTTTGCTGCATGTCTCCCCCTCTCTCTCTCTCTCTCACCCCGTTTCCTGTCTGTCCTATATAATAAAGGCTTGAAAAACGGCCCAAAATGTTTTTCTTTAAAAAACCCTTTTGTCTTTATCTCTTCCAATCTCTGACTTCCTTTGTTTATCGCAGTTTACCTAGTATGTGCACTTGGCGTGCTTTAACATTCCGATGATTTGATTCAGGCTTTGATCTGATGTGTTATTTATATCCACCACAGGACGCTCACCCAGATTACGCTGACATTGTGAAGGCAACAGCAGTATTTAGGAGCCTAGTGGTAAGTCTGGAACATCCAGGGGGCTCTACACACTTAAACTGTATCATGTTTGTTAATCTCCTCCATGGCTTATGTTGTGTTGAGTACAGAACAAGCCCGAGTAAGCCTCTCAGATCAATTCTCAATTATTGGATTGTAAATCAGCTGGATTTCCTATTTTTGTCCATTTATTGATTTAAAAATGTAAGACTATTTTGTGTCATAGCTTAAAACATGATAAAGTAAATTTGCTTTTCAAATGTATGCTATTATGTTTTGTCTTTAATGTAAATTAACTGACTACAACTCAAATGAAATCGATCTGTGTAGGTTGTGTTTGACTGTTTGTCTAGAGTTTTTATGATGTCACCTTGTGTTGTCAGATAGGCTACACACAAATGACAGTGTAACATAACGTTACAGTTCACAAGCAAACACGGCTCCTGTGAGAGGGGAACGGAAATAATGGAAGTGTCTGCTGCATGTTGAGTGATCATATTGTTCCTACAGTGGGTTGGAACTTAAATGCCATCTTAGAAGAGTTGGATTAGAAACGAGCAACCGCATTGTACCTGGGTGAGCACCACTCTGAGACACCGTTTCCTCTGTACAGCTCTGAGTTCCTTGTAAGAATAGATGAGGTGACTCACACTTGTCTCTTCAGCAGAGCTGCACAGGAAAGCGGGAAAAAAAAACATTGCACAGTACTGACTGTTGTAATGAAAGTCTCATCTTTCTCTGTGTGTGTTGGATGTGTGGTTGGGTGGGCAGGCAGATGCTAAAAAAAAGGTAGTTACTTATCTCTGCAGTGCCTTATTTTTTTTTTACAATGTGCAAAGAAAAATGGCAGATGTTGCATTGTCATTTTTCCTGTTTGAAGAGGGAGAGCCCCGGCCTAGCACCCGAATATGTCCTGCCTTATGTCGTAGATTACTCTGTATGCTTCTAACAAATGTGTCAAAAAACATGTAAACGCTGACATTTTCTAAAGTCATATCCATAGTGGGGAAAATCCTGCTGCTCATTACTCAATGTTTCTAACAGGCAAGAAACCACCTTATTTTGTTAGAGTAGGTGTCACATGTCTGACATGGTGTAATTTGGACTGAAACTCTTCAAATATGCAAATCTAGAAAAAAAAGATGAGCCCAAAGTTATTTCCAAATCTATCCTAAGTAGTCCTGTGTACCTCACCGTTCTGATTAATTAAGAAACGTTTTTGTCATCTTCTTTAAATGATGTGTATACCTGTGCGTGCGTGTGTGTGTGTTTAGACACAGTGCCAGGAACTGCGGAAGCGCAAGAACCTGGAGCTGCAGATCTTGTCTGAACCAGTGCGAGGCTGGGAGGGAGACAGCATGAAGAGCCTGGGCCACGTGGCCTACATGTCCCAGGTCAATGTGAAAAATGGGTCCAATGAGGTGAGAGACGTGTCAAGTTTGATTCAGTCCAGGATGACACAGAACTGGCATCAATTGTCGTTGTTTTCCAATTAGTTTTTAGAATTTGGATGTCTTAGTGAAAGCTGTAGATCAGGGTCCCCTGGGTTTCATTCTGTCGAAGAGGATAGAATGGCACCGTAGAAGGAAAACTGTCACAGGATCTTTTGCTTTGCTAAGCACAAAATTTCCCATAGCAGGCTTAGAGAAGACTGTAATGAGGACTTCCATGTGCTTCTTTTCCCCATCTCTACAATACTAAAGTGGAGTCGTTCCTTGTAACATTAGAACCAAATAATCATAACCATTTCTCAAAAGTTAGCCTGCAATCGAGGCAGCTGCAGTGATTTGTTTAAGAAATAAATTGCATGTTCTTTCTTTTCATGAGTCCAAAATGAGATAAGTGGCTCAGCCATCCATCAAATAATATTTTCACAGCATGCATGCTTTAAATCAAGTCTCTTCTATCTAACGTTGTCCTACATTAATGCAGGTAAGCAGACGGGAATTGAGGAAGTGTGACTTGTACCTCGGGGTGAAGTGCTCCAGATTAGTTTGACTCACTATTATGCGTTTAAGGGCATTGATGGTAACTTTGATTCTGAAAGTGTGTCATTATTCTGCCTAAATGGGTTACAGGATTCCAAATGTCCACGAACTGTGCGTGCAAAAATCAGTTCTCCTTTTGGTTATTCAATATCCCCCTCTCATGTGCCAAAAACAGAAATCAATGTAGGCCACATGCATACTGAAACACCATCTCTTCTGTCTTGTGTGGTTTCTGTGTAGGGGTCGTATTTGAGTCGGTGGTTGGAAGAAAGCCCAAGATACACATTTGGATTCACCTTCTTTTTATCGCTGCTAACCGCTTTCCAACCACCGCACCAGTCACCATATTAATTCAGCCTTCTTGCCAGCTCATCTGATTTTCCATATATGTAATAAACAACCGCCTTGTGAAACTTTTTTCTAGTTGCAGACTTGAAATAAGTTATACTTGTGTAAGCTATAATGGTGGTTTTGCATCAGTGTGCACGCATTTGTTTTTTTTCTTCTCTAGTTCAAGGTGGAGGGGACATCCCACACACACACATACACACGCACACACACACTAGACACTGTTGTCTTACACGCCTTTCTTGCCTCTAGAATGTTGCTAAAATCACGCGCTGGTGTAGCGTTATGTCAGCGTTCTTTGGTTCAGTGTAGAAAAGAAAAGCCAGTGTAACAGTGGATCGTTGTTCATCAGTGATGTGGAAGCTGTGTAAAAGAGGCCATTCAGTGCATAAACTAAAATGCCACATTGCAACCAAATCTTTTTTGTCTCATTCTTGCAGGAAAAAGAGGAGCGTTATCTAATGCTTTTCCCTAATATGTTAGTCATGCTCTCCGCCAGTCCCCGGATGAGTGGCTTTATTTATCAGGTGAGGTACACCGTATAAAGTGTGTTCACTACATCAGTCCTTTTGTGGGCACATAATTCCACGAATTTCAGGTTATACAAAAATACATTTCCCTTGCCTATGATATGGCATCTTATTTCCTCTCTTTTTTTTTTTTTACTCCATTCAGGGAAGACTGCCACTAACAGGCACCACAGTAACAAGACATGCAGAGGACGCAGACAATGCCCACTATGCCTTGGACATCACAGGTTTGCCACTGAGGCCCTCTAGAAAATGTTATAACTTATCTTTTTGAGTTTTGTCAAGGATACAGCAGTACTACAGTATAATAATTTGTAACCCATACAAAGAGTCATAGATTAAGCATTAGCTCACTGAACAGCTTTGGGGCTGTGTCTTCAAGTTTCTTTAACTTCCTATGACAGTACTCTGAATATTTTATTTATTAAGTAGTTGCCGAGGCAGCCTTTCTTCTTGTGAAATATCCATGCTTTTTAAAAGAAAAGCAGTTACTAAACACATGGATTTTGATAGCATTGGATCCAGATTATCATTTTTCTTCCACAGTAAGAAATGCCCCACAATTGTCACACAAACATAATGCTTCAATTGCCTTACACTCTTTGGCTTATCAATTAATTAACTTTTTTACTGTCACACCATTCATTTCTACATTTTGGGGGCCATGTGAAGTTGACCTAGATCTCTAAATGACATCTGCGTCCCTTGAATTGTCTGAGCTGTTGTGGTGTGGCATGTGGTGAATTTTGTGCGTGCATGTGTGTTCCTGTGCTCTAGGAAGCATGATCGATCGGATTACAGTGTTCTGCAGTAGCGCCCAGGAGTTACAAGAGTGGCTAGAGCACCTCCAGCCCTTTACCAAAGGAGGCAGCCCTGCAGGCACCATCTCAAAGGTCAGGACACACATGCACACAAGCTATTGCACACATATTACAGTAAACAGCAGTCAAAACTAAACCAAAAGTGAACCTGCATCATGCTGAGGTGTGAAAACCTGAGTTTGCACTTTGCTCTTATGAATACTTTTGCTTGTCTTCTTTGACCGTCCCATGTAGACTGTGGAAGGCAAGCCGCTGAGCATGGTTGGCACCCCCACTCACCTGTCTCACCTGGGCAGCCTCAGCGCCATCAGTCGCGGCCCCCTGGAACCACCAAAGATCAGCAAGCCCTGGTCTCTCAGCTGTCTGCGGCCAGCGCCTCCCCTGAAGCCATCTGCTGCACTGGGTTACAAAGAGGTAGGAGGCTGTAGCGCTGCACAAACAAACCTACACAGGCTTTGTATTCATCTCTTATGAGCAGTCATGCAAAACATTGTTAGTCAGAAGACCACAAGAAGTCCCCATCCTTTATAAGCCCCCCCCCCCCCCCCCCCCGCTTTTCTGTCTCTACTTTATTCAGACCTCCGCGGTCCTGTTTAACACACAACTTTCCACCAAGCACACGTATGACACAAATAACACGCCTTTAATCCATTATTAGGAATAATATTGACAAACAATAAGCAGTAAAATATATTTATACTCCAACTAGATGAGTATAGATTTATGTAGGTGTATGTGTGATATGTTTTTGTGAAGCACCACAGTTGCCTATAGTTGTAATGTGTTGGCATGTTAGCCGCTTGTAATGTACTTTACTACCAAAGTAGCTTTCAGTGTTTATAGATGTATGTTTGATTAGAAAATGCTATTGTTATTTCAGTGTGAATGAAGCATGACGGGGCACTATGTAAAGTACATTCCAGTAAAGGCAGCCTGATGACCAAGATTGCCTCTTGAGTGTACCGGTGGCAATGTGCGATGGTGCTCGCTCTGTGATCCACGTGGGAGGTTGAAGCTTTCACATAGTTCTCACTCAGCACTTTCAGTTGGCACAGACAGTCTAGTGATGTTTTGAATGTATATCTACAGTAAACATGCATCTTGGCACTTGTTTCGTCGAGATCTATGTATATTTTAACATTAAATACACACGTACTTT